>NC_057718.1:78533126-78715684 GCF_004010195.1 Chiloscyllium plagiosum | reverse complement strand
GGAAGAAGATTGCAGGTCAAGAGGGCGGTGCTGAATCCGGGGGTTGGGACTGAGATAAGGTGGGGGGAGGGGAAATGAGGAAGCTGGAGAAATCTACATTCATCCCGTGTGGTTGGAAGGTTCCTAGGCGGAAGATGAGCGCCCCGGATTCAGCACCACCCTCTTGACATGCAATCTTATTCCCGACCTCTCCGCCCCCACCCCCTCTCTGGCCTATCACCCTCATCCTCACCTCCTTCCACCTATCGTATTCCCAGCGCCCCTCTCCCAAATCCGCTACCCCCTACCTTTTATCTCAGCCCGCTTGGCACACCAGCCTCATTCCTGAAGAAGGGCTTATGCCCGAAACGTCGATTCTCCTGCTCCTCGGATGTTGCCTGGCCTGCTGTGTTTTTCCAGCACAACATTTTTCAACTCTGATCTCCAGCATCTGCAGTCCTCATTTTCTCCTAGGTACTCCAGAAGTGGTCACACCAATATCCTGTACAACCTCAACATGATTTCCCAACTTCTATACTCAATGGTCTGAGCAATGAAGGCAACAAATACCTTCTGAATAACCCTGTCTACATGTGATCCAAACTTCAAAGTAATATGTACCTGAACCCCTAGGTCTCTCTGTTTTACAACACGACCCAAGGCCCTACTTTTAATTCTATAATACCTGCTCTTGCTTGTTTACCAAAATGCAATACTCCCATGCAGTCAAATATTTGCCTTTCTTTTACTCTTTGAAATTCAAGAATTTTTTTAAATTGCTTTCTTTGGTGTACTAATTCAAATTTCCACATTTTCTTTTCCTCTCTTTTGAGTTCCATATCTTTTAAAAAAAATTTTGGTAGGTCCTAGGGCCAACCATTTTTGCCTGTTTTATCAATGACCTTCCCTGTATCACAAGAACAGAACCGGGGAGGTGGGGTGGAGTGTGTTCACTGATGATTACACACCATTTTTGTTGGAAACAGATACTTTAAAATTACAATACAGAACTTGTCGATTAACAATTCAAACAAACTAATACCTTGCATTCCACTTGGACTGTAAAACTGAATTCTCCCAGAATCAATCTGAAACCATTCATAATATTTCTTGATGGTTTACTTCTACTCTTATCCAGAATGGTAACTCCAGAACTCTTTTAAAAGATAAGAATTTTCTTGAAAGCACCCCCTCATTCAAGCTAAGTGAATGTTCCAGCCTCATTTTCAATCCTCTCGAATTTTGTCTGATCAGTCAGAGCCAACCTCTCACTCTCATTCCTGCCTGGTGAACCAGAGAAACATGTCATCTTTATCTGTTCCCTTTCTCTTCAATTTTGGCAGGCTGCCTTGTCTGTGAAAATCAGGGATTTATTTTAGGAAAATCTAGTAATTTTATCCTTTGCAACCTCCCCTTTAGGCATATGCTTTAAAATTAATTCACAGATGTGGGCATCACTCGATAGAACAGCGTTTATTACCAATCCCTAATTGCAAAGAGGACAGTTCAGAGTGAGCTACTTTGCTGTGGGTCTGGAGTTACAGGTAGGCTAGACCAGGTAAGGATGGCATATTTCCTTCTGCAAAGGATGTTAGTGAATGAAATGGATTTTCCGACAATTGACAACGGTTTCATGTTTTCATTAGAACATTATTTCCAATTTTTTTTAATTTCAAAATTCTACCAGAACATTACCTGGGTGTCTACTTTAATCGTCGAGAGTGTAGTGCTGGAAAAGCACAGCAGGTCAGGCAGTATCAGAGCAGCAGGAGAATTGACATTTCGGGCATAAGCCCTTCATCAAGAATTCTGATAAGGGCTTATACCCAAAATGTCGATTCTCCTGCTCCTCGGATGCTGCCTGACCTGCTGTGCTTTTCCAGTACCACACACTCCATTCTGATCTCCAGCATCTGCAGTCCCCAATTTCCCTTGTCTACTTTAATAATCTAATAGTAAGAGCTGAAAATGCGTTGCTGGAAAAGCGCAGCAGGTCAGGCAGCATCCAAGGAGCGGGAGAATCGACATTTCGGACATGAGCCCTTCTTCAGGAATCTCCTAACTTTCTCCTAATCTAATAGTAATACCATTAGGGTATTGCATCCCCATTTTCATGGGAATATGAATCATATGGGTCTTGTATGCAGATAGAAATGTTAGCAGGGGGTCGGGGGTGTTCACCGATGCTACATTAGGTATCTTTATTCTATCTCAGAAACAAATTAATGTTTTAAAGTACGATCTGGCATTCTTAATATCTCCCTGCACTTGGGAGACTAACAGCTTTATCTACTGTCAACTGAGATATTTCTGCTATTATCTACAAGTGTGAGCACCTTACAAAATCTTCCCAGTAAAATAACACGTGTCCCCACACTCCAATCAACCCCACCTTAAATCCATAGCAAACACGTTATCCAGGCTTGATCTTGACAGAATGCTGAAAAGTGGCATGACAGCTTTAGTTTTATGATACATTAAAAACATAGCACCATAAATCTAACTATCATATTTGAAACAAATACTACCTGATCACAGATGACACTATTCTGCTACCTTATCGAATAGGATCTGCTATTGATCTTTCATACTGTCATGGAACCATGTTAAATGGCTAATTTAGCAATTGTAAAGCAATTACAAATGTTGCCGCAAATCAACAATTAACAATTACTAACTACAATCCTACAATGAGCTGGAAAGCCCTTGGATAGGGAACATATATTGTGATTCTGTGTTGGAAACTCTTTAAATAATAGAGTGTGTGAGTCTGCCTCCAAGTTTTGCAATGAAATGCTTTGAAGAACCTCCACCCCTCGAAGACCAACATCCTGCTGAGACTTTAGTGGTTGATCTACTCCGCTTATCAATTTTATTGATAAAACTTTTCCAGTAAAGGTGAGCGAGCCAAAGTTTGTTTCAGTGATTTCAGTTCTGCAAACAAGTTTAACTTTTGTAAACAAAGTTCATGGAGGTTATAAAGTACATGTCTCCCACATTTTCAGGCTGTACAGAGACTTTGCATTTTAAAATTTCAACAACTAGCCTTAAAATCTAACATTTCAAGCCCACCTCAGCTGGTCAACATCAGCTTCCTGAGCTATTAAAAGCACTATCACCTATGGAGCCAATTCAGGAACTTCCCAAGACAACTAAACAAGGTCCAGGTGTCAGCAATTCCACATTGCTCTTATAACTGCTACTGAATGTCACTTACTCTAACTGGCAATGCAATCTCAAGTTTCAAAGTAATGATTCTATGATTACTAAATGTCTCTGCAGTTTGTTCCAGAAAGTGATCCCAGTCACAAAAAAAAAATTCTGACAGGCAAACCAACATTTGCCATTGGACTTTGTAGACATGACTTAAAGTCTGACTGTCCCTATCCCAGTCAAATAAGTTATTTATCAAGACTGAGTATCCCTCTTACATTTTATAAGTTTCAATCATATTTCTTTTAAAGTCTGTATTTCACTAAACCACTCAGCAGATATCCACCAACAGAGGAGTATTCCTGGTGCCTTTGCCCTATTGTAAAGACCATTCTGCACCCTGACAAGTACTGTCAAGGTGTCAGAGAACAGGAAGGTGACAACCCAATTCTCTGATAAGGATCTGAAGATCCTGATGAAGAAGGTAATGTGGAGAAGGAGCCATCCTTCAGGAAGACTGGCAGAGGAGACCACAACAGCAGATCTCGACAGCCCAGTCTGAGTTCAGTACAGTCTCCATGGTGCAGAGGAATGGACAGCAGAAGGTCAACAACCTCTGCTTTGCCAGTGTGAGTACTACACTCTTCTCTCTGCTACCACACATTCCCACTGTACCTGCTAAGGCTCCTCTCTGTCACTAAGGCACTTGTTCTGCTACTCTCACAATTGCATGCAACATCTTCCCTCACTCAAACTCATCACCCTTTGAACCTCCCACACCATTAACCCTCTATGGCCTCTGCGCCACCTACTCACTCACCAGGGCCACCTCACACATTCTGACTACCTTTACCAGAACTAATAGCTGTGCCACTCTCTGAATCCCTCCCTTTTTCTCTTTCCAGGAGAGGACAGTTCACAATCAAAGGGCCAGGACTGACAACAGACTCCTCACCCACAACGAGGAGAGCATACTGCCCCTTGCTGGAAAAGAATGGGGCCACTCCTGCAGGGAGTGAATAACAGCCACTCTTCATTCCAGAGATTCCACACCTGTCCAACCATCTCCGTGAACCTGCTCCTGCCCACCTTCGTCTATTTTTAGCCCTAGCATACATAGTGACCATGCTAGGTGTGGTCAATACATTGTTCACTCCCCACATGACTTTGTTCTTATCTATGCATTACCATATTTCACCCTTACAAATACAGTTACTCTCCTTCACAACTGCCATTCCCCCATCTCCCTGGCCAGCAATGCCCACAAGTAAGTTCCCAAGTCTTCTGCTTGTGGTGCTGCCTCCATCTCTCTGTCATTATAGCCCTCAACATCCTTTGCCCTTCAGTCTCCCATCTTCCCAACTCACCAAACAAGCTCAATGGCAGGAAAATGCAACAAGGATACCAGCGTGAGCACCCAGCAGATCAACTCACCCCAGGTTCCCAACAATATCTGAATTGAAACTGGACATCTCCATCTCAGGACATGATCCATAAGGACCTGCCTTACAATACTGCCTGTCCATGGAGATTGATACCTAACACATGCTAGCCTTTAAGCAGCTTCATGGCACAACTTCAATCCTCATTCAGGATAATTCTGCAATTAATAATGCACCTCAGGCTTTCATTATAATGCTGCAGCTATGCTGAGGTATGTGCACCCAGTTCGTGGGCTGAACCCGGCTGCATCTCTGGGCTCTTTGCTCTCATGGTGCTCAATCACTGTGAGCCTACCTGAATGCTCAAAGTATGCCTGCCTTGACTTAGCAACTTGCACTTTGTCTTCTCAGCCAGAAATACCAACTTCAGGTCACTGCTGTAGCTTCGTGCCATTTAATGCAGACACAAACCAGGAAACTTGTTGTAGTTGACAGCTGGCCTCCGTCAAGTGAAGGGATATAGTCTTCATTCAGTGGAGACTAGCACAGTAAGTCAAGGGCAGTCTCTGATAGCAGTCCAATCTCTGTTCAGGGCTGTCAGAATCCTCTCCTCATATGGGCGGCACGGTGGCACAGTATGGGCGGCACGGTGGCACAGTATGGGCGACACGGTGGCACAGTATGGGCGGCACGGTGGCACAGTGGTTAGCACTGCTGCCTCGCAGCGCCAGAGACCCGGGTTCAATTCCCGACTCAGGCGACTGACTGTGTGGAGTTTGCACGTTCTCCCCGTGTCTGCGTGGGTTTCCTCCGGGGGCTCCGGTTTCCTCCCACAGTCCAAAGATGTGCAAGTCAGGTGAATTGGCCACGCTAAATTGCCCGTAGTGTTAGGTAAAAGGGGTAAATGTAGGGGTATGGGTGGGTTACGCTTCGGCGGGTCAGTGTGGACTTGTTGGGCCGAAGGGCCTGTTTCCACACTGTAAGTAATCTAATAAAGGATGAGGATTAAAATGACAAGCACCACACCATCCAACATGATTCTTTTACCAATTTTGGTTTGGAGATGTGAACGGGGAACTGTGAGCTAAAGATGTCTTTTGAACTTTTGGACTACGGTTGACTTTTAGCAGAGGCTGGCTGTTAACAAGGTCAGTCTCTGGGAATTGGTTCCAGCAAGTCTGGAAAAGATCTAATGCTCAAATAGATGACAGATGTTGAATGGTAACTGGAATCCAGTGAAGACAACAGTCAGTAGGTCAGGGAGTGGTCAGACTTTGAATTGGGTTTTGGACCATGTTTTCTGAAACAAAAAGGAATCTGGCAGTAAATGCTACAGCATGAAGATTTGAAAGCTCCCTGCCTACTTCCCATGAATCTCTTAGAATCTCAGAGAATAAAGAATTACATTTTAAGCATTACTGCCTTTATCTAGGTGAACTGTACAGGTGACCTGATCAACACTTTCAGAAAATAAACCAAGAAATCATTACTTATGCCTGTGGAAGAACATATTACGAAGACCACCTAAATAGACTTTGGACAGTTTTGTTATTTTCTTTTATTTATCTCTTACCAGTGTTTGTCAGTCTGCCTTTTGTGAGAATGGTGCTGGAACCAAAAGTTCTTGGGTTTATAACATGGACCAATTAGATTACTTTGTTATTTAATTTTACTCTGCTAAAGCTACTTTATTGTTAGTAAATTGCTAAGCCAATTGTTTCGGATACATATCAGTGTCTGAAACTGATTATTTGCAGAGGCTGGGAGCAGTTATTCAAATGTCTGGTGAGGAACAGTTGGGGTCAATTTTGAGGAACTTTGAAGGTTTTAATTTTATTGCAACAAAAAGAGAAATTGCTGGAAAAACTCAGCAGGGCTGGCAGCATTCATGGAAAGAAATCAGGGTTAACATTTTGGGTTCAGTGACCCTTCCTCAGAATTGATGGCAGCTAGGAAAATATTACTTTTTATGCAGGAGATGGGACGGGGAAGGGGGAAAAGCATAAACAATAGGTGGGTATAGAGCCCAAAGAGAGAGAAGGAAAGGAGAGGAGAGACAGACAAAGGAATGGATAAGGATTATCGGGTTATTATGCTAGACAGGTAAATGGCTGTTAATTGGGATTGTCAATCACTAACAGCTATTCACTCTTCTAGCTTGAATGTTATCCACTCCTTAGTCTGTCCAACTGTTCCTCATTCCCTTTAAGCTCTATGTCCACCTATCATTTACTCCTTATCCCCTTCCCCTATCCCAGCTTTTACACAGAAGCCATCCTTTTCCTAGCTGCCATCATTTCTGAGGAAGGGTCACTGGACCCAAAGCATTAACTTTTGTTTCTCTCTGCAGATGCTGCCAGACCTCCTGAGCTCTTCCAGCAATTTCTGTTTTCGTTTCTGATTTACAGCATCTACAGTTTTTTTTCAGTTTTCATGTAATTTGACTGCATTGTGAATAGAGAAATGGAAAGGCTGATTTAGTTTGGGTGTCTGTCTTTGTGTCACAATACATTAAGGGTTTCAGTCCAGGATATTGAAACACAGACAAGGTAGGTCTGGATTTGGATTTTGGTTATAAGGTGGGTAATGAGACATCAGGTTTGTACCCAGATTTAAGATGGCACTGGAAATTGTTAAAGTGTTTTTGAAAATGTCAGAAATTTCCCTGGTGCGGTTGCAAAGTCTAACTAAAGATAAAATAATAAAGATAGCCAGCAGACTCGATTAAAGGTGACAGATCAAGCCAAAAACATTTAATAATGGGACAGTTGGGTTTAGTGAAAGTAGAGAGGCCGAGTGGGACAGATAGTTTATCAGATGCATTAATGAACCTTGACTTGCAGTTCAGGCAAATGGAAATTAGAAAATTGAGAATGAAATTCCAAAGAGAGTTAGAACTTAAAGAACTGGAATCCCAAAGTACATAAAAGAGAAAGAGAGGTAAGAAAAAGAGAAAGAGCAGAAGAGAAGAAAGAGAGGAAGAAGAGAGAGAGAGAACAGGAATTTAAATTTAAAATGATGTAGCTTGGGTAAGCTAAACCAAATGATAGGGAAGACTTGGAAGAGGAACCTTTTAGTCAAAATCCACAGTTCAGTCTGGAGATGTTTAAGGTTGTGCAGGCTTTGCCAAAATTTGAACAGAATGACATGGAAACCTTTTTCATGCGTTGATGCCTGTTTGAGCTGGCTGCAGCTACTGGTGTGTGCAGCCACAAAGGAGAAGAGTCAATTCTTCTAGCTTTGTAAGTAACGTTATTAATGTATTAAACTATGCACTCTTTATATGCTCTCTTACAAACTGCAGCTTATATATTTTCACACAAACTGTATTAAAAACTTATTTATACACCCTCTCGAGTCCCCTGACACTCCTTCAGTAGTCACCTGATGATACCCGATCTGGATAACTGTTTGGCTGCTGCTGAGGAGAACTGACATTGGCCACAGGCTGCTTTCACACCGCACCGCACCGATGGTGGATCTCCAGAGTTGTCGCTGCCTGTATACCTCGAGGGTCTTCTTTTATCCTCTTTCCTTATCTTTCTCGAGTCATGGTGTCTTTTTCCCATTGACTAGGGTTCATTCACTTTTGTTTGTCTTTACTTTATTGACTCTGGATCAAGGAGCTAGGGAGCACTACCTCATTGCCCCTCATCCAAATAAGGCTTCTGCATTACCTCCTTTCTTACTTTTTTTTCTCAACAATATGATTGGCATCCAACAGTACCTGGACTCTGCTCATTTTTAGTTCACAAGCTGTTTTCCCCTGCATGTTAGCAGTTTTTTATATATTGACCATTCCTAGCCCCTGTCAGCAACTGGTACCTCCATGTCTCTGCAGCCTCCTGGCTAACATCTCACTTTCAGAAGCATGTCTCCAACTGATTCCTCTCTGTGCAGTGGCCCGGCTAATCCATGTCATTTGAGGATATAGCAACAGAAATGAGGTGGTCAAAAGCAGATTAGGTCTTGCCCATGAAAAGTGAAAGGTAAAGCACAAGAGAATAATGCATCCATGTCAGAAGAATATTCTGGGTATTACGATGAAACGAAAAGGCCAATTCTAGGTGCATATGAGTTGGTCCTAGAAGCGTACAGGCAGAGGTTTCGGAACATAGGGGACCAACTTGGACATACTTATAGTGAGTTTGAAAAAGTTAAACAGAATATAATTTTTATATGTGGATATGAATGTTAAAGGCTGGGAAGAGTGTCAGGGAAATTATTCTTTTCAAATAATTTAAACCTTCCTTACCTTCTGCAATCAGAACTCATGTAAAAGGTCAAAGGGTAGTAAAGGCCAGACAAACAGCTGATGATTATGAACTGATCCATGAACCTTTGTTCCATCATCTTCAGATGTTCAAGAGGAATAAAAAATGGGAGAATGAAAGGAAGGCAGGGAGGGAGGGGACAGTAGGGAGTGTCCCAAGAACTCCTCCTCAGATTAGAAAGAAAATGGCTGAGAGTGGAGGTGAAGTTCAGAAGCTTAAATATTTCTCTTGTAATAATTTGGGCCATGTGCATTCAGGTGGGACTATAGAAGTCAGTAAAAATGAGTTAAACAAGGAACATAAAAGGATAGCACCACAGACCAGATTGTAACTATAACAAAAAGGCCCCTGGTGAATTCTATCATTACAAAAGAGATGTATAAGGTAGATGAGAAGGATGCAGGATTTTTGTAAAAAGAGAAGGTGACTGCTCTTTCTTCAGGTGAGGTAGCTAAACCCATAACCATACTAAAAGGTATAGGGGCAACACAATCACTTTCACTGGAGAAAGGGATTGCAGTGATAGCTAAAGTATTAATAAATGGGATTGATGGAGAATATATTCTGATGCCATTTTATAAAGTACAACTAAAATGTGATTTGTTATCAAGGGAAGTAGTAAAAACATTAATGTTACAGGAGTAAACTTACTTCTGGATAATGATTTGGCAGGACTAAAGTTAGTAGCTTCACCCAAAATTACAGAATGTCAAAAGGAACTGCAAGAAGCAGGACAGTTACAGGAACAGCTTCCTGGTATTTTTCCTTCCCTGGTGTGGTTACCAGGGCAATGGTTAAATAAAATCCATCAATATGGGTTGATGTGACACCACAACCAAGTGAAAGTGTAACTGATACTTTCCTAAAGGGTGAAGATAATCCAGGTGGTGTGTTTGCTATGATGTGCCCAATTATGGCACAAAAAGCAGACCCTGAATTAAATAAATTAGCACAGTCATCTCAAACTGAGATAGAGGCTGAAAGAATTACAAAGCACTAGTTCTTAAGAATGGAGTGCTGATGAAGAAGTGAACCAAAGATAAAGAATGAGTGGTTGTACATCAGATAGTTGCATGATCCGGCTATCATGAAGAGATATTCTGAGTAGCTCATGAGATTCCTCGGGCAGAACATGGGAGGGGGTTTCAAAAACTCAGATGCCCATAAACGGGTATTTTACCTGAACATAAAGGTGTAGTACAGTTTTGTAAAACATGTCATACTTGTCAAGTTTAGATAAACTTCAACATGTGATTAAACCAGCATCTCTGATTCCTCTATCAGTATTTGAGGAGCCATTCGGTCGTGTTCTAGTAGATTCTGTAAGACCATCATTTTTTTAAAAAGCAGGAAATAAACACTTCTTTACAGTTATGCATATGATTACTTGATTTTGTCATAAAGTCAGACACTGGGGAAACACCATGCTGACCACGTTTCCTAAACTGAACTAGTCCCATTTGCCTGCATTTAACCTATATCCCTCTAAATCTTTTCTACCCATGTACTGTCCAAATGTATTTTAAATGTTCTAAGTGTAGCCATTGCTACCACTTGCTTTTCCAGCTTGTTTCACATATGCGCCATGCTCTGTGTGAATAAGTTGACCCTCACTTTTAAATATCTTCTCTCTCATCTTAAACCTGTGTCCTCTAGTTTTGGACTTCCCTTCTCCAGGGAAAGTCCCTTGGAAATTCACTTTATCTCTGCCCCTTCTGATTTTATAAAACCTCTACCAGATCATCCCTCAACCTCCTACACTCCAGGGAAAAAAGTCTCAACCTAAACAACCTCTCCTTATAACTCAAACCTTCCAGTCATGGTAACATCTTAATAAATCATTTTTGCACTCTTTCCAGTTTAATAACTGCTGCCTGTAGCAGTGAGGCCAGAATTGCACACAGTACTCCAAATGTGGCCTTACCAGTGGCTTGTACAGCTGTAACATGACATCTCAACTCCTGTACTCAATACTCTGATCAATGAAGTTAAAAATCACACAACACCAGGTTATAGTCCAACAGGTTTAATTGGAAGCACACTAGCTTTCGGAGCGACGCTCCTTCATCAGGTGATAGTGGAGGGCTCAATCCTAACGCACAGAATTTATAGCAAAACTTTACAGTGTGATGTAACTGAAATTTTACATTGAAAATTGATTGTCTGTTAAGCCTTTCATCTGTTAGAATACAGCGATAGTTTCACTTCTTTCATGAAGTGAAACTATCACTGTATTCTAACAGATGAAAGGCTTAACAGACAATCAATTTTTCAATGTATAATTTCAGTTACATCACACTGTAAAGTTTTGCTATAAATTCTGTGCGTTAGGATTGAGCCCTCCACTATCACCTGATGAAGGAGCGTCGCTCCGAAAGCTAGTGTGCTTCCAATTAAACCTGTTGGACTATAACCTGGTGTTGTGTGATTTTTAACTTTGTTCCCCCCAGTCCAACACCGGTATCTCCAAAAAATACTGATCAATGAAGGCAAGCATGGCAAATGTCTTCTTCACCACTCTGCTAACTGTGATGCCATTTTCAAGAAACTATGTCCCTGCAAACCTAGGTCTCTTTGTTCAACCACACTCCCTAGGGCTCTGCCATTGACTGTGTAAGTCTTGCCCTAATTTGTTTTACCAAAATGCATCTATCTGTATTAAACTCCATCTGCCATTCCTTGACCCATAGGCCCAGTTGATCAAGATCCCATTGTACTCCTTGGTAACCTTCTTCATCTGCAATACCACCAAGTTTGGTGTCAATTGCAAACTTACTAACCATGCCTCTTATATTCACATCCAAATAATTTATATAAATCATGATATAAATTCCCTTAAGAACAGTCAGAGCTAAACTGGTAGTGGAAAAACTCTGTTTTTTACTTATGGTCTACTAATGGAAGTACAATTTGATTAGTGATCAAACTTAATGTCAAAACTAATGCAAGAATTCATCACTGGTTTGGTGAATAAACAAATGTTATCGACTGTGTGCCATCCACAGATCCATTACTTTCTACTATAACTTTTGATGTGGCACTTTATCAGATGCCACCTGGGAATCCTATTGCAGTACTTCCACCAATTCTCCTACCCATGGCACATTATTTCCTCAAAGAACTCCTGTTGTTTAGTTAAACATGATTTCCCTTTTACAAAACCTCAGTGATTCTATCTGATTACCTTGAAACTTTCTAAGTTTCCTGTTGTATCCTTCATAATAATTTCTAACATTTGCCCTCTGACCAGTATTAAGCTAACAGGCCTGCAGTTTCCTACTTTCCAGCTCCCTTTCTTTTTAAGGAAAGGTACTACTTCTGGTATTTTCAAATCTAATTGGACCATTCCCAAATAAGGAGAAAGTGAGGTCTGCAGATGCTGGAGATCAAAGTTGAAACTTTATTGCTGGAACAGCGCAGCAGGTCAGGCAGCATCCAGGGAACAGGAGATTCGACATTTCGGGCACAGGCCCTTCTTCAGGAATGATTCTGAAGAAGGGCCTGTGCCCGAAACGTCGAATCTCCTGTTCCCTGGATGCTGCCTGACCCGCTGTGCTGTTCCAGCAATAAAGTTTCAACTATTCATATACCCATCCAAATGCCTCTTAAATGCTGTAATTGTACCAGCCTCCAAGTTTCAACCCATTCCCAAATAAAGAGATTTGGAAAATTAAAGCCAATTCATCAACTATGTCACTGACCATTTAGTTTAAGACTCCATTGTGAAGTTCATCACAGCCCAAGTGCTTGTCAGTCTGCAGCTCCAATCAATTACTCAGCACCAACTATCTGGTGATTATAATTGTCCTGCGGTATTCCTTCCCTTCTACTTCCTATTTTATCACTGCTTCTAACATGTTACTTGCATCCTCTATAATAAAGATTGATATAGTATGCCTGTTCAATTCACTTAACATTATTAATTTTCCAATCTCACTTTATATAACATTCAGTCAGCTTTTGCCTTTTCTTTAAACGTTTATTGAAATGCTTACTGTACATTTTGAGTATTCTGGTTAGCTTTCACTTGCAATTTAATTTTCCCCCTTTCCTAATTATTTTCTTTTTATCTTTATATTCTGTCTATTATTCTGACCTGCCACCTGTTTTGCACAATTACAGTTTGACCTCTGGGGAATTTTTTTCTTACTCTTTGAAAGTATCTTGAATACTGTTCAAAGATTTCTACATTTTGAAATATATGAATATATAATTATATCTACTGATGATTACATATAAAGTACTTTTTTTTCATTACATCAAGAACATATAAGTATTCTGAGGTATTATTTTCAATATCTGCATCTGTACGGACTTATTCTTTAACCCAATTAGCCTAATACTCCATTCATTCAGTTCTGATTCCATAATCACACAATTGTTTTCATTTAAATTTTCAAAAATAATCTCAGACACATTCTTTTCTCCCATAAACTGAATGTAAAATTCAATCATATTACAGTTACTTTTAATTTGGGGTGACTTCACCGTGAGGTTATTAATTAGTTCTAACTTACTGCATAAAACAACTTAAATGTAACCAGCTCTCTGGTTGGCCCAGAAGATGCCCTTTTAAGAAACGATCCCAAATACACTCAATGCATTTCTCATCTAGGCCAATTTTTGCCCATCTTACTTTTACAATGTCTACGTGGATTGGAGATCTCTCAACCAGAAAAAGTCCCTTTGACCTATTGAGTTGGTGCTGGTCAAAAACCACCATCTAATGATTATGATCCCATTTTCCAGCACTTTGTTGTGTTTATCTTGGCATCGCAAGTGAACAAGTAAATACTTCTTAAATATTATGAGAATTTCTGCACTACCCTTACAGGCAGTGAGTTCCAGATCCCCACCACTCTCTGGGTGAAAACGTTTTCCTCAAATTTCCTCCAAACCTTCTGCAGCTTACATTAAAATGTATGCCTCTTGTCATTGTTCCCTCCATCAAAAGAAATATTTTCTTCCTGTCTACATTATCTCTGCCCTCAGAACTTTATACATCTCAGTCATGTCTCCTTTCAATCTCCTCTACTCTAAGGAAAACATCCACAGTCTATCCAATCTCTCTTCATAACTGAAACTCTCCTGCCCAGAGAACATCATGATAAATCTCCCATGCACCCTCTCCAATGCTATCACATCAGTCCAATAATGTGGATTCCAGATCTGCACATAATGTGCTAGCCATGGCCTAACTAATGTTCTGTACGATTCCTGCATAACCCTTGTGTTCTTAAACTCAGTGCCTCAGCTATTAAGGGCAAGGATCCCATATGCCTTCATAACCACTTTATCCAGCTGTCCTGACAAGTTGAGGAACCAGTGTACATGCCACCAGGATTCCTCTGATCCTCATCGTTTCTCAGGGCCCTACTGTTTTTCATGTATTCCCTTCCTTTGTTTGTCCAAGTCCAAGTGTCCTCATATTTGTGTAGACTGAATTCCATTTGCCACTATTCAGCTCACCTGACAAGCCCATTTATAGCCTTTTGTCATCCAAGGCTATCCTCCTCATTCAGCACCAGTTTCCTCATTTCCCCTCCCCCCAGCCTGTCTCAGTCAAATCCATCAAATTCAGCACACAGCGAAACGACGGTTGGAGGAAGAACGCCTCATCTTCCGGCTAGGAACCCTCCAACCACAAGGGATGAACTCGGATTTCACCAGTTCCCTCATTTCCCCTCCCCTCCTGTTCCCTAGATGCTGCCTGACCTGCTGCGCTTTTCCAGCAACACATTTCCATCTCTTTATCCTCCTCATTATTACTACCCCACCCATTTTTGTATCATCTGCGAACTTACTGATCAACCTTCTGACATTCAAGTGTTAATCAATTCTATAAACTACAAATAGTGAGTGTCCTCACACTCTCTGTGTGATCTCACTGGAGGAGAAAGTGAGGTCTGCAGATGCTGGAGATCAGAGCTGAAAATGTGTTGCTGGAAAAGCGCAGCAGGTCAGGCAGCATCCAGGGAACAGGAGAATCGAAGTTTCGGGCATAAGCACAGACTTCCAGTCAGAAATAATTCACTCAACCACCACCATCCGCTTCCTGCCATTCATCCATTTGTGGATCCAGTTTGTCTATTTCCTTGGATCCTATTTGCTCTTACATTTGCAGTCAGACTCCCATGCAGAGCTTTATCAAGAGCCTTGCTGAAATCCAAGTAGACTACATCAAAAGCATTGCTGTCATCTACACACTTGGTCACCTCTGAGATATATTTCATGCAGCCCTGGAGATTTATCTACTATTAAATCTACCAGAACACTCAGAACCTCCTCTCTGTCTATGCTAATTTCTGTAATTATATCACAGTCCTCCCTGACTTCTATACCCATAACATCCGTCTCACTAATGAACACTGACCTGAAGTATTCATTTAGAACCCGACCTACATCCTCTGGCTCCATGCACAAATTACTGCTGTGGTTCTTAATGGGCCTTACATTTTCCCTTGTTATCCTTTTACCCTTAATGTACCTGTAAAATAGCGTAAGATTTTCCTTTATTTAACCCGCAATATCCTTTCATGATCACATTTAACTTTCCTAATCATCTTTTTAAATTCCCTCTTGTACAACTTCTGCTGTTTTGATCTCAAATCATATCTGATCCTATTAAATCAGCCTTCCTCAATTGAGAACTTTGATTTCAGGCCCATCCTTGTCCCTTTCCATAACAATCCGTCATGATCACTGTCTGCAAAATGATTAAGATCTCAAAAGATTATCACCTCGTTTCGGACAAGTTCTCATTATTCCTATTGATATTATATGTACGATATCGTTACTTTTAGGGGCCTACAATTCACTCCTACCAGTGAGTTATAGCCTTCCTTTCTCATATGTACCCACACCTATTCCCACATCCTAGTTTCCTGAACTTGGGTAATTTCTGTCCAATGTTCTAATGTCATTAACAAAGCCACTCCTCCACTTTTCCAAGCTTCCTTTTCCTGCTTTATGTCCTATACCTTTTCAATATTCAGGTCTCGCTCCATGTCATCCTGCAGCTATGTCTGTATAAGTGACCAGATTGAAGTTATTTCTATTTGTACTCAGTTTGTTTTATCAAGGCCAGAGGGCACAAAGGAAAATGCCAAAGACAAATGTATTCTTTTCGATATTTTCAGGCTTAAGTCCTATTCCTTTTAAAAATGGGCAATCTTGATGGACTCAAAATGGCAAAAGCTAACTACAGGATCATATTTCCAGAAGCTTCTGATCTCTCACATATTGTATAGTTATCCCAGCTAAAGCTGACAAATGGCTCAGCCTCCATCCAGCTCTGAACAGAAGAATAAACATCAAGACTCATTATGATAAGAAGGGGTGCCAATGCTTTAGTTTAACTCCTTCTTTCGCAATGGAAACTTTGATATGATACAGGAAGCAATAGCACACTATCTTAATGACTTTCCAATTGGCTTGGAAGGGGTGATGGGAGGCCAGGAGGTCATGAGCATCTACAATGTATTTCTTTGTCACATGACTGAAATTGGAGCTTGATGAATTCTGGGATCTTAAGTCAGGTGATTGTTAAGAGTGTGCCTTGGACCCCCGCCCAGTTACTGGCTGGAAAGAAGCCACCATGCTGTCTGCAAGAAGGGACCCCACTGGGCCCTGCTCATTGAGGGAACTAATTTAGACAGTGACCTTTAGGAATTTGTAACACATGTGAACCGATTTTTAGCAGATCTGGGTTTACCAAAGCTTGTAATTTATAAAAAGGAGCTGGAGTTGGTGCTGCAGATATTGTGTGATATTAGGGAATGGAAAAGTTGCCTGGTCACTTTGCTCCAGAGGACGGTGACACCCTGCACTTTACGTCATTTCAACATTTGTTTTTGATCAGGATCAGGACGGTCTGAAGTCGATATGAGGGCACAGGAGGTAAAAATTGAGGGGACTTGGCCAATACAATTGTGTGGTCAAGAGTGGGAACTACAGGCAGGGTGCCATTCAAGTGGGAGCAGAGAATAGGAGTGTAGTTGTATTTGGGCACAGTACGATCAAAGGGATAGCTAATGTTTTCTGCCATGGTAAACAGGAATCGCAAAGCTACATTGCCTGTCCACTGCCAGAGTTAGAGTCGAAAAGTGTGGCGTTGGAAAAGCACAACAGGTCAGGCAACATCCGAGGAGCAGGAGAGTTAACGTTCATGGATGCTGCCTGACCTGCTGTGCTTTTCCAGGCCTACACTTTTTGATTCCAACTCTCCAACTCTAGTCCTCACTTTCTCCCAGTGTCAGAGTTAAACAGGGCTGAAGGAGGTCTTGGAGAGGGAAGGGAGGGTTCCAGTAGTCGCCATTCACATTGGAACCAATGACCTTGGTCAGACTAGTCATAGACATTTCTGTCCTGTTCAAGGTGGTGGAGGAGTAGCAGGGTTGTGTGTGAGCTCTGAGTCCAGGGCTCATCCACTCCCGTCTGCTTTCTTTCTTTCTTTATTCTTTTATTTCTACTCCTTTTTTTTTCTCTTTCATTTTCTTGTTTGTTTTTCTATTTTTGGCACAGCAGCAAGAGTAGGCCATGTGCCGAATGGGGCAGCCTCCCAGTGGTTGGAGATGATGGTGGCAGACACGGCTCCTCCCAGAAATTGGAGGCAGTGGCAGCAACAGTGGCAGCAAGGATGTCCTCCCAGCCTTGGAGGGCGGCAGCAGTGGTAAAGCTTCTCCAAAGATTGGAGGCCCCAGTGGTGGCAGTGGACCTTTCAAGCTGGCAGTGTGTTGGCAAAGTGACATCATGGAGGAGGGCGGCCAGAGCGGGATTCTTGACAAGGCGGCAGCCTGGCTTGGTCTGGCAGAGGAGCCAGGGAACATCTGATTATTGGCGAGGTTGTGATAGTAGCTCCTGGTTGCAGTAGGCCCAGAGTTGATAACTACTAAGTATTGGCGAGGCGACAATAGTGCCTGAGACTCCTGATTGCAAGGCAGGTGTGGGATTGATATGGGACCCAGCATCAGCAGCAGCAACAGCATAGTGGGTCCAGTGGTGAAGAGATGGTGTCTAAACAGGGGTGTCTCCTATTTGCTGGGTCAGAGGCAGGCAGCAGTGAGGCATTGGAGAAAGACTGGAGGCGCAAGTGTTGTTGGTGAGCTGGCTCAGAACCCATTGTCAGAGGGAGTAGAATGAAGATAGACTCTCTTTCAGTCATATCTTTTTAATCTTTTTATTCTTAAACAATTTAAAATGGTATCCGATTGAGCAACAGTTGCTGTATTATTCACTGTAAAACGCAGTCGACAAAAAATCATTCAATCAATTCACTTAATAGAGTCATAAAATCGTACAGTATGGAAACAGGTCCTTCAGTCCAACTCATCCATGCCGACAAAGTTTCCCAAACTAACCTAGTGCCTCCTGCTTGCATTTGGTCTATATCCCCCTAAATATTTCCTATTCATGTACGTGTCCAAATGTTTTTAAAATATTGTAACTGTACTTGCATTTATCACTTCTTCTGGTATTTCACTCCACATAAGAACCATCCTGTGTTTGAAAAGGTTGCACCTCAAGTCCCTTGTAAATCTTTCTCCTCTCACCTTAAAAATATGCCCCCTAGTTTTGAATTCCTTCAACCTAGGGAAAAGACCGATGCTATTCACCTTATCTGTGCCCCTCACAATTTTATAAACCTCTATAAGGTCTTCCCTCAACCTCCTACACTCCAGTGGAAAACCTGTCCCAGCATTTCATTCTCACCTTATAATTCAAACCTTGCAGAACTGGCAACATCCTGGCAAATCTTTTCTGAACTGTCTCAAATTTAATAATACCTGACCTATAGCAGGGCAACCAGAACTGTACACAATACTCCAAAAGTGGTCTCACAAACATCCTATACAAATGCAACATGACGTCCCAAATCCTACACTCAATGATTTGAGCAATAAAGGCAAGTGTGCTAAAAGCTTTCCTAACCACCCTTTCTACCTGAGACATAACTTCCAAAGTACTATGTACCTGAACCCCCAGATCTCTCTTTTCAACAACCCAGAGCCTGACCATTAATTATACACATCCTGCCCTTGTTTGTTTTACCAAATTGCAATACTTCATGTTTATTCAAATCAAACTTCAACTGCCAGTTCTCAGTCCATTGGCCCAATTGATCAAGATCCCATTGTAACTTAGATAACCTTCTTCATTACTGACTACGCCACAAGTTTTGGTGTCATCCACAAACTTATAAACTATGCCTCCTAAAATCTCACCCAAATTGTTTACGTAAATGACAAACAAAAGTGGACCCAACATTGATCCCTATGGAACACAGCTAGTCACAGGCCTCCAGTCTGAAAAACAACCCACCCCATCAGCCTCTGCCTCCTATTGTCAAGCCAATTTTGTATTCAGCTGGCAAGCTCTCTCTAAATCCCACATGATCTAACTTTACTAATTAGTTTACCTTGTGAAATCTTGTCAACATTTTATTTTCAATATGATTCAACGCAGCAACTTCAGGCACAAGCCAAACAGGGTTGAATTGACAGCCAATTCCAATAGATGACAATAGACAATAGGTGCAGGAGTAGGCCATTCTGCCCTTTGAGCCTGCACCACACACCTGAGAGCTGGGTGTAGTGATCACTCATTGATGGTAAATTTGTTGGTGCTGAAAGGGCAAGTGGACCCTGACTCTTCCCTAAAGTAGCTTCTGTTTGTTATATTATTTCTTTCTGAACTGTTTGAAGGCTTTTCTATATGTGACGCTTCCATATTGAACAATGAGTTGATACTGGACCACAACTGACATTGGACAAAGAATAATTCTGACTTAGGGTTGTGAGTTAGGATATGGCTAAGGCCGTGTAATCTATGCGGTTTGGTTCCTAAATAGAGATAGATGTAGGACTGTGTGCACAATGGAACTTTGGCCATCCCACCCATGTGCCCTGAGAAGTGTTGGTTTATGCTTGGTCTCCCACTACATGCAGAGTGAAGGGCAATTCCAGACTGCCAACACTAGACTATGTGCACAACTGGTCTTCAAACAGGCTCCTTGCACCAGGGATCTTGGAATGTCCTGGTAGTGTAAATATTTTGCATAACGGTGAGTGGGAGAATAGGATGACTAGGATACCATAATGATGTGATGCATGGGTGATGAGGTGAATTTGCTAAGCTAGCATAACCTTGCAGACAGCAACTTGCCAAAATGACACAGTTATGCAACCACCTCCTTAGTAAACCTGAGATGCCTGAGGAATTGCTCCCGTGTCAAGTGACGGTAGAAGAAGGATTCTTGATAAACTCTTAGTAGCTAGGGACTTCTGTGGAGAGTCCAGCTCCTCCAACCAGATCCAGAGACACTGGAAATACAGTCCCCATACTTCATGCAGAGTTGAACCACCAAAACCCATTGCCTTCCCAAAAAGCATGCAGCAGCTCATCAACAAAGCTCGAAATACAATCCACGATACTTCCATTATCTTTGCCTAAACATCAATATATCAGAAGTACGTCACCTACAAGTTGATAATTGGTCCTGTAAACAATATTGGTGGCAGACTCCTGATGCTGCTGAATACATGATTTGTTGTAAGTGATTAGCACTGGTATTCAGTAAACTTGCATAGACCAAGTTAAGAATAAACAGACCATCAGCTGGATTGGCTGTAACATATTCTCCATTTTGTTTACTTCTGATGCACAGGTGCCATCTCCTGCATTAGTGTTCTTCACATCAGGAGGTTGAAAGTGACTGGAAGCACAGATGATGCCATTTTAGGCTTTTCAAGTAGTAGCAGCAGCAGGTGGAGTTCTCGTGACACAGTGGTAGTGTCCCCACTTCTGAGCTGGGAAGCCTGGCTTTGAGACCCACCTCCCCCAGCGCTGTGTAATAATATCTCTGCACAGATTTATGAGAATGTATCTACCTCTACCACTGGCATGGTACAGCTTTGTTTTTGTGGTTTCCCTTTATGAAATGAAGGTAGGACTTTAGGTCCAATGCTACCCAATCAGCATGTACATCATGACCATTTGTCTCTATTTGCTCTTAAAAGTGTTCAAAAAGAAGAGATGTTGTTGAATTAATGAAAGTCAAATGAAAATAACAAGACAATCAAACTGAAACATTAATGCCTTCTCCTAAAATGAGCAAGATTTCTGAAAGTTTTCTGAATCTCTCAGGTAATGTTGGCAAGTATTTGCCACCTTTGCTTAGAGAATGATTTACTACCTCAACATGTAAAGTTGCTCTTTTGGCCCAAGCTTATTTATTTGGTGATGCAAAGTCCTCAGTCAGTAAATAAGACCCATTGCCATACCAGGGGTTTCTAAAGTGGTTCAAATCAGGATTAAAATGCTGATTTCCACAGGGCTCCTTTTTCTCAGTTTCTTATGTTTTGGTAAGTGAAACTAATAATTCGTTCGGATGGTTTTGTATAATGCATATTTTTATAAAGAAAGCATATTACCAAAATGTCTTTTTTTTTGTACAGTAAGAAGTAATATACTGACTGAATATGTAAAAACACAAGGGGCCTGGATTTATTCTGCACGAGAGTCAAAATATCCAGCAGTCAATGTAGAGAAATGTGCACAAAAATGTAATTCAGAAAGCCAATTTCTTTGCAGGTATATTTTTCACTTTATTGATAGAATATAGATAATGATTGAAGTACATAACGGACTATCAGCATATTTGTAAAAAAAAATTAGCTGTTATTCTATTGCCTGGGACTCAAATTATTGTGGGTTTGCTCCAGAAACATGAACACAAAAATCTTACATTAACACTCCAGTCCAGTTTTTCGTTGTGCTACACTGTCAGAGATGTCACCTTTCTGTTGACTCATTTAACCAGGACTCCATCTTTACTCTCAGATTAATGAAACAGTCTTTGCCACAAATTTTGTGCAGCAAGTGAGTTCTTACTCAATGTCCTGACAATCTCCCTCAAGAAAAATCTATTATCTGGCAATTTATTGCTACTTGCAGGAGTAGCTGTGCAACTGCCTACACTTCAAAATATTTAATTGGCTGTAATGCATTTTCGTACTTCATGAGATGAAAGGAACAAGTCTTTCTTTAAAGCAGAAACCAGGTTCATACTTAGATTGTAGATGTCTTGTCTGAACTGGGACCAAGCAGAATAGTCCACTGTTCATTTAGTTTTTGACATAGCTCTGCATTACATGAAATTTAGATTGGTTATTAAAACATGGCAGATAAATGTTACCCAGACACTGCTTAATGACCTGTTTTCATCAAGTAACCTATATAGGTTTACTGAACCATGCTTTTGAAAGGGCTAATCAGTAAATATAAGCATTTTGTCTCCAAACTTTCAGAGATTTTTGTCACCAAAAAAGGACATAACAGCCCTAAATTCTTGGACTGAGAGTGAAGGACTAAGATGATTTACCAATATAAACTAACTAGTACTTAGCACATCTCTGTATCATTATTTTGTCTCTTAATGGAGACATTTGAAACTATTAATTTTAAGCCAGTCAAACACTACTTTGAAGCAATGGAAATTCCCTGAAAATTGGTGCTAAGCAGCAGACTATTAAAATGGAGTCATTTCTAGTCCTCAAGTATATCTTGCGAAAATAAGTACATTGCAAATCTAGTAAACTTAGTTCTGAACTAGCAAGTAAACCTATTGCTTTTCATACTAGTGCTTTAAAATTAATTTTTGATTTCTGCTAAATAGTGTTTTAAATTTGATAATTTTAAGTTTCCTTCATTATCTAATTATGTTGGCTTGGATTGGTTTAGCCTCAGCTATATTATTGGGAGTCGTTTTCATGAATGTTAATATTGGGTCAAGAGCCGATTGTTTGTTTTCACTTAAAGTGAAACCAGGGGACGTATGATGGGTGCTGATCCAATATCACATTTTTTACACTAAAGTCAGAATTATTCATATTGCATTTTATCTCATAATATTTCTCATTGTATGTTTTATTTGTCAGAGCATTCCTCTTCACTCAGAAGAATCAAGAATGTATCACTACAGCAGATAATAGTCATACACAATCAGTGGTGAGAAAACCAAATGTCATTCTTTATGAGAAACAAGGTAATTTAAGATCTTAACTCATTTAAGTAAAGGATTAGGAGAGTGATACAGTCAATCTTGTTAAATGTTACATCAATTAGAAATGCAAAAATACCAAATCCAAATTATGGGTATCTTATCTAATCAAAAACAAATTTAAATTTGTAAAGTCCTGTGAATAGTGGTGTTCTGTGAATGTTTAGAAATGGGCACAAAAGCCGTTTTAATTACTTCAAATGGAAAAATGTTTCAAATTCACCGTTAGCTATGGCTCACTGAGTCAGAAGACCCTGGGTCTACACCAAACATCAGAAACCTGAGCACATAATCCAGACTGAAATTCTAGTGCAATACTGAAGGAGTGCTGCATTTCTGGTTGTGCTGTCTTATAGATATTATCTAGAAGAATATATTTTATCTGTTTGTCCTCTGTGATGGATGTAAAGGATTGTATGAACAGTCCAATATCACCAGGTCACTTAAACTGGAGTTCATGTGCTACTGCTGAGAAAATTAATGAACTTGTGAAATATTATTGACAGTGTGTATGGAATAACTCATAGCATCCACTGTCAATGTGGAGGCTATGTGTCCTAGATATTTTTGGGATTAACAGTATGATTAAAATGCATTAAGGATATCTTTTACACTTCATTTCACAGGGCCAGAAATATAGTCGAGACAGAAAATATATGGATTTACTTTACAGGTCTTAGTACCTTTTGTAAGTTTACCATGCATAGAATTTTTAAGGCCCTTTCAGGAATTCTAAATGATAAAGAAATTAAGGAATCCATATAGGGAGCTCTCATCTTCCCCCATCGAAATGTCTTATCTCTGACTCCCACTCATTCCACTAAAATGCACAGTGGATTATAAATTTTTAACCAGACAGAAGTTGTAGTTAGACCAAAGGGTGACTATTTGCACACAGAGAGGTTAAGCAAATATGAAATAGAATTTTACAAATAGAAAAATAGTTTGGTCAGCACATTGCGCATTTCAAACACTTTGTTTTCATGGCACAGAACACTGACATAACTGGCCCGATTTTTTTATCTTCTATTCGTTATGCAATAGTAATTTTGAATCTGCCAGAATTTTCATTAGTGTTCAATATTAGTCCAAAATTTCATACAGTTTGCTTCGTTTTACACATGGATATTAAAATGTTGTAACTATTAGGATGCCTCAGATGTAAAATAAAGCTATTGGGGAGCAGCTCTTTGTATATTTATCCCTCACTTCAAAAACTGCCATCTGAGTTAGTACCTGAAAAATATGTCATTACCCTTTAATGCCCAACAAGAACCTGCTCTGTCATGTTTAAATGAGATTAGGTAGTGCGTGGTTAATATTCCCGCATGTATTCTCCAAGCCTCGTACCAAACTTGACTCTAATTAAAACTGTCACCATGTCAATGGTACTGTAAACAGTGAAAAACATCCACAAGGGAGCTATTACATTGAGGAAATAATTTTGTCTGCTTAAGTAGGATGTTTACTTCATTTTGCCTTCATGTGTACATCTGCTTAGGCTTCTGGTGCTACACTCAACATTTCATCTGCAATAATTACAGTCAGGAGAAGGTAGATACTGGAACTTGTACTTCCAATCAGCAATCTATTCCTGGGGTTGAAAAGGATGATGATGAAGACTAGGAGGAGGTTAAGATGGAAACCTCTTGAATGATATGACATAGAGTCATAGAGTCATACAGCATGGAAGCAGACCCTTCAGTCCAACCAGTCCATGCTAAACATAATCCCCCACCTGCCTACTCTTGGCCCCCAAATCCCTCCAAACCTTTCCTAATCCAGAGTCTTTTAAACATTGTAATTGGACCCACATCCACCACTTCCTCAGGAAGTTCATTCCACATGCAAACCACCCTCTGTGTGAAGAATTTGCCCCTCATGTCTTTTTTAAATCTCTCTCTTCTCACCTTAAAAATGTGCCCCCTAGTCTTGAAATTTCCCATCCTAGGGAAAAGACAACTACTTTATTTTTATCCCTTATTATTTTATAAATGTCTATAAGGTCCCAGCCTATCCAGCCTTTCTTTATGATTCAAACCTATGTCCTTCATATAACAGTACTTCAGAAAAGGCCTCACCAATGCCCTGTACAACCTCAGAGTGACTCCCCAACTCCTGTACTCAAAGGACTGAACATTGAAGGCAAGCATGCTAAATGCCTTTTTAACCAACCTGTCTATATGTAACACAAGCTTCAAAGAATTACGTACTTAAAGCCTTAGTTCCCCCATTCTACGACACTAGCCATGGCTCTACCATAATTCTATAAGCCCTACCCTTGTTTATTGAATCAAATTACGATATCTTGCATTTATCCAGATTGAACTCCATCTGCCATTTTCCAGCCCATTGGCCCATTTGATCAAGATCCCTTTGTAATCTTAGACAATCTTCTCCGCTGCTTACTATGTCACCGTTTTTGCTGTTGTTTGCAAACTTACAAGCCATGCTTTCTATATTCTCATCTGAATCATTTATATAAACAACAAACAAAAGAGGACCCACAACTGATCCCTGTGGACCACCGCTAATGATAGGGCTCCAGTCCGTAAAGCAACCCTCCACCACCACTCTCTGTTTCCTGCCATTAAGCCAATTATGTATCCAATTGGCAAGCTCACCCTGCATCCCACATGACCTAACTTTACTAATTAGTCTACCATGCGGAACCTTGTTGAAGGCTTTGTTGAAGTCCAAGTAAACAACGTCTATTGCTCTGCCCTTATCAATCTTTTTGGTGACTTCCTCAAAGCACTCAATTAAGATTGTGAGACATAATTTTCCTCACACAACACCATACTGACTATCCCTAATCAATTTTTGCCCCTCAAAATGCCCATAAATCATGTCCAACAGTTTATCCACAACCAAAGTCAGACTCATAGGTCTATAGTTCACCAGGTCTCCTTACAATGTTTCTTAACAACATAGAAGGCAATTATTCCCTGCCTGAAGGCACCACTCATCAGAAGCTATAGGCCCATCAGGTCTTTCTTAAACTTCTTTTCATTCCATTCATTGCATTTCTCGATCACAGGAAGCTGAGAAGATCTGATGTACGATACTTTCACCAAGGAGGCAGTAGACAGTAGCTAGATCTGTTTTTGGGACTGCAGTGGAAAACAGAATATGTTAAGATTTTCATGTTGGGAAGCCCTTAATCGATATGGAGACAAGATATCTATCCAATTAGAGCCAGGGACAGAAACAAAGCCAAGTTGAATGAATTTAAGAAACTCTGTAACACATATCACTGAGACTGCTGCTGTTTTAAGGGAGAGGTCTGCTAAAGCTTTCCACAGGAGGCAGGATGTCTGAACTCGAGGCAGGTAGGTTATGAGAGAGAAGATAGAGGTCCTCTTCTTATCAGATGGCAGAAGGCAGTCACTTAATTGTGCAGAAGGTGCATGTCTCTGTTCATTCCCGTCTTTCTCCTCTGCTTCCTCTCTTAGCTTCTCTGCTGATAGGGGTCTCACCACCCTCAAATCACGTACATCTCCCAAGGCCACATTAAGGAGAGCACAACATGTCACCATAATGCCCCAAATCCTTGGAGAAAGGCATTTGATGGTGACACCTGGTTGATTTAAGCAACCGATTTTGAGAAATCCAATGCCCTACTTAATAGTTGTCAGAATGAACTGGTAGCATCTGTTCTATCACCTTTGTACATCCGCAGAGAGTGAACTGCCTTTCTGCCTTGGGCTGAGGCAGCTTGGACTAGCTGAGGATGATGGAACAGGATGAAGGCTATATGAGCTTCCAGAAACATAGCAGATGAGCACAAGTTGAATGTTGAGGGAGAAGAATACTTCCCTCTTGATGAATCTGATTGGGTCAAGATTGAGGTGTTGAAGGCTATGTTGAAGGCTATGTTGAAGGCTATGTGGGTGCAACCAATAATGTGTTTTGTGGATTCCAGTGTTTGAGGTGGAATCAACTGTTCCCTGCAATTACAAGGCCATGCCTTTCAGTATATAAATGTGTATTCCAGTCCTACCAGACAGCATTAGTGACCTGCAAATTGTTGTGACGTGTAGCTGTTTTCACGATGCTATTAAGGTCCACAGTTGATTCTTGAAGGGAGTCAGAGGTGAAAAGATTCAAGGACCCAGTGAAGTTAATAGCTACTGGAATGGGATGGTGGCCACTAGAGGGAGGTGTAATGTGTTTTATGGCAAGGACACAGATCTTGGTGATTGTCCACCGAAGGAGTTGTAGTCTCCTGCGGCACTCGTCTTTGATCATTTCCAGGTCTTCAGTGGTGGATGATATGCTGAGTGTTTGGCTTCCATTTCCTTCTTGCTCCCCCATCCTATCCTGTGCCCTCCCAATCACTTGATTCAATCTTCTTACAGAGGATATTGCTCCTTGATGCTACTGTGTCCAAGATCTGACAGTCGCTATATCATTGCCTGCTGATGCTTTCCTTCCAGGCATGTGGCTATATATCTGTGCTTGGCACACTTCAGCTGTCAGAAGAAGGCCTATTTGCACCTATTCTCAGTTTCCTACCAGCTACACAATCCTCCACCCATGGCAATTTATGATCCCCTATGAGATGAGCTTTTATTTTCCCCAATAACCTTTGATGTGGTATCTTATCAAGGGCCTTCCGGAAATCTAAGTACAGTACATCTATTGAGTCCACTTTATCCACATCATATTTTATTTCCTCAAAGAATGCCAACAAATTGGTTAACATGATTTCCCTTTCATAAAGCCAGGTTGGCTCTGCTGGATTGCCATGAAGCTTTCTAAGTGCCTTGTTATTTTCTGCTGGTCCAGGCAGCCATTATGCCAGCATAGATCACAATTGTACATGGGATCCTTGCAGAATCCCCATCACAGCCCACTCAGAAGGAATTGCCCAGGAAATTGAATTTTCTATTTGATAATTTCACTGTGCTGTGATCCCTCTGAAATTCTCCATTTAAATTGGAGACTTCCGATGGTTCTAATGAAATTATGTAAAATAGTTGCTTAGGAAAAATTAGACTATTAAATACATGACCTAACTCCTGATAAATATTAAGCAGACCCCATACTCAACTCACACACCCCAATCTACTTCTCCCCAGATCAGTTACACTACTTATCTCCAACAACTTGTTCTGCGCTACAAAACAACTGTCAGAATGGAAGCAAAGCTCAACATTTCTGAGCCCCTGAGTGTGATCTCTGAATGAGACTGTCATTCCCCATTAAATCTCTCCCAATGTCTTTAAAAATAACTTCTAATATCTTCCTTATGCCAGATGCTAAGCTATCTGGCCTAAAGTTTCCTGATTTCTCTCTCCTTTCCTTTTGAAGAAAGAAGTTACTTTTGCTGCGTTCCAGTTGAATGGAACTTATGTTGAGTCAAAGGAATATTGGAAAATTAATTATCTCACCAGCCACCTCTTTTGAAGTCCATCAGGATCAAAGGGTTTGTCAGGCACAGCTTGAATAATTTGCTCAGTACCAAATCCCTGTTGATTGTAGTTTTTTTAAGTTCCTTGCTTCCATTTCCTGATTTACAGCTGTTTCAGTGATGTTACTTTGTTTGTATGTGTTTGTTTCTGCTGGAATCATGTGGGATATCTGTCAGTGTTATTGGTACCAAGTGAGGATGGATGCCCGCATGAGATCTTAGATAAAAGATAGATTTTGTTTTTGACATAGAATTTATTCATTACATATTACTTAATATGTCTATGTAAATACTTAGAGCCAAATACCAAAAACTGGTCATCTTTATGCAGGAACAGTCCTCTATTATTCTCTTGGGTACAGCTTCTTGGTACTATTGCTAGACTATAATCCAGAACTCATCTGATATTCTGGGGAGCCAGGTTTGAATCTGACCACGGCAGATGGTGGACTTTGAATTCAATTTTTAAAAGGTCTCAAATTAAGAACTTACTGATGACCATGATATGATTTTGAGTGTCAGAAAAACCCATCTAGCTCATGAATGCTCCTCAGGGAAGGTAATCTACCATCTGAGAATCTTCTATAAAGTGATATGTGGCACTATCACTGTGCAAAATATAATAGACTTCAAACAGATATAGCAACTGAAGACTGGGCATCCATGAGACACTCATCACCAGCAGGGCCATCAACAGCAGCAGAATTGTAATCCAGCACAATCTGTAACCTCATGGCTCCACTCAACCATTATCATCAAACCAGGGATCAGCTCTGGTTCAATAGAGAGTGCAGGAAGACATGCCAGGAGCAGTACAAGTCATACTTTTAAAAAAAATGAAGCTACCAGACAGGTTTACTTGCGTGCCAAACAGTATAAGCAGCAAGTCATAGATAAAGCTAAGCAATCCCACAACCAACAGATCAGATCCAAGTTCCGCAGTCCTGCCATGTCCAGTTTTGAATGATGGTGAACAATTAAACAGTTTACTGGAGAAGGAGGCTCCACAAATATTCCCATCCTCAATGATGGAAGAGCCAAGCATGTCAGTGCAAAAAATGAGGCTGAAGCTTTCATAGCAATCTTCAGCCAGTAGTGCCATGTACATAACTCATCTCAACCTCTTCCAGTGGTCCCCAGCATTACAGATATAAGCATTCAGCCAATTTGATTCACTTCATGTGAAATCAAGAAACAGTTGGAGGCACTGGATACTGCAAAAGCTATGGGTCCTGACAGCGTTCTAGCAATGTGATAAAGACTTGCGCTTCAGAACTTGACACACTTCTAGTCAGTTGTTCCAGGACAGTTAACAACACTAGCATCTAGCCGACAATATAGAAAATTGTCCAGGTATGTCCTGTACACAAAACATAGGAGAAATCCAACCATGCCAATTACCGCCCTATCAGGCTATTCTTGATTATCAGTAAAGTGCTGGAAGATATCATTAACAGTGCAATCAAGCATCACTTGTTCAGCAATAACCTGCTCATTGATGCCCACTTGGGTTCCGCTGGAGCCACTCAGTGCCTGATCTCATTACTGCCTTGGTTCAAACATGGACAAAAGAGTTGAATTCCAGAGGTGAGGTGAGAGCGACAGCCCTTGACCTTAAGATCGCACTTGACTGAATGTAGCATCAAGGAGCCTTAGCAAAACTGGAATCAATGGGAATAAGGGCAAACTCTCCACTGGTCAGAGTCATATCTGGCACACAGGAAGATGATTGTGCTTGTTAGGGGTCGGTCATCCCAGCTCCAGATCTGGGGTGTGGCACAGTGGTTAGCACTGCTGCCTCACAATAGCAGGGATTGGATTTTAATCTCAGGCATGTTCTCCCTGTATCTGCATGCATTTCCGTCAGGTGCTTCAGTTTCCTCCCACAGTCCAAAGATTAGGAGGATTGCCATTCTAAATTGCCCCATGGCATCCAAGGTTATGCAGGCTAGATGGTAAGTATGGGTATAGTGGGGATGTTGGTCTGGCTGCGATATTCTTCAGAGGGTCTTTGCAGACTAGACAAGTTTAATGGCCTCCAACTGCTCTTTAAAGGTTCTATGATTCCATCTCTGAAGGACTTCCTCAGGTTAGTGTCCTAGGTCCAACTAACTTCAGCTGCTTCATCAATGGCCTCCCCACCACCATAAGGTCAGAAGTGGGGATGTTTGCTTATGATTACACAATGTTCAGTGCCATTCATAACTCCTTAGATATTGAAGCAGTTTATGCTCAAATGCACAAGATCCAGATAAAATCCAGGCTTGGTCTGACAAGTAGCAAGAAACATCCACACCACACAAATGCCAGGCAAAAACCATCTCAATTAAGATGTTCAATGCTGTTACCACTATCAACATCCTGAAGATTACCATTGAACAGAAACTTAACTAGAATAAATACAGTGTCTACAAGAGCAGGTCAGAGACTAGGAATACTGCAGTGAGTGACTCACCTCCTGGCGCCGCAACGCTTGTCCATCATCTACAAGACAAAAGTCAACAGTGTGATGAAGTATGTCTCACTTTTCTGGATGAGTGCAGCTCCAACAACACTCAAGAAGTTTGACACAATTCAGGACAAAGCAGGCAATCTGATTGGCACCACATCTACAAACATCCAGTCCCTCCACCACTGATAATCAGCTGCAGCAGTGTATATTACCTACAAGATTCAATTCAGAAATTTACCAAAGATCCTTAGACAGTACTTTACAAACGCATGAACATTTCTATCTAGTAGGACAAGGGCAGACACTGGGGATTGCGTCATCTGCAAGTTCCCCTCCAAGCCATTTAGCATCCTTGAAAATATTGCATTCCCTTCACTATTGCTGTGTCAAAATCCTGGAATTCTCTCCCCAATGGCATTGTGGGTAAACTCACAGTATGTGGTTGAAGACGGCAGCTCACCGCCACCTTTTCAAGTGCAACTGGGGATGAGCAACAAATGCTGGTCAGCCTGTGCCGTCCACATCCCACAAGTGAATAAAAATACTCAATAGCTAGTTACATTACATCTGAAATGCATGATTCCCTCATGTGAGAAATCAAATTCACTTTAAGATTAAGAATGTATTACTTCTATGAAACATTCTGATAACACTCTTAGGGGCAACTACCAAAAACTGGGTAGCACCCTCAAGAAAGTCCCTTATTTCCAGATGGAAGAGCTTTTCTAGTGATGTTAGTTAGGTGTTTCAAGTCCTATTTGGCTTATACAATGATTAGTACTCTCTACGGTGAAGACTGATACAAAATTCTTGTTCAATTCCTCAGCTATACCGTTATTTTCCATTACTAATTCACCAGAGTATTTTTTATTGGACCAATACTCACTTCATGAATAGTTCTTTTTATAATATCTATATACAGTAGTCCCCCCTTACCCCCGAGGGGTTTGTTTCAGGACCTATCACAGAAGCCTGAAACCACAGATAGGAACAAACCTTAAAATGGGAAACGTACCTTCCCAGCATCCTCCTGGTCCCTGGTTCTGGAAGGTTCCCTATAATATATTTGGTTTCCTATAGTATAATGTGATGGATGTAGGCAAGGTAGATCGGGAGAAACCATTCTCTTCGTAGAGGGGTTCAATAAACAGGACAAACACTTTAAAGGCAAGGAGCAGAATGTTTAGAGGGGAGTTGAGGAAAAATTGTTTCACTAAGGGTTGTGGGCATCTGGAACTCACTCTCTCAGTGGAGCAGGTAAGCGCTGTTTGGCAGTGGCTGCTGGAAGGCTCGGTGACGTTTGTTTAACGGTTTAAATTTGAAAGTTTTTTTTTAAAAAGTGCGGCGCGGACCCGGAAGCTGGTGTAGCGCAAGCTTACCTGGGTAGGTTTTTTTCCCTATGAAAGCGCGCAGGAGAGGAACCGAGGCACTACAGAGGTAGTGCCTCCCACCCTCCCTCCTCCTCTAACCTAATAATAAGACCCGTTGTGGTAAGTAGGTAAGTGCTGCATTTTGCTTGTTCTATTCTTGGACCTAGTTTTTTTTAAAAAAGTTACTTTTAGAGGGATGGCAGTGAAGGCAGTGCAATGTTCCTCTTGCAACATGTTTGAGGTGAGGGATGCCATGGTCGTCCCTGCTGATTACACTTGCAGGAAGTGCACCTATCTCCAGCTCCTCCAGACCGTGTTAGGGAACTGGAGCTGGAGTTGGATGAACCTAGGATCATTCGGGAGGCAAAAGGGGTCATAGATCGGAGCTTTAGGGAAGTAGTAACTCCAAAGGTTGCAGACAGATGGGTGACAGTGAGGGGGACTGGGAGGAAGCAGCCAGTGCAGGGACCCCCTGCGGCCGTTCCCCTCAAGAACAAGTATACCGTTTTGGATACTTGTGGGTGTGTGTACTAGATTTCCAGAGGCAATCCCATTACAGAGTATTACGGTGAAAAGGGTGGGAGAGGAGTTAGTAGTTTTCTTCACACGGTATGGGCTACCCAGAGAGATCGAGTCAGACCAAGGGTCTAACTTTACTGCTAGGCTGTTTAAGGAGGTTATAGATAGCTTAGGTATACAGCACTTTAAATCCAGTGTGTATTATCCTGGATCCCAGGGAGCTTTAGAAAGGAGACATCAGGCCCTGAAGACCATGTTGGGAGTGTCCTGTCAGGATTACCCGAATGATTGGGATAAATGTATCCCATTTGTATTGTTTGCCATTAGAGATACCACAAACAAATCTCCTCGGGTCACTCCCTTTGAGTTAATATTCAGGCATGAAGTGCGAGGCCCTTTGACATTAATGAAAGAAAAATTAACAGGACCAACGTTGGAAATGTCACACTTAGATTATGTATCGGAGGTGAGGGAGAGACTAAAGCAAGTGGGTGAGTTAGCTAAACAGGACCTGAAGAGGGCACAGTATAGAATGAAGCAGGTAGCAGAACAAAATCCTAAGTTTGGATGTTTTCCCGTGGGAATGATGTGTTAGTACTGTTACCAGTGGAAGGGGCTCCCTTCAAAGCTAGGTTCCATGGTCCCTATCAAACTGAGAAAAAGTTAAGTCAGGTAAACCATCTGGTAAAGATGTCTGATGGAAAAAACCTGTATTGGGTAGCTCATGTGAGTATGTTGAAACCTTATAGAGACAGGGAACTGGAGAAACAGGTAATAGTTACTGTTCCACAGGGTGAGGAATCAAATCCAGGTGTCGTGGAGTTTGATGTGCCTCAAAGCAGATTTTAAAAATGCAGAAGTCTTTGCGGAGTGGGATAGGTTAGTAAGCTATGTGTCTCAGGACATGAAATGGAGTTGAGAGGTTTGCTTTTCCAGTATGAGGACATATGTAAGAATCAGATGGGGAGGACTAATGATATTATACATGAAGTAGACGTGGGGAATACTGCGGAGAAAGTGAGGTCTGCAGATGCTGGAGATCAGAGCTGAAAATGTGTTGCTGGAAAAGCACACCAGGTCAGGCAGCATCCAGTGAACAGGAGAATCGATGTTTCGGGCATAAGTCCTTCTTCAGGAAGGGCTGAAGAAGGGCTTATGCCCGAAACGCGATTGTCCTGTTCCCTGGATGCTGCCTGACCTGCTGCGCTTTTCCAGCAACAAATTTTCAGCTCAGTGGGGAATACTGCTCCAATCAAACAACACCCCTATCGGCTTAAACCTTTCAAAGCCAGCCAGGTCAGATGGAAGTGGAGGCCATGCTCGACAAGGACATTATCGAACCAAGAGAGAGTAAACGGAGTTAGCTGATTGTCTCAGTTGCCAAACCTGACGGGACTCAACGATTCTGCGTGGATTATCAGTAGGTCAACGCTGTTACAAAATCGGACTCACATCCAATTCCTAGATTAGAGGTCTGTATCGAGAACGTTGGACAAGTCAGTTACGTGACAAAGTTGGACTTAATGTGTGCTTACTGGCAGGTAGCTTTATCAGAGACGGTGAAAGTAATTTCTGTGTTCGTCATCCCAAATGGGCTATATCAGTTTAAAGTGATGCTGTTTGGAATGAAGATTACACCTGCCACATTCCAAAGACCCATGACCAGAGTTATGGCTGGGTTAACAAACTGTGTAGTCTATTTGGACGTTGTAGTGATCTTTAGTAAGTCCGGGAAAGATCACATGGTACAGTTGGCAGAGCTCTTTCAACAACTATGAGAAGCAAAACTGGTGATAAACTTAAACAAAATGGAATTCACGAAAGGAGAGGTGACGTTCTTGGGTCAGAACATTGGTCATGGAACGCTGACTGCACAGAACACAAAGACAAAGGCTCGCGAGGAATTCACACACAACCAACCTCGAAGAAAGAGGTGCTTCGATTCTTTGGACTCTGCGGATTCTCTCGGAAGTTTGTTCTAAACGCCAGCCATGTAGTGGGACCATGACCCGATTTACCGAAGAAGAAGACAAAGTTTCGGTGAACAGAACCATGCCAGGAGGCATTCGACCATTTGAAATCAATATTAACCACCAAACCAGTTTTAGTTAACACCAAACTGTTCAAAACCTTTTAAAGTCGCCATCGATGCTAGTGACATAGGAGTTGGAGCTGTACTCCTACAGGAAGATGAGGATGGGATTGAGCTGCCGGTTGGTGACTATTCGAAGATGATCAACATCCACCAGAGGAAATAGTCCACGATTGAAAAAAAATGAGTTTGATACTGTCCTTACAACATTTTTGACATGTATGTCACATGATGATTAGGGGTTTAGATAGGGTTGACCATGAGAATCTTTTTCCACGTATGGAGTCAGCTATTACGAGGGGGCATAGCTTTAAATTAAGGGGTAGTAGGTATAGGATAGATGTTAGGGGTAGATTCTTTACTCAGCGAGTCGTGAGTTCATGGAATGCCCTGCCAGTAGCAGTGGTGGACTCTCCCTCTTTATGGGCATTTAAATGGGCATTGGATAGGCATATGGAGGATAGTGGGCTAGTGTAGGTTAGGTGGGCTTGGAACGACACAACATTGAGGGCCAAAGGGCCTGTACTGCGCTGTATTTTTCTATGTTCTTCTATGTTCTATGGAACTCACTGTCTTAAAGGATGATAGAGGCAGAAATCCTCATGACATTTAAGAACAATTTAGATGAAACATCATAACGTACAAGGATGTGGACTAATGCAGGAAAATGTGATTAAGATAGACGGATGTTTGATGACAAGAGTGGACACAATAGGCTGATGGCCTCTTTCTATACTGTAAAACTTTATGACTCAATGAGTTGTTTCTACATCCTGGTTTCAAGAACGTAGGCCGTCCCAATCAGTTGTGCTAACCCCATGATTAGGTAACAGGACTTCCACTCCAAATTTTCCAAACGTCTTGTCCTTCTGAAGTGACACGTATTCTTTCATATTTAGGTCCATATTATGTAATCCTGCAGCCATGCGTTTACGAGTGGCTATCAGATTGTACGTCGTTGATGCTATATGCACTACTAGTTCATTTGTTTTGTTTTGAATGCTATGTGAATTCAGATACAAGATGTTTTTTCCTTTTATTATTATAGTAAATGCTATAATCCCTGTTGATTCACTTTTGAATTTGTACTGTCTATCGCATCCTGACATTGTTTATTTCTCATTTCTCAGGTGAATACCCTTCTCTCTCCCCTTGTCTCCACTCATTGATTTACCAAATCTTGCCAAACTTGCAGCCTCTATTGGTTCAAATGTTTCCAAAGCTTAACATTATTTAACAATTTACCAATTCCTTTCTTTTCTTCTTCCTTAGCTTTTCTGTTGGAGTGCAAGTTCGGCAACGGTGAAACATACAGAGGAACAGCAACAAAAACCATTTCTAATAGAGCCTGTCAAAGATGGGATAGCAACACACCACACAATCCAAAGTCAGTCTTTAATCTTCTTCATTTAACATGTTTAACTTGACTCAGGATTAAAAACGCACTAAATAATATTACAAGTAATTGATAAATATATTTGGACCATATTGTGTACTTAATTCATTGGCTTCTTGTTGTATTTAACATAATTTCTCTCAATGTGTAAACAATTACAAAAGTATTGAAAGCAGGCAAGATTATGTTTAAAGAAGAGCTCAATAGGGTCAAACGAAAGGACTTTGAAGAATTCAGAACTCGCCTCCATTCAAGTGTGTGTTGCTTTTTGCTAAAAGTGTACTAATGACATGCCAAACAATTGTTATTATTGCATTAATAATAAGACACCAGAACACTACACTGAATTAGCCCATTGCTATTCAGACATAATGCAAGAACATTGCAGACAAGATTACTATATTTGTGTACCTAAAGCCGCAATTGTATAAATCCTCTGGTCCTAGTAACCAAACTTTACAACCTACAAACAGAATTTGCTGGAAAAAGTCAGCAGGTCTGGCAGCATCTGTGCAGAGAAACCAGAGTTAATGTTACAGGTCCAGTGATCCTTCTTCAGAACTGTTCATGTTGTTTCAAATATAATGATTTTAATTAGCTTCCTTATTACAAACTATTTTAAAGAGCAAAATCCATTATTGGATCTAGTTAGGCTCCTCTTACTTTGTTGGCTGTGTTTATTGTGAACACTGGTGGAGAGCCCACATATGTACAAGAACATGCATTTGCGGTGCCTTGTCACTGTAACAAACAAAATGTGATGCATTTGTCTGCAAAGTTATCTGTGTTTCCTATTTGAAGTTATTTTCTGGGATTTGTGGTCTACACAATATATTTCCAGAGATGCCCAGTCCAGTTGCTTCCTCCACTTGGCCAAAAATTCACTGTTTGTGAGTCTGACAAACAAAGAACTGTCCATCACCAGCACACTTTATGCACATGCTCCAAGCACTGTTGGATACTGCATCTGTGTGTTGCCCTCCGCTGCAGTAGATGATAGCTGGGTGGCAATGTGGCAGATAATTATTTTGCCAGGGAGGGAATATTTTGCATCCTCACTGTCTCCCCAGACCCCTCATTTCCAGCTTCCCCAGCCAGCATGTTCCCAGTCTCCTCCTCAGCTCTTCCTTGGCTTGTAGCCACAATAGGTGCCATGCAGATGTTGATGTCAGTGAGGCATGTACAGATATTTCCTGCAGTCTGTTACAGCTCACGTCACAACCTGTTTCTGCACATGAACGGGTGCTCTTTTCGGAGTAATCACTCCATATTTTGTTTGGCAAGGCAAGTACAGTTTTTAGTAAAATGGCTCTCCTTAGTGGCAAAATAAAACAACTACAACCATCTTAACTGCAATATATTTTTGTTACATACGATTGACTTTACATTTTAAAAAATGCTTAGAAAAAGCATTATTCTTTCCTAATATAGTACAGATGGAAAATGTTACTGAGAAATTTCCCTGGGGCATCGGAGGCTGAGGAGTGACCTTATAGAGGTTTACAAAATTATGAGGGGCATGGATAGGGTAAATAGGCAAAGTTTTTTTCCCTGGGGTCAGGGAGTTCAGAACTAGAGGGCATAGGTTTAGGGTGAGAGGGGAAAGATATAAAAGAGACCTAAGCGGCATCTTTTTCACGCAGAGGGTGGTACGTGTATGGAATGAGCTGCCAGAGGAAGTGGTGGAGGCTGGTACAATTGCAACATTTTAAGAGGCATTTGGATGGGTATATGAATAGGAAGGGTTTGGAGGGATATGGGCCAGGTGCTGGCAGGTGGAACTAGATTGGGTTGGGATATCTGGTAGGACCAAAGAGTCTGTTTCCATGCTGTACATCTCTATGACTCTCTAAGCTGAACAGAATATCAGTTGAAGGGACATTGCTAATGTTCATGATTCATGATAAACGTTTTCACATCCAATTCTCAGCATCTGCTGTACATCTCTATGGCTCTATGACTCTCTAAGCTAAACAGAATATCAGTTGAAGGGACATTGCTAATGTTCATGATTCATGATAAACGTTTTCACATCCAATTCTCAGCATCGAGTTTTAGAAAGGTTAGCAATGTTTGGAATGGGTAAAGGGGAGACTTACTGGAACGGTTATGGGCGTGGAATGTCAGTTGCGTAGAGAAACTGGAGAAGCTAGGATTGTTCCTCACTTCAGAGAATATTAAGGAGAGATTAAACAGGATCTTGATACAATAAATAGAGAGAAAACAATTTCATTGGCTGAGGGTTCAGAAAAGACACGACAAAAATTTACAACCAGAGAATCAGAGAGGAGATAAGAAGAAATTTGTTTTATTTAGTGCGTTACTTTAATCTGGGAAGCACTACATGAAAGGTTGATGGAAATATTCAATACTAATTTTCTAAAACAAATTAGATATACATCGTCAAAGCTAAAGTTTCCATTTGATATGGAAAAAGGAGCCAAAGTGGGGCTAATTGCATAATTCTTTCAAAACGTCAACACTCGTATAATGGACCAAATTGTTATAGAAACTGTGAGAGTAGGAGCAGAAGGTGGCCACCTGGCCTTTTGAGCCTGCTCAACCATTCAAAATGCTCATGGCTGATCATCGAGTTCAGTATCCTGTTCCTGCTCTCTCTTTGAGCATACCCTTTGACTCCTTAGCCCGAAGGACAATATGTAACTTCTTAAAAACATTCACTGTTTTGGCCACATCAAGACCATAAGAATTAGGAACTGAAATAGATCATTATAATTGTGATTACACTTTGAAAGTACTTTGCAGGCTGTGAAGCACTTTAGGATGTGTCTGAGTTTTGAAATACAATATATAAATGTACAAAATCTTGACTGCATTGTGTTTAAATTTTCAATACTCCATTTGTCTATTGCCAAACATGTATTGCCTTCAAATGAACACATTTTTAAAGTGACACTGTTTCTTTTCAATTAGTTACACCCCAGAGAATAGCCCACATGCTGACCTGGAAGAAAACTATTGCAGAAATCCTGACAATGATTCCACAGGGCCCTGGTGCTACACTCAAGATGTGAATAAACGCTGGGAATACTGTCTGATATCAAACTGTGAAGGTATTGTCATGTGGAGTTTGACCTTTGAAAGAATGTCTGAAAGTTCAGCCATGACAAAAGAAAAATAGCGAACTGGCTGGCCTACAGAATACACACAGCCCAGGATTAAAGCTACTCAGACTGTTGAAAGGCTAGAAACAATGTGACATTGCACTAGTTGCTTACCCTTCCATTGACAATGTGAACTTTGAAATCAGGAGTACAATTTCTAAACTTGCAGCTGGCATCAAATTGTAAATGGCAAATGCTGAAAAGTTACAGGGAGAAATTATTAAACTTGCAAACATTCATACAGTTAGCAGGTTAATTTCAATATGTTCAGTAATTTCAGGAAAACCTCTTTACCCAAGCATAGATGATTTAAGAGGAGGCCAGCCAAGCATATTGCAATGAAAGGAATTGAAGAATACATTGAAATAATTAGACGAATGAAGGCTGGAGGAAGAGGTTAGTGTAGAGTATAACCACTGGATTAGATTAGTTGGTCTGAATGTCCTGTATACGTTCTTGGAAATGTTTCCATTTCTGGTAAGACCAACATTTATTGAACTTTCTTAATTGCCTTTTGAGGTATTGGTAAACTGCCTTCATCATCTGGTGCACACTGTGTTGTGAAGATGTTCCCAAATGATAGCTTTGATATTATGATCTAGGCTGAAACTACAGGATACATAAGATGCCAAAGCTTAAACCTAGTTTGCATACATTTATTTTTGTTTCGTATAATTCATTAATGTGGTAATTAGTCATTGAAACATACATATACGAGACTGCAGATTTTTCTTTAACAGAAGTTTATTACACAGAACAAATTTTAAAAATTACAAAACATACAGCAAAATTAAGTTTCAAAAACAGAAATTGTTGGAAAAACTCAGCAAGTCTGGCAGCCTCTGTGGAGAGAAGTCAGAGTTAATGTTTCGGGTCAGAACGGGGGTCTGAGGAAGGGTCTCTCGACCCGAAACATTAACCCTGATTTCTCTCCACAGATGCTGCCAGACCTGCTAAGCTTTTACAGCAAATGTCTGTTTTTGTTTCTGATTTATACCATTTTAAAATTAAGTTTCAGCCTGGTTCCAGATATAATTCAGTACATAGATGTCAGCCCAGAGAAGTTATACTCTTTGGAGTTCTGCTTAACTGACTCATTCCGGGTTTTTTTGCTTGGGTCATGGAGACAGTTGGATGAGTCTTCTCCAAATCTGCAGACTTTTCACAAACTTGAGAACCTAAACTTTCCGAGTTCTACTAACCTGAAGATTTCTGACCAAACTCTACTGGTTTGGGAGCTTCATGACATATCCTTCTGCTGAGGAAATCATTCCCTGAAGAAATCACAAATCCTTCTTCGAAGGAGGGAAACTATTCTGACAAAATCAACATATTTCAACTGAACTGGAAATTTTGCCTCTGAACGGTATGTTCTTTTTAAAAACTGCACATCCAAGATTCTTTTCAACTGAAAACCAGGATAACATGTACACATTTTCTTTACCTGTTATAAACCCAACAGTGTAAGCATCTTTGCAGTAATACCACAAGGATTTGTAGTTACTGTTCTGGAGGGACTTCATAAATATTTTTTAACAAAAACCTTCACAAAAGTAACCAACTGCTGCTATTTTGAAAACAAGATTCCAAAAATAGTATTAATGCATATAAATGATACAACTTTCAGTATACCAGGTAGGGAGTTCCAGGATTTTGAACCAGCCATGATGCAGGATCATCAATATATTTCCAATTTAGTATAGTGCATGATTCAGTGGAAATGTGGAGAAGGTGATAATGTTACCATGCAGATTTTATGGACTGAATTTTACGTTTTTTTTAACTTTAGTGTCAGTTTCATCAAGTTTCGTGGAATGTTTCTCATTGAAAGGCTTAATAAGATCTCTCACCATATCTTACCAGATTTATTTAATTTACTACAAACCCATCCTAAATTGTAGTTCCATTCTACCACTCATTATCCCAGAACAACTCGCCATTGCTGGAATAACACAAAATGGACCAGAATCCCCGGCACCAACACCATATTTAAAAGGCTGTTGTGCACCCTGACAAGCATGGTCAGTCTGGAGCTGCCCTCTATGGTACCTGATATTTTCCCTGAGCATGGAAGGCAAGGGAAAGTTCGTACTTCACTTTGTGGGCAGACATCTGTCAACCTTGACACACACAGTGCTGCAGACCGGGGACATCCTCATCCCCTGGACCTGCAGAAAATGCCGTAGCACCAGACCAAGCCAGCCCGATCCAGATTGCCTTTTAGGTCAGTGCGGCCACAGCTGGCTGGAGGAACACAGAGCAATCTAAGAATAAGGTCAATGACTGTCTCTATGCTGCCAGCACAAATGCTGCCATCTTCTCTCCAATACCTCATCCTCACTTTATATTTGCTGCTGAACCCATCTCCTACCAAGGCCCATGTTCCACCACTCTCACTATTGACAGTAACATCTTTCCTCACTCACTATCATCTATCCTCGACATCTGACATCACTAAACCTATATGCCTTCTGCGCTGCCCACTCACTCACCGAGAACTTTGCCTCACCTTTACCAAAATTACAGCTGTATTTCCATTTTCATCTCCCTTATTGCCTGCCTCTACTTGCTTCCAGGACAGAAACAGCCCACACCCCATAAACATGCTTCCATTGACTGGCGAAGTCATAGTAAGTATCGTTCCACACAGATGCACAAAGTTGGAACACTTTAACTAGGCAGCATCTATTCTTCTTACAGCATCTCAAATTTCAATCTCTGATTTAAACTTAGCAGTTTACACAGGGTTCAGTAATAGCATCTACTACGTTTTTCTCCATTCAACTCTTGTACTTACTTAGTTTTAAGCTAGAGGTTCTTCATTAATTTACAACAAATTAAGTACTTTGGAGATTTCCAATTTTTCTAGCTCCCAGTTAACTTTGCTACTTCCACTTGTAACTAGATTTAAAACTGTTCTCTTTGCTTTGCATCCACCCTTTCCCAGTTCCATTGATCCCAGACACCTCCCCCATCCCATAGTAAACAGAACTTCCAGACCTGGCAAATAAATCCTATCAACCCACTCTGACCAACTAGTGTTAAAAGACAGTTCCTTCCCAGGGTCTACCTTGTGGCACTGGCAAAAGTCTTCCCCAGCAACTACTTCAATGCCAGCACTTACTTAACTAACTGTTCATTGCTCATTCAATCAACACCATTTCCTTCCCATCTTTTCCGCTCACTAGTGAATCGGCAGCAAACACAAGAACAAAACAACCTGTGCTCAGAGCAGCAGCTCCCCTACTTACAGGGTGATTTTTGTCCCCCTACTAATCATGAATCTGTCTATCTCAGCCCTATGTATATACAAGGACTCTGCCCCCACAGATCTCTGTGGCAAGGAGTTCCAAAGACTCACAACCCTCTGAAAGAAGAAATTCCTCCACATTTCTGTATTAATTTGGCACCTTTTGTTCTGAGACTATGTCCTTTGGTCCTAGACACTCCCATGAGGGGAAACATCATTTCTGCATTTACCCTGTCAAGTTCCTTGAGAATCTGTATATCTCAGTGAGATCACCTCTCATTCCTCTAAACTCCAATAGTGGAGTCCCAACCAGTTTAGCCTTTGCACATAAGACAAACCCTCCACACCAGGGATCATCCTTGTGAATCTTCTCGAAATTACCTCCAATGAAGTGATATCTTTCCTTAAATAAGGGGACCAAAATTGCTCACAATATTCCATTTGTGGTCTCACCACAATTAGTAACTCCAAATCAGATACAGCCTGCCTCATAAGGTGATGGTCTGTGGGAGAGATCCAAAGTTGATGTTCAGTGGTAAGTGAGCAGATATTAGCAGCCCCATGAGTGAAGCTTAAAGTCCTTAATGGTTTTGGAAATTTAAAAAAGGAGTAGTAATCCAGGTTGACAAAGAGTTCAGGATAGATACCAGGGCAAGTGTCACTACATTATTAGATAATGAACCATGGTTAAAAATACAATCTACAGATGAAAACAATGCAAACAATTGTTTAGAAGCCATAATATTCATGATCAGAGACATGCCACAAGCATCTTTCCAAGAAACAGGATGACAACAAGTGCAAAACCTAAACATACCTCACAATCACGAATTCTCTAGCTTGAATGTCTTCGACTCAATCTTTGTCAAATGGGGGAAAGAATTAAACTATAAGTTAAGGAACAGTCAGTAAAGGAATAACCAACCATCATGCTCAGTTAAAACAAAAATGGTCAAAGAACACCTGATAGAAGGGTTCCTTTGTTTGTATAAGGGTTTAAGGACCTGAAAGGGTTAATGTTGAGGAGTGCCTTAAGCCCCAATCACTATGATTATATCATCAGGGCTTGGTGGGAGAACAACATAAAATCTCAAAAGTCTAAGCCCATCATGTGTTTTCGTCACAGGCATTCATACAAAGACTATTATATTAATATATCTTGTATATAGTTGCTATAATGCAATAAGCTACATTTTGATTGAGTTAAGAGCCTCTTCTCATTAGATGACCAAATGATTTTCCCCTACCAGACTAGGCCAAGCAGCCCTTACACGTTAAACAAGATGAAGGCAGCAAATCCACACTTTAGTGAGTGATAATAAAGAGAATGTAAACAACATGATGAGCAATGGTATGGATTATTGCATGATGGAATCCAAACAAAATAAATCAGAATCCATTGAGATTAGTTAAACTGGAAGAAGAAAACTGTTTTGATCTGCCAATAATTTGGTAACCTGCATCTATACTAATTTGGCACAAATGTTTTCCACAGCTATCAACACTGAGGAACACTCAGATTGCAAGAGACAACAAAGTTTGTAAGGAGAAAACCATGAGATAGTCAATGAACACTATGCCCCACTTGAACAAATTTACAAAGCTATAATTGATTAAATGGGGAGTCCAACACAACTTTGTGAACAAGTAGTTTTGACAGATTCAGATCTGTTAACGAGAAACTGAGATGACTAGGCTGAATCAAATTCAAGCATGAATATTGATTTATCTTCCCAAGGGCAATCCTCAACAACTGTGACAGAGATTATGCTAAACTGGGTGCAATAATCAAATAGTATAAGTGAAGAAGTGAACATGCTGGTTTCACCAACAACACAATAGTTGTGGGTCCAAACCAGACAACATGTTGAAATAAAAGGTTCACGTACTTCAGCACAAATCTATTGGGAATGAAAATCTGCAGACTCCATGAAAGCCATCACTGAGAAGAGATGACCAATGATCAATGCTGCACAGATTTTGCAGAAAATTGTCTGTTTCAGCAGAGCAGATACATGAAGGAAGTCTAAAAGGTTACATGTCCTCCAGTTCATAGGATCTGCAGTCTTCAGATTAGCAAGCAGGGAATCAAAGGCAGTCTTCCAAGTTTTATGACAGCATCTTAGAGCAGAATAAAACCTCCAGATTGCTTCAGTTTATGAAGTCAGTCATCAGAAGAAATGAGCTAGTGGTTAATGTAATTATATATGCAAATGTATAATCTTAATACAGATGAAAAATAACTGGGGGAAATATATATAGATCCAAAAGAGCTAATACTGAGGAGTGCCATAAGCACAATGCACTATGATGAGTCATGTGGACTTGTGGGTAGAACAATTGAAAAGGTGTGTGATAAGGTGCAAGAAGGCAATGCCCTAGTGGTATTATTGCTAGACGGTTAGTGCAGGGATCCAGGTAATATTCTGGAGACCTGGGTTTCAATCCTGCCATGACAGATGGTAGAATTCAATGAAAATCTAGAATTATGAGCCTGTGAAACTTTTGGTGATTGTCAGGAAAGTGTCACTAATGCCTTTTATGGAAGGATGCTGCTCTTCTGACACAGTTTGGATTACATGTGATTCAAGACCCACAGCAATGTGGTTGACTCTTAATTGCCTTCTGAGGTGGGCAATAATTGTTAGCTGAGCTAGCAACACCCTCATCCCATGAATGAATAATAAAAACAAATTTCTTATCCCCCACAAAGTCTCCGTAATAACTTCATCGCTATAACTAGTTGCTAACATCAAATAAACTCCAATTTGATAAGCACAAAGACTCTTCTAGTTGACTGGAAAATGGTTCCTCTCCTACTACACCAGATCATGCAGGCCCTGTACTTCCTACATTTAAAGATGACAATGGCAGCAAATTTCATCATGTGTTGCAATTTATATAATAATGAGCCAGCACACCAGTACAACAATTTCAATTTTGAAAAGACTGAACAACTGAGAGTCACAACTTTCCCAAAGTGAAGAAATGTTTCTTCACCTCATTCCACTTCAAGATCATTTTCAAATCAAAGCCCTATCATTCATCCCTGTATTAAAAGATTTTTTCGCTAACATATAGAATTACATAACGACATATGAAATTGCCAACAAGTTTTGAATTTACCTATCAAAATATTTCTGACTTCAGACTAGCTTTCTCTATATACTGAGATGCTATGAGCCTTGTCTCCTCTCATAACAGGCCAGATTCCATGGAAACATTGGCATTCTAAAATATTTATTTCTGCAAAGCACTAGGTGAGAGCAGGATCGGTGTGTGCAGAGTCACTGCTACAATATTTATCCTGGGGCTATAACACTTCTATATGACAGGACTAGAGGCAGGAATCCTGATATCAGGTTCCACCAACTGTTCAGGCCTATGGCTCTGTGTTAATCCCTATCTACTGACAGGGAATTAACCTGACTCCATTTTTCATCGGGTTGTCAGCATTGAGAGGTGTATTTATGATCTAGGTGTGTGTGATGGATTGCAGAACTCTTCAAATAAATATGACCCTGCTTATTATTTTAAAGAGTAATTTCAGCAACAAAGCTTGCATTTTAAACCAGAATGTGAGTGCCATTTCTCAACAGCCCTTTCCACCAGCAAGTCAAAACTGAGATTTTTAAATGCACATTATTTCCTTGAAAAAAATATCAATTGCAAACTGTTATTCCTTCTATTTGTTCATGATAACAAACTTCATTATATCCATATGCATAGTTCCAGCATTTGATCTTAATATCACCACAAACTCTTGGTTCGGGTTACATTCAAAGTTCGGGTAGTTAAACAGAGCAAGAGACATAACCGTAAAATTAAAGCTGGCCATTCCAGAATAATTTCAGGTTACACATAAGAGTAGTGAAAATCTGGAATTCTCTTCTGCAAACTAGCTATGGACACTGGGTTAATTCAAATATTCAAACTGATATTAGCAGATTGTGTTACTAATATTTCTGGTATCAAGCAGATAAATTGAATTGAGAAATATACCCTCTATGATTTAATTGATATTGGCATTGTTCACATTGTTGAACTGTCCAATTCTCTTTTGTTTTTACAAGAACTTTAAGGGCTCCCCTTAGTTCAGTGAGAACCAGCCTACTCTGTGAAGCTTTGGACTGATCTCTCCCAAATTAAAATCGAGAGACTTGTTTTCCCATCAATGGCACTGGGTAAATGCACACCTCTAGATTTGAATAAATAATTCGTTCTTTCTATTCTGTGATGTTTTCGCACAACTCTGCTCTTTTTTTGTTGCATAACAGTAATGCCATGGGATATGTGAAATTTTGATTGCAGAGGAGTGTATGTTCTGCAGTGGCGAGAATTATCGTGGCAAAATTTCCCAAACAGAGGATGGTACCACATGTCAGCGCTGGGATTTACAAACACCTCATCTTCATGGATACAGCCCAAGCATGTAAGTAAGAGAATTCACTATCTGTATTTTCTTTCATTGTTCTTTAATTAATTTCCATTTGGAGTAAAAAACAAATATATTTTGTCTGTGAAGTTTGGTTCTGATATTAAACTTCGATCATTAATTTGGTAATGTTGACACTTGAGGGAGAAAGGATTGAATAGAATGCTAAAACTGTGGAACATGAAGGTGATTTAATAAAATTGCGATGAACTTCTTGCACCTCTTAACTCTGTTGAATGGTTCCTTGTCCTAAAGGTTTATGTAGGTCCAAATATCAATGGTCCTACTCTCAGCAATTGTTCACTTCATTTTTCTCTCTTAATTTGGTTTGCACTCTGCCTCTCTTTTTCTTTATCTAGCTTTTTTCTCTAATGCCTCTTCTTTCTTCTCCTATTTATCGTAATACCTAGCTCGTTCTCCTCTTTAGCTATACATGGAGGAGTTGTGCATGGAAAGGAATCCCATTCCCCTTATAAAATGGGAAACAAAGTTAAGAGTAGCTACTCAGATTGAGAAAGTATAGTGGTATTCCACAAAGACCGGTGCAGAAGTTACTATTATTCATTAGTTATGTAATGAACATGGAATTGGAAGTCAGTACAAACTGTAAATTTTTAGGTGGCAACAAATTGTTTGGTTAATACAAAGGAGCAATAAAATAAATACCATGAAGGCATTCAAACATCCAGAAAAGGCAAATAATTATCAAATTAATTGCAAAATAGTAAGCAGAGCATGTTGGGTTATGCGAGGGACAAGAAAGAAGCCATGTGTTTGAAAAGCAGAAGCCTAAATGAGAGTACAGCGCCAATGTTAGCCAAGTGTACAAATACTCACATCAATAAAGTAGTGATGCATGCCAGGAAAAAAAGGAAAACCAAGTGCTAGTGTTCAGTTCTAGGTGGACAGAATTGAAAAGCAGAGAAGAATACTGAACTTGTAGAGTCTTGTTTAGGCTACACTTGAAATACTGAGACAGTCCTGGTCACCATATAATAAACAATATGAAAGCACTAGAGAAGGTGCAATCAAAATTCAAAGAATGATACCAGAAATAAGAGGTCATATGTCTCAGGAAAAGATAGATAAGCTATCATGCTTTACTTAAGAGGGATGACACTGTAGACATCTTTAAGTTTCGTTAAAAATAATTGACAGGGAGATATATAGGCAAAATGCTTCTGTTTGTGTTGTGCACCAGAGCAAGGGGTCATATAACATCTAGTAATAACTAATAGGAATTCAGGAGCGAATATCTCTACTTTAACAATGGCACCAATACACAACCACAAGGAGTGCTTGAAGCGAATAGTGTTGACATGTTTAAGATGAAGCTAGATAAAATAAGGAACAAAAGAAGAGAAGGATATATTACTATGGTTAGATGGAAGAGAGTTGAAAAAGGCTGGCTTGGAGCATAAACTCTTGTACAGAACAGTAAGGTCAAACAGTCTGTTTCTGTGCTTTAGATGCAATGTAATGTTCGTAAAGTGGAACCATCGTGATGGAAAAAGTCATGAGCAATACTAACCCTTCCATTCTCAAAGATTTTGAAAAATCGAGCAAGTGGTTAAAATTGTACAGGACAACATAAAAGAGCCAAGACTTCAATAGCAAAGTCACCTAGTTTCAACTGCTCAGATACAGTTGTTGTCTGGTTACCACAACAGTTATTGAGTTGGCACAAAGAGGATAACAGTCAAAACTGTATCAGCTAACCACCAGCTTTATTAGTCTAGTTAAAAACAGAATAAAATTCACACTGTTTGGTTAGGAAAAGTTTAACAGCAGGTATGCAGTTTATACAAGAAACTAAGTACACCCTTACTGGTTTCTATGACATCCCCTCCTGAACAGTTAACAAAAATAAAGGCTAATATCCAAAAATGGAAGCTCATGCAGGCCAGGAGATTTCTCCCAGGTCTTGCGGTTATCTCCACACTTCCAAGCGTAGAGTCCTCAACTCTGTGAAGGTTGGTCTCCAGACATTTTGCAGCTGGCAAGCCGAAATCCTTCATTTTTATCCTTTTTCCTTATCTTCCCAAAATGTGGTGCAATGTTCTTTTGGTTTTTAGCTCGTCTGACAAGCCAGTGTCTTTCCACGATAGGCTCACTTCAAGGACGCTGTTAGAATGACCTCATTATTCTTCTTGTAAATAAGGAATTGCACCTTATACCATCCCTTGGAGCTGATCTGATTCAAGCCAACCCAAGATATTGGCTGGGTTTAGATAACTGCAATTCACAAGTTTGCTGTTTTTATGTGTGGACAGCCCCTGGCTCACACAGTAGACTCACCAAATGTGTTGAAACACACCAGATGTTGCCACCTGCTCCACAAATGCAAAATGAGGGATGCTTGGATGTGCATTGTGGCTATGTGTTCCAGAGTATGGAATACATTACATCAACCTGTCCCTAAGAACTATTGTGAGAGGAACCTAATTTCTCTGTTTAACTCATCAGACCATTAAATAGATAGTTAAACCAGATATCCCATTAAATATTTTTCCACTACACCAAAGTAGAAGTAGTAGAAGCAGCAGAAAATGATTTTGCTCGGGTTGTGCTAGGGAGGGTGGGGTGTGTGGAAGTTTCTGGAGACCAGTTTGCCAGCAATCGAGGTAGGAATGGATTTCCATCACAGTTGGAGCAGGTTGGAGCAGGTCTTTTGTAGCAATAAGACTGAAATGGGAATGTTGTAGCAACATTAAGAATGCGAGGAGCATGCTGATGCTAGAGTTTTGCTGCTGTTATGTCACTAAGCCTCTTCCTTCAATTCAAAATGGTTGCATCAGGAATTGGAGATGAGGTGGTTGTGGGGGTGTTGAAAATGCTTTCATTGACTGCCCGCTAACTCAGCCCCATTCCTAAAAACAGCATCAATCTAAGTTATTTTAGTCTACTGTTAAAGAGCCTTCATCATATTCTCATTTTGAAATTAGAAGTTTAAGAAAGAAGTTTAAGGCAAGATTTTGCTTCAAACCCTGTGGGGGAGCCATAAACTAAAATAATTATGAATGAATTCCAAATGAAGAAATTCTGGTCTCTTGCACATTAATTTTATCTTTCTTAAACAGCTATGCCTTCAACAGCCTAGATTCATACCTTTCATCTTAAAACTTCTCTACCTATATTTCCTTTTCTGCCTTCCTTTAAGACTTACCAGTTTGACCAAGGTATTGACCACATAACCTAGTTTTGTATTTCCTTGTGACTTGATGTTGATTCTTTTCTGATAACACACTTATGAAACCCCTAACCATACAAAATGCCCTGTAAAATCCAAAATGTGGTTGTTGTACCTAAGCAATATTGGAAAATAAAGACATTTCTGTCAACAGTATTCTCCTGAATGCACCTTGCAAGACTTACAAGCACATCAACTATTTACTATCAAAATTTTTGAGCCCAATGTAAAACTAATGACCTTCAGTTTTCCAGATAAATATCTCGAGGAGAACTACTGTCGCAATCCTGATGGAGAACCCAGACCATGGTGTTTTACAACTGACATCCAAAAGCGATGGGCATTCTGCAATATTCCACGTTGTGGTAAGTTTCTCCATGTCATCACACATGTCCTTTAGTGTCTGTTCAAACAATGCTATTTCACTTTTAGGAACCGGTGCTTGACTGAATCAATCCAATGTGTGGAAATCACTTTCTGGTAACCTAAAATATGTTACATTCACACCTTGGAGGAAATGCTATTGGAGATACTATCAGATGAGATATTAGACGTCAGCCCTGTCAGATTTCCATAAAGGAGTCTATAGTAATATTTTTAAAAGTCCAAGATAGCTCTAGTCAGAAGCACTGTAGGAAAAATGACAAGTACGTCATCTCGTTAAAAGGTTTCAATTCTTATCTCCTGTTTGCTCCAATATTGTGGTCCAGTAATGATCAATCACTGACCTCTCTGTCCTTGTGGCACAGTGACAGTGTCCCTACCTTTGGGCCAGGAAACCCAGGTTCAAGTCTCACCTTACTCCAGAGGTGTGTAACAATATTGCTGACCACGTTAATTAAAAATACCTAGCTAGCCATGCCCAAATCCCAGGACCAAATCAAAATAAAAGTCATAGATTCATAAAGCATGGAAACAGGTCCTTTGATCAAACTCATCTGCATCAACCAGATATTCCATTCGTCAACATTTGAACCATATCCGTCTAAGCCCTTCCTATTCATGTACCCATCCAGATCTACAAATAAGGTGCATGAATAATTAAACTGTTTCACTGGTGTTGACTGAAGGATCCACCAGAACACAACTCTGGTGTAATTTAATGTCACTTTGAAATAAAGGAACCATCTCAAATGCAGCACTCCCTCATTACTGTATTTTATGTCAGCCTAGATTTGGAGGTATTCTTTCAAACACCTGACTCAGAGGTGAGAACATTATCCTTGAGCCAAAACTGATGCTGGAGCTCACTACCACCAACACTCTCGTCTCCTTTACTCTACCAGAAACCTTGATCCTCTTGCTAGGAAGATGTTCACTGAGAAATTTTATTTCTGTGTGATTTTTTGCAGTTGCTGACTGCACCCAAGCCTTCACTTAATACATCAGCTGGGACCAGTGGTTGTTGGTGAGAACACATAGCTTAGCGTGTTTCAATCTTTCTGGTTCAAAGGAAACAAATTTAGAGACCTATGACTTGGTCCTGTGGAGACAAGCAGAAAATCCTGATTTGTGGCCAATTTTTAAAATTGTTTCCCTGTGCTGTGTGTCACTTTCCAATCAAAGATGGAAAGTGTGACTTTGGAAAAGCACAGCAGGAGAGGCAGTAACCCAGGAGCAGCAGAGTCGATGGTTCGGGCATAAGCCCTTCATCGGGAATGTTTAGGAGTGGATGAGCTGAGAGATAAATAGGAGAGGGGGTGGGGCTGGGGGAGAGATTGCTTGGAATGCCATAGGCAGATAAAGGTGGGGGGTGATGGTGACAAGTTGCAGCAGATAGATGGGAAGGAAGATGGACAGGTGGGACTGCTCAAGAGGGTGGCGCTGAGTTGAAGGGTTGGATCTGAGATGAGATGGGGGGAGGGGAGATGAGGAAACTGGTGAAATCAACGTTGATGCCATGTGGTTAGAAGGTGGAAGCTGAGGCATTTTTCCTCCAGGCGTCGGGTGGCTCGAGTTTGGCAGTGGAGGAGGCCCAGGACTTGCATGTCCTTGGCAGTGTGGGAGGGGGAGTTGAAGTAGTCGGTCACAGGGCAGTGGGATTGTTTGGTGATGTGTCCCAGAGATTTTCTCTGAAACATATATTCAGAATACCGCCCATACCCTCCACCTCCTCCATGAATTTCATTTCCCCAGCACCCAACACTTCATCTTCACCATGGCATCTAATCGCTGTACATGTCCATCCACCATGGCGAAGGCCTCCTGATCCTCTGTTTCTTCCTCACTCACCGACCCAACCAATACCCCTCCACTGACACGCTCATCCAATCGCCTGGACTGCTCCTCACTCTGAACAACTTCTTCTTCAAAACCTGCCACTTCTTTCAGACCAAAGTGACAGCCATGCGCACACGCATGGGTCCCAGCTATGCCTGTGTTTTTGTTGGATACGTGGAACAGTTCAACTTCCGTAGTTACATTGGCACCATTCCCAACCTTTTCCTCCATTACGTCAATGATTGTATCGGCGCCACCTCATGCCTCCACAAGGAGGTTGGACAATTCATCGACTTCACAAACACCTTCCACCCTGATCGACCCAACCAATACCCCTCCACTGACACGCTCATCCAATCGCCTGGACTGCTCCTCACTCTGAACAACTGCTTCTTCAAAACCTGCCACTTCTTTCAGACCAAAGTGGCAGCCATGCGCACACGCATGGGTCCCAGCTATGCCTGTGTTTTTATTGGATACGTGGAACAGTTCAACTTCCGTAGTTACATTGGCACCATTCCCAACCTTTTCCTCCATTACATCAATGATTCCACAAGGAGGTTGGACAATTTATTGAATTCACAAACACCTTCCACCCTGATCTCAAATTCACCTGGACCATCTCGGACACCTCCCTCCTCTACCTGGACCTCTCCGTCTCTATTTCAGGCAACCGACTCAACACGGACATCTACCTTAAACCCACCCGCTCCCACAGCTACCTGGACTACACCAACCCCCACATCCTCGTCATTGTAAAAACATGACCTCATACTCCCAAATCCTCTGTCTCCCAGGAGCAGTACCTGAACATCCCAGATGGCCTCCTACTTCTTTCCCCTCCCACAAGGTCAAAGATGCCCTCCAGTGCATCTCCTCCACTTCCTGCACCTCCGCCCTTGAACTCCACCCCTCCAACTGCAACACGGATAGAGTCCCCCGGTTCTCACCTTCCAGTGCACCAATCTCCGGATACAATGCACCATCCTCTGGAATTTCCACTACCTACCGTCAGACCCCACCACCAGAAATATATTTCCCTCCTCACCCCTATCAGCATTCAGCAGAGACCATTCCCTCCGTGACTCCCCTGTTATGTCCATACTCCCCCATCAACCCACCCTCCACTCCCTGCATCATCCCTCGCCACCAGATGAGGTGTAAAACCAGCACCCACACCTCCCCCTTTACCTCTATCCATGGCTCAAAGGATCCTTGTAGGAGAAACTGCCTACAAGCATCTGCTCTTGCAATCGGCACCTGCTTTGCTCTTTGTTCTTATCAGGTATTCTGATCCTCACACCTTCCCTACTTACAGTTAAGAAGTAGTTGGCAGTTTCAACACAAAGCTAATTTCCCTCACATCCTCTCCAAAGAGAAGAAGCACCATGCAAATACAGACCAGCCTGTCAACTGACAATGATTGGGAATATTGTGGAGACACTAATCTGAAATAAAATTAACTGCCATTTTGAAAATATATGATTACCAGTCTGTATGATTTTATGTAGCGAAACTCATATTGGACAAACATGATTGAATTTTTTCCCAAAGGACCAGACAGAATTGATATTGCTTTCTAATGTCATTTAGTGATTGCCCTTCTTTAGGAAGGATGTGGTTAAATTTAAAGGGGTGCAGAAAAGATTCACAAGGATGTTGCCAGGACTGGAGGATTTGAATTATCTAGGGACGCTAAATAGGCAGGGGCTTTTGTTCCCGGGAGTATCAGAGGCTGAGAAGTAGCCATATCAAAGTTTATATTATCATGAGGGGCACAGATCGGATGAATAACTAAGATCTTTTTCCTAGGGGGGAAGTCCAAAACTAGAGGGCATAGGTTTAAGGAAAGGGGGGCAACAATTAAAAAGGACCTGAGGAGTAACTTTTTCATGCAGAGGATGGCACATGTAAGCCACAGGATGTGGTAAAGGGAATATTGAAAAGGCAACTGGATGAGTACATGAATAGGAAGAGTTTTGAGGGTTATGGTTTAAATGCTGACAAGTGGGACTAGGTCAGATTGGGATATCTGGTCAGTGCAGATGAGTTCAATGGAATGATCTGTTTCCATGCTTTATGAATCTATGATACAAGATGTGGACTTTGACTCGTCTTCCTGGATTAGGCTGGACACATAGCAACAGCTCTAACAATGTTTTATTATGTCTCTTCCCATTCCTTGTCACCACAGCATCTGCTTATCCTTAACAACTTACCAACATGGCTTCCCTCCCCTGGTGTGAATTTCCATGGTATATTTTCATGAAGTTATGCTGAATGAGTGTGGTGATATCACCCTTTTCTCTTTCTGCTAGACACCGCTGGTGCCTTTTAGTACACATTGTTCTTCTCAAAGCAATTCTTCCTCCTCTTCAGTATATCTGTGTAAATCTACCATATTCAGCTCCTCTAGCACAATTGACAATGCTGATGTCCTGTACTGCCTCTTACCTACCCCATCTGTTCATGGTTATCTACTTGAATGAGATCTGTTCCCTTCTGGAGCATTTTTACCTTTATGGCCACTGCCTATAATTATAATCTAGCAGCTTCTGCTCATTTCTTAATTGCTGTACATGTCCCCCTCCCTAAGATGATACATCCACTGTGGACTCCATGCTACCATATAATCATGTACTTGTCTAAGGACGTATATTATAAGTGTTAGCCTACTAAGTGCGGTCGTATATTGAGTGTGGTATCTGCAATAAACATTTTAATTTGTTTTCAAGTTTCTATTTCTTCATTTCACACTCCTGAAGAGTGGATGGTCACTGGTTAACTTTATGGTATTGCCCATCTACAGGTTGCTTCACTGAATCACATTCTCTTGCAAAATTGTTACTAGCATTTAGTATAAATGCTTTACTACCAAATAAAATGGACTTAAAAGATCATGCAGTTCTCTTTTTTTTAAACTGTATTCAAGCTAGATATTCCTTTCTATTCCGATTATCATTCTCAAACTTTTAATTACAGCAAGCCAAACTTTATCCTAAACATACTGGTCTCATCTGCACTTTCCTTTCACTATAATCTACATAAATACAAAACTGACATATTCAATCAAATTAAGCTGTGATAAATTATCTCAGGCTCTCAAAATAACTTCTTAAAAATTATTTCTAACTTCTCTTCTAACTGGGGCACTACACTATTACTGTTCTATCTCATTTCGAAACTTATGGGGAACCTTTACTTTCCAAACAAGTATTCTTGCAGTACCCTTAAAGCAGAAATCAAACATTTCTATTCGATTTCAGGCATTAACATTTCTTGCACATTTATTTACACTCAGCATAAAGTAACTTGTGAAATTTCTATAGACATTGCACATCTCAAACAATTCCAAATTAAGATATCTGGTCAGCATGGATAGGTTGGACTGAAGGGTCTGTTTCCATACTGTACATCTCTATGACTCTATAAAATAAATGTTGTTGGACTATCAGGTTTTCATTAAATTTAAATTTCCATTTTTAAACTTGTTGTTTCCATAGAAACTATTTATGCATGATTATCTGTCTGTGTGCTTATTCATTATCTTATATATCCGTTGTCCTTGACCAGGACTTGATTTTATTTACTGCTCTCTTCTAGAAATGAAACAAAGAACATGCAAAGATGCCACATGGCTCATAAATACTCCAAATGACACATCATATATTGTGACCTATCCCTTTAAAATTCTATTTTAAACTTTCTAACATCTCTGCTGAAGGATGTGTCTTTTCTTCCTGATCTGTGTGACTTTAGTTTCCTGTGGCCTCAGCTGGTTTGTTCCACTAACAGCCTGTGTGGGATTCTCTGCAGTATCTCCAATGCAGTCACACTTCTCCGATTATGTAGATTCCAGATTTTCACACAATACCCTAGCTTTGGTCTAACCAACACTTTATGTAGTTCTAACATCACCTCGCTACTCTTAAACACTGTGTCTCGGCTAATAAAAGGAAATATTGGAAATGTTTTCTTAATCGTTTTATCTACCTGTCCCACTACCTTAAAGGACCTGTGGACATGAATAGAAATATAGAAACATAAAAGATTGGAGCATGAATAGACTATTCATCCCCTCAAGCCTGCTTTCCATTCATTATGATCATGGCTAATCATCAAGCTCAGTGCCATCCCAATATCCATTGATTCCTTTAGCCACAAGACTATATACATTGCCTTCTTAAAAACACATAATGTTTTGGCCTCAAGCACCTTCTGTAGCAGTTAAGACTTCAGGCTCAACATTCTCGGATATGAAGAACTCACACCGAAGTCCTTCAATCCTTGGTGCTTCCTAGGATTCCATCATTCAATATGCAGTCCCTTGCCTTGTACATCCTCTCAAACTGCATTACCTCACACCTTTCAGGATCAAATTCCATTCGTCACTGAGCAGCTCTTCAGACCAGACCATTTATATCATTCTGTAATCTAGGGCTGTAATTACCACCTCACCTTGAATTTATTGATCAATCCTCCTACATTCAAGTCTAGATTGTTTCTAAATATCACAAACAGCAAAGGGCCAACATTCATCCCTGACCGTGGCACCAGGGAGCAACATACCACCCTGGGGTGTCCTTTGCGTTTGCAGAAGTGCCTATCTGTTACCCTTCTAATTGATTCCTCTGCCATTTATAGCCATGCTGTTCTTTGTCCTCCCCTCTTGGGAGAATCAGATGAGAAGTTTGGCAAACCCCATCTCAACATCAGAAGAGGATCTCCAACATCTGGAGTCCTCACTTTCTCCTAGAAGATTTTAACCTACTGCGAATCCTCTTACAAGGATGCCTTCCTTGAAGAAGCTCTCTTCCTCCCTCTACAAGGATTTCAGTGAGTCCCTCTCTCACTGCACACCCCAGGTCATCTCCTCTGACCAGAAGCTCTTACCTATCGCATTTCCAATGCCCCTCCCCCAAGTCCCTCCTCCCTACCTTTTATCTTAGCCTGCTTGGCACACCTTCCTCATTCCTGAAGAAGGGTTCATGCCCGAAATGTCGATTCTCCTGCTCCTTGGATGCTGCCTGACAGGCTGCGCTTTTCCAGCAACACATTTTCAGCTCAACATCAGAAGACTCTCACTCCAACTTTTAAGGTTTTGATAAGTGATGTGACAAGTTTCTTGCTAGGCAGCAGCAAGTCTGTCATGTGTTATTTTTAAGCTGGATTTTTTTTTGGGCAGTTCTGCCCTCACCTCTAGGAGGTTGAGGGGTAACCTTATAGGGGTTTATAAAATCATGAGGGTATAGATATGGTGAATGGCAGGTGTCCTTTCTCTAGGTTAGGGGATTTCAAGACTACGGCGGCATATTTTTAAGGTGAGAGAAGAAAGATTTTAAAAGACGTGAGGGGCAACATTTTTTCCACAGAGAGTGGTTTATGTGTGTAATGAACCTCCTGAGGCAGTAGTGGATGAATTACAATGTTTAAAAGATTTGTCGATAAGTACACAATGAGGAAATGTTTGGAGGCTAAGCACAGGCAGGTGAGACTCGTTTATTTTGGGATTATGGTCAGCATGGATTGGTTGGACCAAAGGTCTGTTTCCATTCTATATGACTCAATACGTTCCCAATTAAGTGGCTTGATAAAGACTTTGTTGACGTTCCAACTCATCTCAGCTGTACATGTTACTAAACACAGTAAACAAGTTATAGTCAAGAAAATTTGAAACCAAAGAGCAGGGACCTGGCAGATTCAGCTTGCCACTTGCTCTGATGGATTTCCATGCTGTGTATAACAAAACAGCATCACAGGACATGACCCATAGGCACCAGCCACGTGCACTCTTCAGCTGTGGGCATGGGCATCTGTCATTCGCCAACTCCTCATGACCATCATGACAGCTTTCCAATACGCTGACAGAGTGCTCTAAGTTCAGTAGTCATTAGTCAAGGAGGTGTACGTCTTGGTGTATCCAGTGTGCTGCACCAGTCTTACACTTGCACTATGTGCCAGCAGCTTACATGGCAAATGCACAAGACATGCAGAGAGCGAGTAGCCTTGTGTCAAAGTCTTAGGGGCACGTATTTCACTGAAGTCCATGGAGGCACGTATCTGTTAAGGTGTCCTGGCACAGTATGTCAAGAGCTGCCTCCCATATTAGTTTAGGGGATTGGCCACAGTCAGGCATCTGATTGGGTAATCTATTTTTCTGTGCTCAGGGGTGTGGGTGAGGCTCATTGTGGAATTGATATTGGAATTTATAACCCAGAATGCCTCAGTACTGCTCACTCATTCCCACTTCAGCCAGCCACCTTTCCCTTCTCATGCTCCATGTCCTTTTTCAGAAAGCTAGAAACTCGTTTACCCATGTTATCCTACCATCTTACATGCACATTAACATAACTGTACATGCCCTCAATATTAAGATAATTGTTTTATGCCTTTTGAAGATGAAGAGCCTCCTGCTGTTGAAGAAGAGACAGTCTGTTACACAGGCAAGGGTCAGAAGTATCGTGGGACTGAAAGGACAACTGTTTCTGGTAGAATCTGTCAAAGATGGGATACTCAGACACCACACGTGCATTCAAGAACTCCAGAGAACTACCCCTGCAAGTAAGTAAATGTCAGTAGCCCTTGGCTTAAAGTGTTTTCTGCCCTACTCCCTGATGTGGGATTAAGTTTTAATTCATTTGTATGGACCATCTGAGATTGATTGATGATTTGTTCTCAATCTGTGCAACTTTGCCAATTCCAATCAGGATTTGACACTCCAGACTTTCATATATTCTGTACATGAGATGAAGTTTGTCACACACTCAAAACAGTATAATATTTCTTTCTGATTGATAACAAAACTACTGTTTTTCAGAGGACTAGAACGTAATTATTGCAGAAATCCAGATAATGAAAAGGAGCCCTGGTGTTACACCACTGACCCAGAAACAAGATGGGAATACTGTCAAGTACGAAAGTGTGGCCTTCAACCTGCAGGTAAGAATTGTACCATTCCGAGATGGTGGTTTGTTTCTTTTTATTGATAAATATCATCTCCACTAAACTGTTTGTTGTTCTGTCATTTGTATGATTGTCACTAGCTGATCTGCAATTATATTGCTTGTTGATGTATCAGCTGAGTTGCAGCTTTCTTATACAAGAGCATTACAATATGCAATTGATCTCCCAGGACATGATTAATGATAAAACGTAGACTTAATTCTGCTTCTGTAAATGTATCTCTTTCTGTGTTTAACTTCATATACAGCTATCTCACCCTAACTCCCGTATGGTCATGACACAATCTTTTCACTGTTGTCTATTTCTTCTCTTCAATTTAGAAGATAGAACATAGAACAATACAGCACAGAACAGGCCCTTCGGCCCTCGATGTTGCGCCAACCTGTGAACTATTCTCAGCTCATCCCCCTATACTATCCCAAAATCATCCATGTGCTTATCTAAGGATTGTGTAAATCTCCCTAATGTGGCTGAGTTGACTACATTAGCAGGTAGGGCATTCCACGCCCTTACCACTCTCTGCGTAAAGAACCTGCCTCTGACATCTATCTTAAATCTATCACCCCTCAATTTGTAGTTGTGTGCTCTCGTACAAGCTCACGTCATCATCCTAGGAAAAAGTCTTTCACTGTCTACCCTATCTAATCCTCTGATCATCTTGTATGTCTCTATCAAATCCCCCCTTAGATGCCGTCTCTCCAATGAGAACAGACCAAGTCCCTCAGCCTTCCCTCTAGACCAGGCAGCATCCTGGTAAATCTCCTCTGCACATTTTGCAATGCTTCCACATCCTTTCTGTAATGGGGCGACCAGAACTGTACACAATATTCCAAGTGTGGCCGCACCAGCATTTTGTATAGTTACAGCATGATATTGCGGTTCCAGAACTCAATCCCTCTACCAATGAAACCTGACACACTGTATGCCTTCTTAACATCACTATCCACCTGGGTGGCAACTTTCAGGGATCTATGCACATGGACTCCAAGATCCCTCTGCACATCCACACTACCAAGAATCTTTCCATTGACCCAGTACTCTGCCTTCCTGTTATTCCTCCCAAAGTGCATCATCTCACATTTAGCAGCATTGAACTCCATTTGCCACCTCTCAGCCTAATTCTGCAGTTTATCCAAGTCCCCCTGCAACCTGTAACATTCTTCCAAACTGTCCACTACTCCACTGACTTTAGTGTCGTCTGCAAATTTACTAATCTATCCACCTATGCCTGCGCCTAAATCATTTATAAAAATGACAAACAGCAGTGCTCCCAAAACAGTTCCTTGTGGCAAATTTGCTTTGTCTTTTGGATTGCTTTAGTAACTGTGTGACATTAGCATGTTAGTTTGTGCTCCAAATACCATACACCAATTGTTTAGATAAGCTCCTGGTGTCACAAAGAATGTTTTCATCTGTCAAATATAGAATCATATCATCATTCAACATAAAAGAAGATCATTCAGTCAATTGTACTTGAGTAATCTCTGAAAAAATTATTCAACTGATTCCACTTTCCTAGTCTTTCCCCACAGCCCTTTAATTTTCTTTCTGTTCATGTACATTTCCATTTCCCTTTTGCAAGTTATCATTGAATCAGTTTACATCGCTCATTCAGGCAGTGAAGGTCCTTCATGGCAGACTGGTACAAAAGGTGAAGTCACATGGTATCAGGGGTGAATTGGCAAGGTTCAAGCCAGTTTCAAGATGACACCACTTGTTTTTTTTGGAAGAAAGATTCCCAGCACTGTTGGTAATTTTGTATATTCTTGTTTATTCATAAGTAACACAGATTTCTTTGACAACTTAGACTGCAACTTTTAGTAGCACGTAACTATGTATGCAGTTTCATTCTGGTTCTTGGCCTCTCTGCATTTCCAGTTCTTAAAGTAACACGACTGTTAAAGCAATTATACAACAATATTGACCTAAACATCCACTTTAATAATATTGATATAGGAATAAATGTTACTGTGTGTGTGTGTGTTCCCAATGCAAGAGTTAGGATGCTGTCATAAAATCTGGCCACTATCAATCTGTGTATGTATAATTGCACTCATGATATCATACCATTAGAGGAAAAGAAAAAAAAAACCTTTGTAGCAAAGTTCTGAACAGGCACTTTTAACCAAACCTGTGACCTCTGTGGAAAGTACTTACCCTTATTCTCATGTAAGATAGAATCTGGCAATCAATCTGACCTAATTAGACCTTGATTTGACATTTGAATTAGGGGGTGTATCATCATACTTTCCTAATTGAGAGTCAGCAATTTAGATATGGTACACTACCTAATTCTTGAAGAATTCTTGAACATTCCTGAAGAAGGGCCTGTGCCCGAAACGTCGAATCTCCTGTTCCTTGGATGCTGCCTGACCTGCTGTGCTGTTCCAGCAATAAAGTTTCAACACTACCTAATTAGGCAAAGAAAAGAAATATACAACCCACGATAGATGAGACCACTCTACCCATCTGAGTGTTACTGTATAGTATGGAGCAGTACCACGTCATAGTGGTCCTGTGCCCTTTTATGATGGTCGCTGCTGGTCAACTGCCTTTGTTCTTCCCTTAGGCCGATGTAAGGAAACCTGATCTTCCCCTAGAGAGATAATGTGGCTTGTCTCCTTGGATGTTCTTGTCCCTTCCTCCTCTCTTGTCAATTAATCTTGCTTTGGAGACTTGGAACTCTGCCAGAGAAGGTGATAGAAGTGAGGTCCATAAGATATGAAAAAGGAAGAAGAGTAAGCCCCCAGAGCCTGATCCACCATTCAGTAATATCATGGCTGATCCAACATTCCTCACGTCCATTTTCCTGCATTTTCCCTGTGCCTTCGAGTTCTGTACTAATCAAGAATCTACCTCTCTCAGCCTTAAATATACGCAAGGACTCTGGTCCACACAGCTCTCTGGGCAAAGAGTTCCAAAGACACAGAATCCTCTGACAGAAGAAACTCATCCATATTTCAGTATTAATTTGATACCCTTTACATTGAAACTATGCCCTCTGGTCCTAGATGCTCCCATGAAGGGATACATCCTCTCAGCATTTAGCCCATTAAGAGTCTTATATGTTTTCATGAGGTCACCTCACATTTTTCTAAATTCGAGTGAGTAGAGTAATAACCCTCTGAACCCTTTGTTCAGAAGAATATCCCTTCATACCACAGATCACCCTAGTGCTCTGAACTACCTACACTGAAATGATATCGTTCCTTAACTAAGAAGACCAAAACTTCACACAATACTTTAGATATGGTCTCACCAGTACCTTGCCCAGTTACAGTAAGAATTCCCTACTCATATACTACAACTCTTTTGAAATAAGCATCAACATTCCATTGGGTTTCCTCATCAATTGCTTTCACAGTTTGTCTGCATTTAAATGATATTATTCTTTTGTTCTTCCTTCTAAACTTTACTGCACCATACGTTCTTTGTCAATTTGTTTTTGTCCACTCACTCAACCTATCTCTCTGTAAACCATTTGTATCCCTTTCACAACATGCTTTTCCACCATATTTAGTATAATCTGTAAAATTGGCTAAAGAACATTTACTTCCTCCCTCCAAGTCATTGATAGATATTGTAAACACTTGCCGTCCCAGGGGAACCCCACTGATCGTGGTTCACCAACCTAGAAAAGACCTCTGTCTTCACTCATGGTTTCCTATCCATGAGGCAATTCTCTAACCAGTCCAATATACCACTTCCAAATCTGTGGGCTGTTATCTTATGACTTAACCTTTTGTGAGATATCTTGTCAAACACCTCTGGAAGTCCAAATATAACACATCAACTGGTTCCCCGTATCCACTCTGGCTGAGACTTGTTTGCAAAAGTCTAATAAATTAGTCAGACACAATTTCCTTTTCCATGATGGCTCTGCTTGATTAGATTATGATGTGGAGGAGCCAGTGTTGGACTGGGGTGGACAAAGATAAAAATCACACAACTCCAGGTTATAGTCCAACAAGTTTAATTGTTGTACCTTCATCAGGTATAAAAACAGCAATTGTTGGAAAAACTCAGTAAATCTGGCAGCATTTGTGGAGAAAGATCAGAGTTAATGTGTGACAATGCATCTCCTTTAACAAGGTCATGCTGTTTTTGGCTTTTTTTTCCCAGAGAAGTCGTAAAAGCAATGATTCCAAAAAGTCTAGGTTTGAAGGGTTTTAGGGCCCATTTGATTACAACAAACATATACTGCCTCAGGCAAAAGGCTTTCAGGTTTTAATAAAAAATACTTGTACAATGAAAGGGGAGTGGTCAGTTCTTCCAGCTCAGCCTTTCTTTGGTTTGGTTTAGTTTGTTTTTTTTAGCAGTCTGGCTGTTCACTGAAAGCAGTCAATCAGTGTGTAGTTGCTGGTCCAAGAGGCAACTCCATGGAAGAAGTTGTTCATGCTGAATCTCTCTGCCATCTCTCTCGCTCTCTCTCCTGTAAGACCCTGTATTTGATTTTGCCTTTTTTGGGGTACCTTTATGGGGATTGTTGTAGGAATTCGGAACAACATCATTAAGTTAGGATATTCTGTTGGGTTTTCAGATAGGTTAAGTTATTTAGTATTCTGTTTGTGTTTCATTTGGTAACATTGCAGATAAATTCTGTTTTGTTTAAAGCTGAGTAGTTGGGCCAGCTGCATCACTCCTGGAATATCCCACCTTATATCTGCTTCAGACAACGAGCAAAGTTAGGGGCTGGGCTACTTTCTTGAAATGTTTTGAGGGTGTCTGGACTGTCCATAACAAATGTTTTGGGCTCAATGACACTTCTTCAGAACCCAAAATATTAACTCTGATTTCTCTCCACAGATGCTGCCAGACCTGCTGAGTTTTTCCAGCTATTTCCGTTTTCATTATAATAAACCAGCCATTCTCTTATTGAAAAGCAGAGAAGGTTCAAGGGGCAAATGGCATGCATCTGCTCCTTAATTATATGTTTATATGTGTGTACTTGAAACTGTTCTGGCATGATATTGACAGCACATTTTTTTCCGATAAGACACCAAGTGTTGCTTCAATGTTGCATGTGCAGTTTACCACCTGCAGGTGACATTGGCCACAATGAGAGCCTAAGCATTAATCAGGACACAAGGGAGAACGTCCTTGCTTTTTCTCCCATAGAACCACAGTATCTTTTACATCAACCTAAGAAAGGAGATAGAGTCTTGTTTTAATACTCCTGCTAAAGGGAGCCACTTCCATCAGTGCAGCAGTCCCTATTACTGCACTGCACTGTTGGCCTGGATTTATTGAAATATAAACCCCAAACCATCTGAAGTAAATTGAGGCAAGCACACTACTACTGGATAAAGACTGACAGTTTAGTCCAGAGTTTCAACTGCCTTCATATCAGCCTAGGTTTTCAGATGTTGTCATATCTACTTTGTAGTTTTCTCACTTCCTAGACTCTGTACTTATTGCTTTGTTGTTGTCACTCCAGGGTATTTATGATTAAAAACAATTGATGCAAGACCCACTGAAATTCCTGTCTTTCAGCCCACATCTTCAGCTCTGCAAATGTCAGTGTTTTCATAAAACTTCAAATGGAGGAACACATCCAACATAGGAATTAAATTCATCTGGAGTAAAATGTTAATACATTAATGCTGAACAAATTTAAAAAGGCTGAATTTTGCAACTGAAACACATTGGGCATATTTACTACCCAGGGCAAGATTAGGAGAATGGACAAAGTATAATAACTGATCAGTTAATTGTGAATAAATGACATAATTGCTATCATTTAATGTATAATCAGTGTATACAAATTAACTTGGGTTCCACAACTCCCTGTTGTTTCTTGGGGTTTTGGGCCATTCCACACTGTGAAGCATTCAGACAGGATGCTTTCTGTGGTGCATCTATACAAATTGGTAAGCATCTTTGTGGGCATGCTAAATTCCCTTAGCCTCATGAGGAAGTAGAGGCATTCTTACGCTTTGTGAAGTATTTGTAAATTATTCAACATTGTGAAATTTTATGTCAAACATTCTACAAAATCTTCTATGTTGTTTATTTTTTAGTGCCGACGTACGAAGGTGGACCTACTGATTGCTTTACTCAAAATGGTTATGACTATCGTGGGACTACATCCGTGACAGTGTCAGGAAGAAGATGCCAGGAATGGGATTCCATGACACCACACAGACATGGCAAAACATCACTCAATTATCCTGAAGCGTATGTACATTGGCCAATTTTGTACCTAGCTGATCACAGTCCCAAAGAATGGAGTTGCATTTTTAAAACCACTTTCACTCAGGACACTTTAAAAGTGCATAGAGTCGATAATGTATTTTTGAAATGTTGTCACTGCCTTAATGTGAAGAGACCAGCTAGTTTTTGCAGAGAGGTCCCACAATAACATTATATGGCATTATAATTTTGGTGAAGGGATAAATATTGGTCAGCTTAATATGGAGGCCTCCTCTCTTTTTCTGCAACATGTTGCTATTGGATGTTTTACATCTGCCGGCAAGAGAAAAACAGCCTCGGTTTTATCTCCCATCCCAAAAATTTCTATCTCTGACTGTGTAGAACTTTCTCAGTACATCAGTGGAGGGTGCACCCAAGTAACACATACAAATGCTTGAATTGAGATTTGAACCCATGACCTGCTGAGTTAGAAATGAGAATGTGATGAAGGTACATGTTTATTTTTAAAAGTATTTGATTATTAACAAGGCAAAATCAATAAATCATGCACCGTATATTAAAACTTTAGTTAAAACAGTCCTCAAAGGAAACAAAAAGATATTGTGACAAGATTCTATTAATACCACTGTACCAAATATCTGAAACCATAATTTCTTATTAATAGTGCCATAATTCCCTTTGAATGCTCATTATTTTTCAGTATCTCTTTATTGTTCTAAGATTAATCATTGAGTCATGCAAACATCAGGAATACAAAAGCTGAGTTTTTATTGTTGCAGGATGTTTGTACAATTTGCAATGTTTCCATGATCAAGCTGTCTGACTGGATTTCATCATAACTGAATTAGATAGCACATTTTAAACGTATAATGCTCACGACCGAGAAGGACAAAGGGAACGGATGCATGGCAGTTGTATCACCTCCACTTGAGTTTTGGCTCAGTCATTCTAACTTGGACATAAATTGCCATTCTTTCATTTCCACTGGGTCATATTCCAGGAGTTTATTACTTTAACAGAACTGTGGAGGGCCTTCATCAGATGAGCTGAAATGGTTGAAGAAGGCAACCAGTTTATCACAATCAAGTGCACCTGCAATAAATGCTGGCCTGATCATTAATGCACAGATCCCCATAAATGACCAGTGCAAAATATAATTAACAACAGACAATTTAATGTTAAACATAATATAATTAATCAACCTGTTGAGACATGTTACAAGACACCACTGAGGCAGGTGAGACTTGAACCTGGACCTCCTGACATAGAGGTAGGGACACTACACCACAAGACCACTGACAATTTTACTGTAGACTACATCATAAAGCAAGAGTTTTGTATCAGTGACTCATTAAATGGCCTCATGAAGTGATAATACTTGGTGAATAAGCATTTGGGGGGAAATTGTGGGGCGACATCATTTTCTAGGAATGGGTAATGTTTGCTTATCAAATGAGCCAAATTTCCCTATAGATTTGGAAACAGAAACTAGAATTGTTTCTAACCTCTGAAATTGCCAAGCAAGTGATGACTCATTGGTATATTTATGGATGTATCATCTTGATTGACATGAAATAGATTCCATGTTTCAGTGGGCAAGTCTCTGTAGCATAACGAAGGATCCTTTGGGGCCTTGGATGGAAGTGAGAGGGGAGGTATGGATGCAGGTTTTACATCTCAGCTCCTTCCACATCTGGCATGGATTTTCCTGCGCCTCTAAACATCTCATCTTCTGCGTCCGTTGGTTTTGATGTGGTCTCCTCCTACATTGTAGAGACAGGACGCCAACTTGTGGAACATTTCAGAGAACATCTCTGGGACACACGCAGTAAACAACCACACCGCCTGTGGCCAATCACTTCAACTCCTCCTCACACTCCACCAAGGACATGCAGGTCCTGGGCATCCTCCAATGCTAAATCTTAGCTACCCAACGATTGGAGGAAGAACACCTCATCTTCCGCCTGGGACCCTCCAATCACACAGAATCAATGTCAATTTCTTCTTCTCCCGTCCCTCACCTTGTACCAGATACAACCCTCCAACTCAGCACTGCCTTCTTGAACTGTCTTACCTATTCACTCCAACCTCCACACACACACACACACATACATTCCTGATGAAGAGCTTATGCTCAAAACATCGACTCTCCAGTACCACGGATGCTGCCTGACCAGCTGTGCTTTTCCAGTGCCACACTTTTGAACTCTGATCTCCAGCATCTGCAGTCCTCACTTTCTCCTTATTAGATTTGACAAATATGCCTCAAAACCAAATATCTTTGGTAAAGCAGGTGACACCCATTCAAACACTTTTGAGATAAGCTGTATTACAAAATTGAAAGGTTGCTAACCAGGGCAAGAAAAAGAATGGAATTAGATTTGGCAAAAATCTAGCACCATGTGACTATTTTTCTTTTAACTTTTGATTTACAGGGGACTGGTTGACAACAATTGTAGAAATCCTGACAACGACAGGGCACCTTGGTGCTTCACAACTGATCCTTCAGTCCGATGGGAATACTGCAGGATTTCAAAGTGCCAAACAGCATCACCTCAGTCCCCCACTGTAATTCCATCTCGAGCACCTAACGCTCAAACAGGTAAATAGAAGTAAGTTCATTTGGAAGGAATATATCAAGTCACAACAAAAACAAAAGCATTGCAGTTTTTGTTAAAAAGAAAATCTCAACATTTTTAAACTGACCAACGAATTAACTTAAATGGTTGAATTTCTGTATATAAAATGGTTCATCTCAACTCCATATAATAATGGATTTTTAAACAGCATGGTCTTTGTGAGTGGAGAATGTGAGTGAAAGAAAAGCCTATAAATGAAATAAATTAGGGAATTTGGTTCACAGTAGGAACTTGGGACAGAAGTTGAATAAGATACTTTAGGTGAGCTTTATTGTAAGAAATAGAGTCTCCAGAGAAAGAGGTGAGTGGGAGAAGATAGAAGAGTAAAACTGAGAGATCTATATACTATGAGACTGGCAGCAGAGTGGCGTCATAAACCACACAAGTGCTGGGAAAATATCTGATTGATGAGCAGTATTGGTGAATATTTCTAATTTTTAAAGTCAAAGTAAAGTCTTCAGTTTGTGTTGAGCTTGGTAGTCTTTTTACTCCCTCATATTTCTTAAAAAGTAGTTTTTAAATATAAGATTGCTACTGGTGTTTGTTTAAAAAATATATAATAAAGCAGAAAAGGAAGGGCTTTTAGAGGAACTAATTAACAAGTATAGTAAAATATGATAGTGATGGCTGCTGCAGCATATGGGAGCTGCTAGACACCAAGATGATCCAGGGCGGACTCATCCAAAGTAAGTTTTCGCAGCTTGAGGAACTTCAGGTCCAAGTTGAGTAACTGGAGTCTGAGCTGTGAACATTGTGCCAAATTGGTGAGAGGGAAAGTTACCTGGACACTTTGTTCCAAAAGGCAGTTATACCCCTCAGGCTAGGTATTTCAAATACGGTTTGAGGGTGTGTCTGCAAGTCAAGCACTTATAGAGCCCCAAAGAATGATGTTTGAGGAGCCATAATCCCTGCAATTGTTCAACAGATATGAGATTCTTAAAGCTGTGCGGATGAGAGTGAGTGTTGCCGGGATATTGAATGAATTGACCATGGCACTACAGTACCAAGAGCAATTCAACCGGGGGCAACAGAGTAAGAATGTAGTAGTGATAGGGCTAAGTATAATTAGGAGGATAGATGCTGCCATCTGTAGCAGTGACCATGAGTCCTAAAGACTGTATCACTAGCCTCGTCTCACCTTTAAGGGCATAGCCTCAGTGCTGAAGAGGAAATTGGAATGGGAGAGGGATCTATTTGTTAGAATTTATCTTGCTACCAACAATATTGATAGGACTGGAAAGGAGGTCCTAATGAAAGAATTTGAGCAATTAGGAGCTAAATTTAGTAGCGGAACATCCAAGACCATAATCTTGGGATTACTACCTCGCCATAGAATAACTGGCATAGGATATATAAAGTGAAGGAGTTAAATACAGAAATGGTATAGGAGCAATGGATTTCAGTTCATGGGGCATAGACACCAACACTAATGTAGAAGAGAGCTGTTGAGGGCTCCCCTTGAACTGCGATGGGACCAGTGGCCTGCTGAATTGAATAACTATGGCTGAAGAGAGAATTTCAAACTAAATAAAAATGGTAAGGGTTTATGAGCAAGGCAACTTAGGCCTACAAATCAAAAGGATATGGCAGCATTGCAGGGCAACTATATGAATAATAATACCCAGAGAGGGACAGGAAGAAACAGAATGTACAAACATAGAAAAACAGCAGCAAACATGGTCACAAGAGGAGGAGAATGATAGAAAGACAGAAAAAAACTTTTTACTTAAATGCTTATCGTATTCAGAACAAAATAAATGAGTTAAAGGAACACATTAAGGTTTCTAGGCATGATCTAGCCATTTTTGGTGACATAGTTTTGTTACATCCACTGGAGTAGCCCCACTATTCCCAGATTTAGACTAAATATTGAAATTTTTTAAGGTTGCAATTTATTTGACTTTCAGACCAGAGGTGATAGAAAGCATGGTCAAGCTGCAAGTAGGTGGCATGGTGGCTCAGTGGTTAGGAGAAAGTGAGGAACTCCAGATGCTGGAGATCAGAGTTGAAAAATGTAGTGCTGGAAAAACACAGCAGGACAGGCAGCATCCGAGGAGCAGGAGAATCGACGTTTCGGGCATAAGCCCTTCTTCAGGAAAGCCCTTTGCTTTCCAATTCTGATGTTGCTGTTGTCTGTCTTCAGCTGCTAGGCCTTTGGTGTTCAATTGTCTTTCTTTAGAAGCTTCCACTGGTTTGTAAGAAGCACAGAGACTACTTCACTTGGAAATTGTCTCTGATTTATCAGTTCAAAAGTCACAGCTCACAGCAATGGTTGCAGGAAAGCGAACTAGTATTTTTTAGGTTTAAAGAAAGATATTTTTTAATGTAGAGAACAGGCAGCTTCTACTTGGGAGAACAACAGAACACTCTGCTGTGTCTTTCTTTCTATGTGTGTCTGTGCTTTTATCATTTGTTTTCAGTGCCAACCTGCTCAGTTAATTAAGAACCAATTAGGAATAGGGGAGATGTTGACCAAGTGGTATTACTGCTGGAGTGTTAATCAGGTAATGTTCTGGGGACCTGTGTACAAATCCTCCCATGGCAGTTAGTAGAATTTGACTTCAATAAAATTCTGGAATTAAGAGTCTGGGAATTCATTGCCAATTGTCAGGAAAATGTCACTAACTCCCTTTAGGAAAAACTGCTGTCCTTATGTGGTCTGGATTATGTGTGACTCCAGACTCACATCAATGTGTTAACTCTCAATTGCCTTCTGGGATGAGCAATAAATGCTAGTTTATTCATCCCATGAATGAATTTTAAAACAGCGTCAATGAAGAAAAACTACAGAAAGCAGCAGGGCAGAGGATGTGGGGATCCTCATGCATAAATTGCAAAAAGCTAAAATATAAATTCAGCAAGTGCAGGCAAGGCAAATGGAACAGTAGTTTTGATTTGAAAGTAATAAAATAGGGAAGTCTTGTTAAAACTATATGAGGCACTAGCAAATAGACCACACCCAGAATATTGTGAACACTTTTGGTCCCCGTGGCTAAGGAAAGATGTATGAGCATTAGAGGCAGTCCAGAAAAGGTTCACAAAATTGATCACAAAAATGGAGGGATTTTCTTATGAGGAGAAGTTAAGCATCTGCAATCATTAGCGTTTAGAAGAAAAAGAGGCAACCTTACTGAAACAATTCTTAGTAGGATTGACACATTAGATCCTTTAGTATGAGATTCTGGGACCAGGTGACATAATCTCAGAGTAGGGGTCACCTTTTAAATAGATGAGAAGGCATTTCTTCTCTATAGTGAATCGATGGAATTTTTTTACCACAGAGGACTGTAGAGGCTAGGTCATTAAGAATGTTCAAGGCTGACAGGGACAGAGTTTTAATCAGTAAAGGAATCAAGGACTAGGTGGAAAAAGGTAATGGAGTTGAGGATGATCAGCGATGATCTCACTGTGTGGAGGGACAGACTCTGTGGGTCAGGAATCATGGCGGCTTGCGACCCAACACTCACTGAAGTGCCATTGAGTTCACAATTTAAATTCTTGTTTGAAATTCAAATTCTCTTCCCATTTTAGTGGAGGTGGTTAGGTTCCTGAATGCTGAGTGAACCCTGCCAGATAAATCAGTTTGAAAACCTTGAGGGAAGCCTTCTCTGAAGTAAGAAATCTTTGAACATTTAAATTTTAACAGTCATGCCAAAGCCTCTTAAACAGTCTTGCCATAGGCTCTCATTTGCCCATTTTATTCATATCTCCTTGCACTCTCCATACTCCTCATGTTTATATGCCCCATCGCGCCCTCATGCCTCCTTCCATGCTTCCACCCTTACAAAGGGTGGATGCTAGGAAATTGTTTCCGTTAGGCGAGGAGACTAGGACCCGTCGACACAGCCTTAGAATTAGAGGGGGTAAATTCAGAACAGAAATGCGGAGACATTTCTTCAGCCAGAGAGTGGTGGGCCTGTGGAATTCATTGCCACAGAGTGCAGTGGAGGCTGGGACGCTAAATGTCTTCAAGGCAGAAATTGATAAATTCTTGATGTCACAAGGAATTAAGGGCTACGGGGAGAATGCGGGTAAGTGGAGTTGAAATGCCCATCAACCATGATTGAGTGGACTCGATGGGCCGAATGGCCTTACTTCCGCTCCTATATCTTATGGTCTTATTATCCAGTTGGCTAACAGTCAACTGCTAGGGCAGTGAGACATCATGTCTTCATAATGAAGAGACTTCATAATGCTACTCATAGTACTTAAAGGAGTCTGTAAGGACAAATAAGGTAATATAAGTTTAGCCATATGTGATGTAGGAAGATCCTCTGCTATAAAACAGAATCTTTATTGTTCAGTTCCAGATAATCAGGACGAAGTGAAAATGGAAGTCCAAAACATGTTGTAAAACCAACTGATTGAATCCAGTGAAAAGCAGCTTTAGTTCTCCAATTGGATCATTGCCAGAACCTGATGGTTTAAGCAGATCTTGCATAGTGATTTTTGAGAAGATTTGTAGCTCAGGTTGATGATAAGTATGTAAATTAATTTGCTGAGCTGGGAGATGTGTTTTCATACATTTCATCACCATGCTAGGTAACATCATCAGCGAGAGTCTTCTTGAAGTGCTGGTGGTATGTCCTGCCTCTCTATTTATAAGTCTTGATTTCTTAAGGTGGGTCATGTCATTTCCAGTTCTTTTTATCCAGGGAAGGTAGATAGGATCTAAATCGATATGTTTATTATTGGAGTTCTGGTTAGAATGCCATGCCTCTAAGAATTCTTTGTGCATATCTTTGTTTCGCCTGTCCTACGATGTATATTGTACTAGTCAAAGTGGTGTCCTCTGATAGTTATAGTGGGTCGTGTCTTTTGGTGGCTAGTTGGTGTTCATGTATCCTGGTGGCATGTTTCCTGCTTGCTTGTCCGATCTAGTGCTGTTTTCTTACAGTTCTTGTATGATATCTTGTAAATGATGTTAGATATGCTGGTAGTATCTAATGGATCCTTTAGTTTCATAAGTCGCTGTTTAAGTGTGTTGGTAGGTTTGTGGGCTACTATGATGCCAAGGGGTCTGGAAATCATTTCTGATATGTCTTTGATGTAAGATATTCTTGCATAGATTAGAGAAAGGTCAGCACAGAAACAAAAGTAGGTTCCTATCCAAATCCTTGCTTGGAAGACTATATTGATAGATGTGAATTAAAACAGATATATTAAATAAATTAAACTAAAATTAAAAATAATAAAGTTAAATTACTAAAATATTTTTGTTAAAGGCCGAGTGGTAGATTTGATTATCTCCCAAATGAAGAGATATCATCCTTTGTTATACCAGACATTCTCTTCTAATGTTGAGTGATGCCATTTGAGCTAAAAATCTCCACCCATTTTCCAGATACTAAGGAATGAAGTGATAAACAGCATTCTTAATTGTGTGATATACTTTGAGGATTAGTGTGGTGCTGCAAAAGCACAGCAGGTCAGGCAGAATCTGAGGAGCAGGAGAATCAACATTTTGTGAAAAAGCCCTTCATCAGAAATTAGGCTGGGGGGAAGGTAGCTGGGAAAGCGATAGGCAAATGAAGGCGAGGGTGAAAGTGATAGGTCGGAGAGGAGGGTGGAGCAGATAAGTGGGAAGGAAGATGGACAGGTAGGACCATTCAAGAGGGTGATGCCAAGATGGAAGGTTGGGACTGGGATAAGACTGGGAGGGGAAATGGGAAAACTGGTGAAATCCATTTTGATCCCATGTGGTTGGAGGGTCCCAAGGTGGAAGATGAGGCGTTCTTTCTCCAGGTGTCAGGTGGTTAGCATTAGACAATGGAGGAGGCCCAGGACCTGCTTATCCTTGGCGGAGTGGGAGGGGAAGTTAAAGTGTTGAGCCATGGGGCAGCGGGGATGGTTAATGCAGGTTTCATTATACTGAAACATGTTACACTTCTTAGCAGGATTGACATGTAGTATGTAATATGTAGTATGCATGTAGTAGGGCAAAACCAAGTGTGGCCAAGTAAAAACTTTAATGGACTCCATATCCCTAAATTAGAAGATTTGTGTGGATCTTTGGTTTCTATTGCACGTTTGTATCAAATGTCTGCACTGTAGCTACTCTATTAACAGATTTTCTCCGAAAGAAATTTAGGTTAGTGGTCAATGGAGTACCAGACATCTTTTGAAAACGTCATTGTTAATGCACCAGTACTTGCTGCCTCTGATTTCACTAAACCCTTTAAGGTAGCAAACAATAATACTGACCTGAAGGATTTAGGTAGGAGTAGTTCTGTTACAAGTAAATCAGTTGGCGCAGAGACACCAGTAAGATAGTTAACTAAAAAGCTAAATTGACACCAAAAAAGATACTCTGGGGTGGAGAAAGAAATTGGAAACTTTACTGGCTTATCAACATTTTGACATATATGTCCATAACAGATACAAGGAAATGCTGATTTCTACTTAGTCATTGTGAAAAAAGAATTTAAAAAAACAGAAGTGCCAGAGCTTCATTGGAGTTTGCAAGTATATCTTTATCAGTTAAATATTGTTTGCATTTCACAGAAAAATAATGCTACTACTGATGTTTTTATCAAGAAAGTAACCTTGTCTTAATTAAGTATCAAGAAAGTATAAGATTTTTTTGCTTCAGTGTAAAATAAACAAAGTATGTGATTGACCATGTTGGGAACCAGTGAAAACAATTCAATTTATGTTGTGACTCATGGAGTTCTGGGACCAGAGAAAGAGAGTGCACTCTTCTCATCTTGGTCATAGCAGACTGTTATATTGGAATTCCATAATGTTTACAAGCAAAACACAAAATAACACTGATCCTGCTTAACACATATTGATATATTTGTCCTTTTCTTAACTGTGTTGATTTATAATCTACTCGTTCCTGTTAGTTTCCCCAACACTACTCTTCATTTCCAGCTACAAGTGAAAGCATATATCCTGCTCCTGAGCCTCTCTCATTATCTTGAGTATGAATTATACACTGGTTTTTGCTTTCTTCTTTATAGCAAACTAGCTTGGCATCCATGTACAATCCACTGTTCTCATTCATATTCTTTTAAGTGAAATAATAGTTGCATTAAATGTGACTTGGTTTCTCAGCATAATAACAAAAGAAATGCAAGTCAGTTGTCTCCTTTGCAACTGTGTTTTGCCAGATTGCCAGTCAGGTATTGGAGAGACATATCGCGGGACAATATCAACCACAGCCAGTGGCAGGACTTGCCAAAATTGGTCAGCAATGACCCCTCATGAACATAGTAACTTCACTCCAGAAACACATCCTAACGCTGGACTTGATGGAAATGTAAGTTGACTGCATAAGCTACAGAAACAAACATTCAGTTTACAAAGTACAATGTTACAGAGATTGCTTTTAAATTATTCAAAATTCATCTATACTTTTCATCACATGTCCTTGGACTTGTTAAACATTCTCTATTTAGGAGAATTTTACAAAGGGACAAGGGGACACAAAGAAGAAAGTGTAGATCTTATAGGAGACTAAAAGCTGACACATTCAACCCATTGTCTCAATATTAGATCCATGTTAGTGCAAATGTTTGATTCATTAAACCAGCATTTCTTCACCCATGATTCTCCTTCAGAAGGTGATGATGAACTGCCTTCTTGAACTGCTGCAATCCATGTGCTGTAATGCTGTTAGGGAGGGAATTCCAGGATTCTAAGTCAGGATGGTGAATGGCTTCTTTTGGGATGGAGGTTGAATTGCAGGTGGTAGTGTTCCTCTGCATCTGCTGCCCTTGTTCTTCTAGATGGAAGTGGTCATGTGTTTGGAAGATGCTGTTTAAGGATTGACATGCAGTAGCAGCCATGTGTACTATCTACAAGATACACTGCAGAAATTCAACACAGTGTCAATGGTGGAGGGATTGGATGTGGTGCTAACCAAGCAGGCTGCTTTGTCCTGAATGGTGTCAAGCTTCTTGAGTGCTTTTGGAGCTGTATTCATTCAGACAAGTGGGGAGTATACCATCACACTCCTGAGTTGTGCTTTGTAGATGGTGGACAGGATTTGAGGAATCAAGAAATATGTTACTCAATGCACAATTCCTATTTTCTGATCTGCTCTTATAGCCCTTGTGTTTATATGGCTAGTTCAATTCAGTATCTGGTCAATGGTAACTCTCAGGATGTTAATAATGGGAAATTCAGTGATGATTATGCCATTAAATGTCAAGAGACAATGTTTAGATTGCCATTTATTGGAGATGGTCATTACCTGTATTTAATATTACTTGCCACTTTTCAACCAAAACCTGGATATTGTTCAGGTCTTGCACCACTTGGATGTGGACTTCTTCAGTATCTAAAGAGTCACAAATGGCATTGAACATTCTGCAATTATTGACAAACATCGCCACTTCTTTCATTATATTGAAATGGAGGTCATTGAAGAAGCGGTGGAAGATGGTTGAGATGAGAGGCCTGACTCCCATCAACAACAGCTATCTTCCTATGCACCAGTATGACTGCAATCAGTGGGGAGTTTCTCACTGAATCCAGTTTTGCTAGGGCTCCTTGATGTCACACAGGGTTAAATACAGCCTTGATGTCAATGACAGCCACTCTCACCTCACCCCTGAAATTCAGATGTTTTGTCAACATTTGAACTAAAACTGCAATGAGGTCAGGAGCTGGGTGGCCCTGGTGGATCCCAACTTGGGCATCTCTGAGCAGGTTATTGCTGAGCAGGTGATGCTTGATGACATCTTTCATCGCTTTAGTGATGATTGAGAATAGACAGATGCAGCAGTAATTGGCTGGGATGCATATGTCTTGCTTTCTGTGTACAGGATATACCTGCGCAATTTTCCACATTGTAGGGTAGATGCCAGTGTTATAGATGTACCAGAACAGCTTGGCTATGGGAGTGGCTATGTGGTTTGGAGCATAAGTCTTAAGTACTATTGTTCAAAAGTTGTCACAGCCCACAGCCTTTACAGCATCCAGTGCTTCCAAATGTTTCTTGATATCATGTGAAGTGAATTAAATTGGCTGAAGACTGGCATCTGTAAGGTGGGACCTCTGAAGGAGTCCAAGATGGATCATCCACTTTGCACTCCTGACAGAAGATTGTTGTGAATGATTCAGCCTTACCTTTTGCACTGATATATTAACTCCAGTATCATTGAAGGTCGGGGAATTTTTTGAGCCTCCTCCTCCAGTGAATTGTTTAATTGTCCACCACAACATATGGCTGGGTATGATAGGACTGCAGAGCTTAGATCTGATTTCTTACTTGTGGGATCACTAAGCTCTGTCTATCATTTGCTGCTTTTTGCTGAATAGCATGCAAGTGTCCTGTTTTATAGCTGGCTTGAAGAAACAGTCAACAGCCTTGCTAAATACCAAGCTGTCATGTTTCTTATTTGATTGTAGGACCACCCTACATGCAACTATAGGGATAACACCAACAGGGCTGTTAATGGGTAGAAGACTGCGCACCAGGCTAAGTCTGATCTTCCCGAACATGAGGTGGGGAGGGTGAAACAGCGTCAGGAACACCAATGCTGGATACAAGACTCCACCAAGCAAGAGAGTCAGTTTAATACAGGAGACAAAGTTTGGTGTGAGAACCGCAGAAATGATCCCACATTGGTAAGAGGCATGGTCAACATGAGGTCAGGACCAATGCCATATTAAATTCAATTCAGTGCAATGGTGCTGAACAAGCATGTAGACCATATGAAAACCACATAATCACAAAAGATTAGATTAGATTAGATTACCTACTGTGTGGAAACAGGCCCTTCGGCCCAGCCAGTCCAAACCGACCCTCCAAAGAGTAACCCACCCAGACCCATTTGCCTCTGACTAATACATCAAACACTATGGGCAATTTAGCATGGCCAATTCACCAGACGTGGCAGCAAATGTGTCCCAACTCTCGGAACAGTCAGAGAGGCTGCCGGAACCCGTGGGTTCACCCTCTCTGTCAAGCATTGATGATTCCTCAGAATCAGAAATGGACATGTATTATGCACCCACCTCAACACCTTTGCAGGCAGAAGAACAAAATTCCACTGAGGCACACCTGGCGCAAGAGGCAAGCTCCCGCACATTACACTCCGCCAATGCTGAGTGCTGAGTCAGAGGAACCTGTTCCAGTGATAAAACGCCTCAGGAAGCTTTCCAGCGAAAAGGGCTGGCCTTCTTCTCAGACACAAAAAGGTGGGGAGGGGATGTACTGATTGTACTAATTGCCGATGGGTCATTGTCAGACTTTTACAAATTTAGGAAGATTGAGGCTAGTATGATGAAAGTATCATTTTGTTACATTAAAAGTTCCCAGGAAAGCATTCATAGTACAAATGGGGCAATTAGTGATACATAGTGCAGGACATAATGTTATCAAACTGGCAACACTGTCTAGATACAGATTTCAAAAGAGCAAAAGGGGACTGTAACTGTAAAGTGCTATTAATAATTTTGAGAAGGAAAGATAATTTGGGATGTACAATAAAAGAATGAACATCAAAATGCTTAGGATATAGTTAATCAATGTTTCAGGAATGATTCAAAATATCGTTACACCATGCCCTGCCCTAAACGTTATAATAAACTATTCAAAACTAAACATGAAATGGAAAATTCAGAGGAAAGTAATGGAGATACAGAGGTCACAAGATATTGTATTGGTCACAAGAAGTTTTCGCCTAATGATGAATGTGTTGCTGGCAGAGTCTTTCAGTTGTGTCGGTTCAGACAATGGATTCACTATGTGTGGAAAAGGTTGGCTAAAATACTACTAAGACAAATTTTAGAATCAGGACAAATTTAAGTAATTTGAGAACTCTACAACTTTCTAAGTTAAATGTGAATTTGGCCTAAGTGATAACTTTAGAGTATCTAAAGTAAGTCTGTCTTCTTAAAATTGGACTGTCTTCAGTTGAAAACAGACTCTGCTATGTTTTACTGACATGAGAGGCAGCATTCAAGCATCTTTATGGTGCACATAGATTTTTTTTGTGGATCAGAGCAGTGAATTTAAAAACATTGTCATAAATAGGCTTAAAGCAGAATTTGAAATTAGAAGTCAAGCTTCTGGTGTTTTAAGTACCTTGGACTGGAAATAAGGAAGGATGGATCAAGTATCACTTTTCATTAGCAATTTTATTTAGAAATTGATTGAATTTCGGACATCGGAGTGCGTCTGGGAAGATTAACAAACAGTGAAATACACAACTGATCTTGGAGGAACCTGTTTGGGAGAGGTCATAGCACAGAGATAGATAAGTGAATATTTTTAAGTGTGGCCTTACAGTAAGTCTGCAGTAGTGAGTAGAGTGGATTCTTTCTTGATTATATGTTTTATTGAGATATGTCTCTTGATTAAACTTAAAAATATAAGCCACAAGAATTAAGTTAGCCTGGAGCAGTATTTTGTATAGGATTAAGACAGTGCTAATTTCTGGGTCTGTAGATTGAAAGAAGCAAAAATGGTCCTTAGTAGAATGATATGCTCTTCTTGTCGAACGTGGGAGTTTAGTGAGAGTTTACATGTTGGTCATTGAATCCTATCAGATCGAATGGAATGGTTGGAGCGACAGTTAGAGGCAATGAGGAATTTACAAGAGCAAGGGGATGTGATGGATGGCAGTTATAGAATGGGAGAAAAGTCACAGATATAGTCACATAGATGGGTTAACTCCAGGAAGGGTAAGAGAGGTAGGCAGCTAGTGCAGGAGTCTTCTGTGGCTATCCCCATTTCAAACAAGTATGTTGTTTTGGAAAATGGAGAGGGTGATGGATTCTATGGGGAATGTAGCATGAACAGCCAAGTTTCTGGTATTGAGACTGGCTCTAATGCAATGAGGGGTATATCGGGTTCCAAGAGACCAATTGTGTTAGGGGACTCTCTAGTCTGAGATACAAACAGATGTTTCTGTGGCCAGCAATGAAAAATCAGAATGGTGTGTTGCCTCCCTCGTGCCAGGATCAAGGATGTCTCAGAGAGGGTACAGAATGTTCTCAAGGTCATTGTCCACATTGGAACCAATGACATTGGAAGGGAAAAGGATGAGATTCTGAAGGGACAATATAGAGAGTTAGGCAGGAATTTAAAAAGGAGATCCTTAAGAGTAGTAATATTTGGATTACTTACGGTGCTGCGAGCTAGTGAGGATAGGAATAGGAGCGTAGAGCAGATGAATACCATGGAGCTGGTATACGGGAGAAGGATTCACATTTTTGGATTGTTAGAATCTCTTTTGGGGTAGAAGTAACCTGTACAAAAAGGACGGATTGCATCTAAATTGGAAGGGGACTAATATACTGGTAGGGAGATTTGATAGAGCTGCTCGGGAGGATTTAAGCTAGTAAGGTGTTGGGAGAGGGCCTGGGACCCAGGGAGATAGTGGTACAGTTGAGAACAGAAGCGAGTCAAACAATTATGGCAGGCAGGGACAAAGCAGAGAACAAGGTAGGACTAATAAATTAAACTGCATTAATTTCAATGCAAGAGGCCAAACAGGGAAGGCAGATGAACTCAGGGCATGGCTAGGAACGTAGGACTGGGCTATCATAGCAATTACAGAAACATGGCTCAGGGATGGACAGGACTGGTAGCTTAATGTTCCAGAATACAAATGCTACAGGAATGACAGAAAGGGAGGCAAGAGAGGAGTGGGAGTGGTGTTTTTAATAAAAGATAGCATTACAGCTGTACTGAGGGAGGATATTCCTGGGAATACATCCAGGGAAGTTATTTGGGTGGAACTGAGAAATAAGAAAAGGATGATCACCTTTTTAGGATTGTATTATAGACCCCCTTTATAGTCAGAAGGAAATTGAGAAACAGATTTGTAAGGATATGTCAGTTATCTGTAAGAATAATAGGGTGGTTATGGTAGAGGATTTTAACTTTCCAAACATAGACTGGGACTGCCATAGTGTTAAGGGTTTAGATGGAGAGGAATTTGTTAAGTGTGTACAAGAAAATTTTTGATTCAATATGTGAATGTCCCTATGAGAGAAGGTGCAAACCTTGATCTACTCTTGGGAAATAAGGCACAGCAGGTGACTGAGGTGTCAGAGGGGGAGCACTTTGGAGCCTAAAACTAATTCTATTAGGTTTAAAAAAGTAATGGAAATGGATAGACCAGACCTAAAAGTTGAAGGTCTAAATTGGAGGAAGGTTAATTTTGACAGTATTAGGCAATACCTTTCAAAAGCTGATTGGGGGCAGATATTTGCAGGTAAAGGGACAGCTGGAAAATGGGAAGATTTCAGAAATGAGCTAACGAGAGTCCAGAGACGATATATTCCTGTTAGGGTGAAAGGAAAGGCTGATAGGTGTAGGGAATGCTGGATGACTAAAGAAATTGAGGAGTTGGATAAGAAAAGGAAGGAAGCATATGTCAGGTATAGACTAGATAAATTGAATGAATCCTTACAAGAGTATAAAGGCAGTAGGAGTATACTTAAGAGGGAAATCAAGAGGGTGAAAGGGGGACATGAGATAGCTTTGGCAAATAGTGTTGAGGAGAATCCAAAGGGTTTTTACAAATACATTAAGGACAAAAGGGTAACTAGGGAGAGAATAGGGCCCCTCAAAGATCAGCAAGGTGGATTTTGTGTGGAGCTACAGGAGATGGGGAGATACTAAATGAGTATTTTTCATCAGTATTTACTGTGGAAAAGGATATGGAAGATATAGAATATAGGGATATAGATGGTGACATCTTAAAAAAATGTCCATGTTACAGAGGAAGAAGTGCTGGATGTCTTCAAACACATAAAAATGGATCAATTCCCAGGACCTGATCAGGTGTACCCTCGAACGCTGTGGGAAACTAAGGAAGTGATTGCTGAGCCCTTTGCTGAGATATTTGTGTCATCAATATTCACAGGTGATGTGCCAGAAGACTGGAGGTTGGCTGACATAGTGTCACGATTTAAGAGAGGTGGTGAGGACAAGCCAGGGAAATATAGACCAGTGAGCCTGATGTCAGTGGTGGGCAAGTTGTTGGAGGGAATCCTGAGGGACAGGATATACTTGTATTTGGAAAGGCAAGGACTGATTAGGGATAGTCAACGTGGCTTTGTGCGTGGGAAATCATGTCTCACAAACTTGATTGAGTTTTTTGAAGAAGTAACAAAGAGGATTGATGAGGGCAGAGCATTGGACGTGATCTATATGGATTTCAGTAATGTATTCGACAAGGTTCCCCATGGGAGACTGGTTAGCAAGGTTATATCTCATGGAAGACGGGGAGAACTAACCATTTGGATGCGAACTGTCTCAAAGGTAGATGACAGAGGGTGGTGGTGGAGGGTTGTTTTTCAGACTGGAGGCTTGTGACAGTGGAATGCCACAAGGATCAGTGCTAGGTCCACTACTTTTTGTCATTTACATAAATGATTTGGATGTGAGCATAAGAGGTACAGTTAGTAAGTTTGCAGATGACACAAAAATTGGAGGTATAGTGGTCAGTGAAGTAGGCTACCTCAGATTATAACAGGATCTTGATCAGGTGGGCCAATAGTCTGAGAAGTGGCAGATGGAGTTTAATTTAGATAAATGCGAGGTGCTGCATTTTGGGAAAGCAAATCTTAGCAGGACGTGTACACTTAATGGTAAGGTCCTAGAGAGTGTTGCTGAACAAAGAGATCTTGGAGTGCAGGTTCATAGCTCCTTGAAAGTAGAGTCGCAGGTAGATAGGATAGTGAAGGCGACGTTTGGTATACTCTCCTTTATTGTTCAGAGTATTGAGTACAGGAGTTGGGAGGTCATGTTGCGGATGTACAGGATATTCATTAGGCCACTTTTGGAATATTCATGTATTTCTGGTCTCCTTCCTATCAGAAAGACATTGTGAAACTTGAAAGGATTCAGAAAAGATTTACGAGGATGTTGCCAGGGTTGGGGGATATGTGCTATAGGAAGAGGTTGAATAAGCTAAGGCTGTTTTCCCTGGAGCATTGGAGGCTGAGGGGTGACCTGCTCGAGGTTTATAAAATCATGAGGGGTATAGATAGGATAAATAGACAAAGTCTCTTCTCTAGGGTGTGGGAGTCCAGAACTAGGCAGCATAGGTTTAGGGTGAGAGGAAAAAGATATAAAAGAGACCTAAGGGGCAACGTTTTCACACAGAGGGTGGTACTTGTGTGGAATGAGCTGCCAGAGGAAGTGGTGGAGGCTAGTACAAATGCAACATTTAAAAGGCATCTGTATGGGTATATGAATAGGAAGGGTTTGAAAGGATATGAGTCAGGTGCTGGCAGGTGGGACTAGATTAGGTTGGGCTATCTGGTCGGCATGGATGAGTTGGACTGTTTCTGTGCTGTACATCTCCATGACTCTAGGACTCTAAATTAGAACTTCACAAAAAGACACAGTGACTTCAAAATCTGAAACAAAGGAACTGTGAAGTCTAATTGGACAGCTGAATTGGCTGGGCATCCAAACAAGGCCAGATGCCAGTCTTGAAAAATTACAGTCCACTAAAGCTATGAAAAATCCCAAGGAGAAAGATATATTTGGACAAACAAAGCATTTAAAATACTACAAATGGAGCATTGTACTTTGAACATTCATCATTAAGAGATGCCAGGAACATGAAACCTTCCTCAGAAGTGGAGAAAGGTGTATGTGACGCCAACTTCTTGGCCATCAAGACCATGCAGATGCCACTTATACTTGCAGGAGACAAGAGAGTGAATGCACCATGAACAAGGAATCGAAGATCAGGAATGTTAAGAGTGCACTCACAATGGCGATTATGCAAGAACAGCATAGCAATGGGCAATGCTTCTTGGTTTGTTGCTGGGACATGGAGGTTTCAGCATAACAACATAAATGGTTTTGGTCCTCACCCTGTCAAAGCAAAGATCCGTTTTTTGTCAGGCATGAGTAGATGAATGTCAGTCATGTCAGCTCTACTGGCTCTCCCTGTCCTATTGTTGATACTTGCTATTGGAATGAGACAAAATGAGGGATTGAATGAGATGAAAGTGTTTCACACAGCTATTCAGGACTGGTACAGGTAGGGGAAAAATGGTGGTGAGGTGTTTCAATTGACAGTAGGCAGCACAGAAGCCATCCAATGTTTAGTCTGGAGAGCTGGGTGTATGGAGCAAATGAGGGAAGATGTTGGATGCAACAGTGAGAGTGATAGCCCATGCACTTTAGTCAGAGTTGTGTGCAGTATCGGAGATAGAGTATGACAATAACAAGAGAAAATATGGTGGCATTTATCCTAATTGAGTGGAGAATGAAATAATTCCACAGAGGCCAGTATTCCGTCACCAAATCACCCTTTATTTACATGTGGAAAGTCTTTGACACTGGTTCAGCTGTCTCAGAGCCAGCTCTTAGAGTGTCAGAATGTCTGACACTCTTTTCATCCGTCAGCCAAGGCTCTTTGATTGGACCAGATTAACAGTTCCAATCAGGCAAGTCATATTCTGTAAGGTCCATCAGGCTGACCTCATTAGATTCACTATGGAGAAGGTAATTGACCTTGTTGCAGAATTGCTGAGCATTTCTCTGGACCACTAAAACAGCACTGACCAGGCAATCTCAAAACAGGCTAACGAGTGCTGGTGTCATGATCTCCTCTGCTGGTCCTCAGGGAAGAGGGCGACCTCTCTGTTGCATCACCCCATCCACCAGGACATTCAGGTCCACAAAGTCAGGTACCAATTGTATTTTATATGACACCATTGTGCAAAAAGACAGAAACCATGTGGTGCAATGCAGGACTGAGAGCACTCGATCTGGTGTACAATTATATTTTAAGTATGACGATGGTACCAGGATTACCAGGACATTCTGGCAGTGCAGATTACTTCCACCTCAGGCAAGTGAAGAATACAATGAGCAGGGCATTAAAAGAGTGTGGCATGTAGGTAATCAGGCAAGTTTAGGAAGATAGAATGGGAGAAACCCTCTATGAAACACACCAAAATTGAAACTTAGTCAATTTCTGGAAAATTCCACCCAATATTACAATGCACTGCCAACAATCAATAACCTGACAAACAATATGAAGTTTGTTATCCTCAACAGAGTGCACGGGCCCTAATCTTTGTCAAACTCTCTCTAACCACTTCACCTTTCCCATATCATTTAAGGCACATTTTAATGTCTATTTCATTGGTTATGTGGCCAAATCTAGACAGATTCTGCTCCTGTGAAGCACCTGGGATGTTGTTACTGGCTGAATAAATACAATATGTTGTCACTGGTGCAATATATTCTTGTTAAATTGTAGTACTGCAGAAATCCAGATGGAGATCTCAATGGCCCTTGGTGTTTTACAACAGATCCTAAGAAACAGTTTGATTACTGCGATGATATTCCCATATGTGGTAAGTTTGATTTCTGTATTAACTCTGTGTACATATCACTTAAGATGTATGCTAGTATTAACATCTCAAAATAAGGGAATAGTAAGGTACAAAATCAATTATTGAAACATTAAATACTTAATTATTTTGATGTACTTTCTGTTACAGATTAATAGCCTATAACTATTTATTTGCTCAACATATTTAAATCTATTTATAAATCTACTTCAGGCCATTGCCCTTCCTGATTTCAAGGTAGATGGTTTCACTCTTTATTCACATTGGCCTGAGAAATACTGGAATGAAGGTAGGAAGTAAGGCCAAATTAGACAGATGTTTGATCTACAAGGAAGGAAAGAGTTATAGGGGCTGGCAGGAAATGCAATTAATTACAATTAGATCAGCTATGACCTTAATGAATGACACAGCAGGTGCAAGAAGCTCAAAGGCCCATTCTTGCCTCATTTATGATCGTATAATCTTCTGGCAGTGGTGGGCGAACAGAGCAAACGGGGGGCAGGGATAATGGTTTATGGACGCTCCGTGACATTTAACACCAGAACCACAGTTGGAGTTTTTTTTCTTCCATTTCCCAGACAGTGGCAGGGTGAGAACTGTGACAAGATTCCAGGAAAGGAAATCATTGAGCAAGAGGCAAAATAGTCATGAGAAATGAGCTGACTGGGCCATGATTTGTCATGATGGTTGGAGAGCAAGGAGATGTGTAGAAAATAGATGATCGGGTCAAAGGGAAGATGCCAGGACCATGGGGAGAGTGTCTACAGAGTTGGTAGGGTCCAGGGAACAAAATAATCATAGAATGTAGGAAAATTGTGGATCAGATGGAAAATTGAAGGCTGTGGGGAATTTGCAAGGTCATGAATGGATTATGAACAGGATAGGGGTGAGGGGAATATATACGATGAGGAAATGTCAGTTTTGAGGGAGAAATCCCACAGTCACAGAGAAACCATAGATTGGATGGAAATCACAGGTCATAGGAGGCTAATGATGTCAGGAAAAACTACAGGTTTGGGAGCTATTGAGGGTTGTTGAGGTTGAATCATAGTTGGGGGAGCTTTAGATTGCAGGTCGCCAGGATAACTAATCATGTTGGGGTGTATTGCAGTTCAGAAATGGTAGAAGATGTGTGTGGAACAAGGCACACAGCAGTCTTTCATGACCAAGGTAAGGACCAGCACTCCTACCAGCAATTGTTGGCCCCATAGGTTAACTTCCAAGGCAACAGCAGAGATTTATTTGGGTCCTGTGGTGAACTTGACAGCTGTATACTGCCATGCAGGACACAGTTCATCTATGCAGTAAAGAGTTTAAAAATTGCATTTGCTATCAGACAGGCCCTTACCTTCTCAAAGGAGTTAATTGGCCATTAATTGGCCAGAGAATATAATTCCCCCATTACCAGCTGTTCAAAACTGTGGAACCTTCCCAGAGGTCCCAAGCTGTACAAACATGGAACAGTTAAATGTTGCATCTCACTAGGGAATAAGAAACTTTTTGCCACAATAACCAGTGTATGCATCTTACATCATCTGTCTCTTGATTCAAGAAAAGTATTAAAGGTGACCATGGTAGAATTTAATATTCAAACTTGAGAGTACAAACTTGGGATTGGAAACAACTATTCCAACTTAAATGAGGGTAATGGCAAACCAAAGAGGGCAGAACTAGATGGAATGGACTGGGAAAGGAGTTTGTTTAGCAGCAAAAACAGTTGAGGAACAATGGTAGACTTTTAAGAAAATAATTCATGCCTTACAACAGGTCTTGTTAGGGGAATCAAGGATTATGGGGGAAACTCAGGGAAGAGGACATGAGGAATGATGGATCTGCCATGAACCTGTTGAATGATGGAGCAAGCTAGAGGGCCTACTTCTGTTCCCATTTCTTATGGTCTTACCTCTTATGGTCGAATGAAGATATATCCAAGTGAGAAAGAAGGATTCTAACAAGGGTTTAAGCCAACCACGCTTAGCCAGGAAAGTTAATAGCATCAAATTGAAAGAAAACAATGTACAACTTGACAAACATTAGTGGTCAACAAGAAGACTAAGAAAGTTTTAAAAACCAACAAAAGATGATCAAAAAATAATAAAGAGTAAGAAGAGTGGGACCTAATTCTGTTCCAATGTCATATGGCTTTATTTGACTTCCAAAATTATATGAGATCAAGTCGATTGAGTTAGCACTCGGACCCTGAAAATGGTGGCAGGGATTGCAAGGGATTGCAACTAATTGATCTTTTTTATGATGCTAGGACAACAAACTAATGAGTGTGGAATATCTAGTGTTGAGCCCAAGAAATGTTTTGGAAGAATTATTGGTGGCTGCGTATCCAAACCACATTCCTGGCCTTGGCAAGTTAGTCTTCGCACCCAGTAAGTGATTTGCCTCAGAGAGCGTAACTTTCTTATAAATGAAGTCACACTGCCAGCTAGTTTTATATGCTACAAACTTAAAAGCAGGGTAAGCATGTAAATACTGTGGCTACAAGAATAGGTCTGGGCATTTGCTGTGAATATCTCCCTGAATCTTCAAAGCCTTTTGTAAGGCACAGGTTAGGAATGAGATGGAGTGCTCCTTACTTGCCCAAATGAGTGCTGCTTCAACAATACTCAAAATGCTTGACATCATTCGGGGTCAAAGAGCCACTTGACTGGCACCCCATCATACAAACCTTCTACAACTGACAGTGTGGCAATAGTGTGTATTTTCTAAAAGATACAAAAACTGGAAAAAACTTCTTCAACAATACCTCCTGAACACCTGACCTCCACTGCCTGGAAGGCCAAAAGCAGCAGATTCATTGAAATACCACCATGTGCAAATTCCCCTTCATGCAACATATCATCCTGATTTGGAACTAAATGACCACTTCTTCAATGTTGTTGGGCCAAAGTCCTGAAACTCCTTATCAAACTAGCAACTTTGGGAATATATTCACCAGTTTAGGAAGGTACCTCATGTCCACCTTCTCAAAGACATTTAGGAATGGCAATATGTGCTGTCCGTGTCAGTGATCCCCACATTCCATAAGCAAGTATAAACAAACATTGAAATGGCAGAGAAAAGTATGTAAATACTTAGAAACTTGAAGTGGGGTCAGAGAAGAAATACAAAAACGATAACCTGCATGTGGGACTTGTGTTAGAGGGAGAAACGTGAGAAGCTAAGTTTGTTTTCTTTGGATAAAAGGATGTTACAAGGAGAAATAATAAATTTATTCAAAATGAAAATGTTGAAAGAACAGATGAATTGGTTCAACTTGCAGGAAGATCAGGTGAAGAAAGATCACAGCATTTTTTTAATATTTGGCAAAAACACTGGAAATGTGAAAAGGCATTTTTTACGCATTGCGATATTTTTATTAATATTAACGTTACCTCTGAATGTTATCATTACAAGTTTTCCAATCAATTAATATTATCATATTAAATTGTCTTGTTTATCACAGTTTTGGTTCTCACTTTTGTGGAGGAACTCTTATCGATATCAATTGGGTGCTCACAGCCAAACACTGCATAGAAAAGTAAGAGAATGATCCATTGGCTGCTTATAATCTTAACTCTCATTTTTACTGACGTACATTGAATCCTTGTTTAACAACATCTTAGTTTTAAAATTTCTCAGTCTTTTTCCACATCCCTCCATACTCTAACCTCACTCCATTACCACCTTCAGTAACAGTTGTGTATTGCCTAGACTCCTGAATTTCCTTCCAAAACCTCTTCACCCAACTACTGTTTTCTCTTCCTTTAAAATGCTCCTTAAAATCTACCTTTGACCAAGCTTTTGGTGAAGTGTCTTAACATCATTTACTCAGTTACAAATTTCTGCAATCCTTCAACAATCGATAGGGCATGATAGTGTATATTTTTCAAAAATGCACTGCAGCAATTTGAAATTTGTTATGTTAAAGACAATACATAAATATTATCCTTGTAAAGATAATTGTGAAAAATACAGATTTTCAATTTATTCATTGCATCCATTACAGAAACCCCAGACCTTCATACTACAAAGTTTACATTGGAATACACAGAGAATCTGCATCTGAATTATCAAGGCAGATAATTGATATTGACAAAATTGTTATTGAACCCAATCGTAATGATATTGCTTTATTAAAGCTTCAGAGGTATTCATTTTCAATTCTTTTTTATATTTGCCTTTACTTGTAATGAGTCAATTCCTCTTGCATTTGTGTTCATGCAGTTGTTTTGAAGAATGTCCCCTCAATGCATTAAGAGTCTTTGCAATCTTGTAAGATTAACACCCTTGCTTCTAAAGTATGGTACATGGAATTGAAGCCATCTTAATTTGCCCTGAATTGACCCTCTCAACCACTCAACATGAGCAAAATGGAACATCAAGAAATCTAGATTTGAATTTTACACCAGTGGAGGGAATAAGCACCAACACCTGCAAGTTCCCCTGCAAGCCACTCACCATCTTGACTTGGAAATATATTACCATTGCTCCACTGTTGCTGAGTCGTAATCCTGGAATTCCCTTCCTAATAACATTGTGGAGGAAGTGAGGACACCAGATGATGAAGATCAGAGTTGAGAGTGTGTTGCTGGGAAAGCACAGCAGGTCAGGCAGCATCCGAGGAGCAGGAGTATCTATGTTTCGGGCAAATGGCCTTCGTCATGCCCTTCCACTGTGCTTTCCCAGCAGCACACTCTCGACTAATAACATTGTGAATCAACCCACAACAGATGGACTGTAGCAGTCCAAGAAGACAGCTCACCACTACTTTCACAAGGGTAACACGGGATAGGCAATAAATGCTGGCCAGCCAGTGAAGCCAACATCCCACAAATGAATAAATATGCCTTCACTTGGACAGCTAGTTGAGTAGCAAAGTAATTATCATTGGGCCTTTGATTGGTTTGAATAGGTTTTTTGCCCATCTCAGAAAACCACCAGCTGGGACGATACAGCAGTCACCAAAAAAAGAGTGTTCAGTGATGTAATCCAAACTGAGATGATTCCAGAATCTTGCTGGGGCCACAAAAGTGGATGGGATCAGGGGTGTATAAAGGAACCACAATGAAGACAGAAGTCCCAATGGGGCATCTCCCCTCCTTCCCACTAAACCACCAGGTTTCACTTGGCACTGGTCCCTTAAGTAGCCAGCTGGTGCCTCTCCTGCTGCTGATAAAATTGCAGTGGGAAGTGGTGGCAGGATGGTAACAGAATGCCTGTTAAACATTCTATTTTCATTATCTTTCCCTTTTGGTATGAAAGCTTTAAATCAAGCACAATATCCACTGCAATTATTGTTGAGTGGCATACTGATACTGGTGTCTGGACAGCCATTATGTTATGAAGCATATAATTCTGATGGATATCAACAAGGGAGCAGAGCTCATCACCTTTTCAATTAGCTAGCACCAGAGCACCCCTTAGAGGTGTTATGCACACAAACCCTTCCTACAGCTCTGCTAAGGATACAAAATCTGAACCAATTTCTTCACAGAACAGCTACATAACAAACAAAATGGAGAAATTTTGGCACAGCTGTCTGGAACTTGTGACTGAAACAAAGCTCATCTTGAAAAGTCAATTATTGTCATCCATCTCACAGGTCCAGTCTCTCTTTCATAAGACTGACTTTCTCCATCCCTTAGCGTAATACTTATAAAGCACTCAACATAATGCATAATAGGGCTGTATTTGAAACTTTTTTTAAGGTCCTCTCCGCTGCAGCTAATCTAGTACCTTTAAAAACATACATGACAATGTTAACTGAATAAAGCTATTCAATATAGCGTTGCCTATTGATGAATTATCCTTAGGTTGCAAGCTGAATTAAAAATGTATCATTAAAAAAACTATTTTATGCAAATTAAGTTAAAACAAAATTATTTGAAACACATTTTTCATTTTAGGTCAGCAGTTCTTTCTGACAAAGTTTCTTTGATCTGTTTACCAACAAAAGGCTACATAGTATCAAGTGGAGCTGAGTGCTACGTTACAGGCTGGGGTGATACACAAGGTACACATTAAAGCAATCGTTTCTCAAAGTAAAGTTAGACGTCCTTAATTATTTGGTTTTCCCTCTCCTCTCTTCTCCGCTAATTTGTCTCCAGACTCATCCATCTTTTCCTGTAGGCATTGATTTTGCAGTTGTTTATTGTTCCACGGATGCTGATAACATGGTTAGCTTGTATGAGCCTAAGTGTCAAACAGGATGATGGGATGCATCTAGAATGAGAACAAAGAGAGTTAGTATATTTCCCACTTCTTAAGGGTTAGCTTGCCTCTAATTTTCAGCTAGCACTGTTGTCTATCAGCCATGTGAAAAGGAGGCAAATGTATAGATCCCCTCCTGCAGCACATTCTCTGTTGTATATTCTCATGCCGAATACATGGAAACTGGATATTTTGTATCCTAGGCTAAATTTTCAAAATACTCAGAGGAAGGCTGGCTCTCAGACAGGTAATATGTACATCCACTGCTGCATTGACAGATCCAGCAGTCATGAATGAAACTCCGAGCAAGAGCTAAATTCCTCCACAGTCTTGTGGATATCTTGGGAGTAAACCTTAGTCAAAAACATTTCTGTGGTGGAGTCCAAAGGCAGAGTAATATCGAAGTATGCCATTGTTCCTGCAACCAAGCTGGTGTCAATCATCACACTTTTCATATCTTTGGACTCAAATAAGTAAGTCAAGAAGTGAACCCTGACATTTGTGCAACCCAAGCTTTCCGTATATTTTGTCCCAAGTAAAGCCCAACTGATTGTTAGACAGTACATCAATGACTTCTGTCTGAGCTGCAGATACTGCAACAAGTATTAACATGTAAAAATCTATACAAAGTGTAAATCAGGAAACAATGGAGACATGTAAGAAAAGCACTCCAATTGTCATGGTCGATTTTAATTTGTATATTAGCTGGACAAATTAAATGGGAAAGGGTAACACAGAGTACAACTTGTAGAGTGCATCAGAGATTGTTTCTCAGAGTAGTAGTTTGCAGAACCTACCCAGAAACAGACTTACTTTAGATTTGGTAATGTGTAATGAGGTACATTTATCAAGACATCTCATTGTTATCTCCTAAAGGGTCCTTAACTATCACAACATGGTAGAATTTCAAATTCAGCTCGAGGGAGAGCAAAATGGTTCTCACATTAATGTCCTCAACTTAAATAAGACCAATTACAGAGGCATGAATAAAAGATTGTTATAGCAGGTAGAATGAAGTCAGTGGAAGAGCAGTGGCAGATACTTAAACAGATAATCTATTACACTCAGCAAAAAACTATGATGATCAAAAAGGAATTTGATGGGAAAGATGAACCACTCCTGGTTAACAAAGATGTGGAGGAACCGGTGTTGGATTGGGGTGGAAAAAAGTTAAAAGTCACACAGCACCAGGACAATAACCTGGTGTTGTGTAATTTTTGATCTGGTTAAAAAAGGCAGTGAAGGAGAGTATTAAAACAAAAAAAAAACTATGATGATCAAAAAGGAATTTGATGGGAAAGATGAACCACTCCTGGTTAACAAAGATGTGGAGGAACCGGTGTTGGACTGGGGTGGAAAAAAGTTAAAAGTCACACAGCACCAGGACAATAACCTGGTGTTGTGTAATTTTTAATCTGGTTAAAAAAGGCAGTGAAGGAGAGTATTAAAACAAAAATTAAGTGTATGAAGTGGTGAAACCTAATAGTTGGCTAGAAGATTTTGAATTTTCTCTAAAATCAGCAGTGGATGACTAAAACACAAATAAAGGGAGAAAACTGATTATATTTCTTGGCAATTTACTGCCATAAAAACAAACGGAAAGAGAATAGTTCAAGAATCCCTAACCCTAAAACACATTCGGAGATGCAACTGTGGGATTAACAATGAGAGCAGGGAAATGGCAGATAACTTAAACCTTCCTGCTGAAGGATACTAACAAATACTCAAAGATAGCAGATGAACAAAGTAACAAGAGAAGTTTTCATATCAGTCTCTATCACAAGGGACAAAATATTGGACAAACTAATGGGACTGAAAGGCAGATGAGTGGCAAGGGTTTTAAAAGAAATATAGACATTGGTTGAAATATTTCAGAATTTGTTGGATTCCAGGAGGGTTCCAGAGGTTTGGAAACCTCTAAGATGACATTCTTGTTCAAGAGTGGGGGGAGACAGAAAGCAAGAAACTATAGATTAATTAGTTGGTATTGATAAATATACTCTCTCCAATTTTCTTGAAAAATGAAACAACATTTTATTTTTGTCAATTTATAATCAACTAGTCTGTGACACTTGACTACTTTAGCTAAAATATTTTAAAAAACACAAATATTTCGGACCCCTAACTTTGTCTGGCATCTTTGAAGTTGCTTATTGCATTATACTCATCACATTTTAACATTGAGAATGTAATGCTAAGATTTTGATTCACATTTTGCTGCAGCAGTTAAATTGTAGGCTGTATGTGTAATAGTTGTGGCGTACATTAAAAAAAGAATATTACGCTTCGGCGGGTCGGTGGGTTACACTTCGGCGGGTCGGTGTGGACTTGTTGGGCCGAAGGGCCTGTTTCCACACTGTAATGTAATCTAAATTATGCACAGTAACACCTTTCAAAATCATCAGTCAACACAACTATAAGTTGTCCCTGCCATTGGCTATAGAGCTCATAGTGCTTCTGTATTCAAACTGCTGGAAAGTCAGCTAGGATCAGAATCAATCTTTGTAGTGGGTGGATGTAATGGTCTGTCAATGAAAAAGGAGCAGAAATAAGCGCAAGATGCTATCCCATTAATTTCTGCATTTTTCTGATGTGGAAATTTGAAAGGGGAAGAAACAATGGTCCTTATGAAAACGAAATCCAATTTTCATAGATCTTGAGCAACGGAAGTTTATCTCTAAGCCATTGCATACCACAACCTATCTCTTCTGCTTTATGCCCAATTCTTTGACCGAGCTTTTGTCACCTATTCTAATATCTCATTATGTGTATTTGGTGTTCAATTTTATTTCATAATGCTCCAATGATGCATCGTAGAATATTTTAAAATGCTAAAAAGTATGACATAATTACATAAATTGTTGTGATCATTTCTGGACATTAACTTTTTTTTCTGCGTATCACATTTGCTTTTAGGAACTGGAGGCTCCGGGTTTTTAAAAGAAGCAGGTTTTCCAGTGATAGATAATAAAGTTTGCAATCGACCTGAATATTTGAATGGAAGAGTGAAATCCAGTGAACTGTGTGCTGGTAATATTGAAGGTGCAGTGGACAGCTGCCAGGTATGTGATCATTCAGCTGGGTAAAAAATATAGAATGGTTAAAAGCACTGAATGGGTAAGTCAATAACATGCAATTTCTTTGGACACTCCTCAAATGGGAATAGAGATGGAGAAATAATCATACTGTTTTAATGCTAAAATTATCTTCAGAATAAGGTGTCCATAATTTCACAATTGTGTTCTGACCTGTAGCTCCAAATTAGAAATATAGGAACAAGAGGTGGTCATTAAGTCTCTGCTGTTTGAGAAGAATTTGGGAAATTTGTATTTCAACTCCATTAACTACCTTTGCTCCATTTCCATTGATACCCTTACATTACAAAGAGACAAATGCAAAATATTGCAGATGTTGGAAAGTTGAAATACAAGTTTAAAAAAATTTGGAAATATTCTGCAGTTCTGGTAATATTTTGGGAAAAGAAATAAAAGTTAACAGATTTCAGGTCTGCCACCATTCATCAGTGCTAGGAAAAGCTAGAAACCCGTACAGAAGTAGGAAAAGAGTGGAGAAGAGGAAAGAGCCAAAGGCAAAATCTGGGTTGTAGTTGGGGATGATATAGTTAGAGGCATAGACATTGTTCTGTGTGATAGGATCGAGAGTCCCTGCTTGTTGCCTGCTGATGCTCGGTTCGGGATATCTCATCTGGGTTGCAGAGAAACTTGGAGTGGGAGGGTAAAGATCCAGTGGTCGTGGTACACGTAGGTACTAATGACATAGATAAAACTAGGGCAGAGGTTCTGCCAAGCGAGTATGAACACCTCAGAGCTAAATTGAAAAGCAGAACCAAAAAAGGTAATAGTCTCTGGATTACTACCTGAGCCATGAGCTAATTGGCACAGGGTCAATAAGATTAAGCAGGTAAATGCATGGCTCAAAGATTGGTGTAGGAGAAATGGTTTTAATTTCATGGACACTGGCACCAGTACTGGGGAAAAAGGGACCTGTTCTGGTGGGACGGTCTTCATCTGAACTGTGCAGGGATCGGAGTCTGAGTGAATAGCATAATTAGGGCTGCAGACAGGGCTTTAAACTAGATAGGGGAGGGGGTGGGTGGTTCACTTATAGGGGAGATTAGAAAATCCGAATTACAGGAGAAGGTAAGAGTGCAGAACTCAGGAAAGGTTATTAAAATCTCCACCACAGACACAAATAGGACAGTGTTTGGAAAGGATTAGCAAGCAAACGTCAAGCACACTGGACAAGCAAATGACGATGAGAAGAAGGATGGTTAATACAGGACTTAAAGTTATATGTGAATGCACGCAGGATAAGAAATAAGGTAAATGAGCTTGTGGTGCAGTTCAAAATTGGAAGGTGTGACATGCTGGGCAAGACAGAGACAGGGCTGCAAGGGGGGATCAAGATTAGGAGCTGAATATTCAAGGATATACATCCTATCCAAAAGATAGGCAGGTGGGCAGAGGGGGTGGGTTTGCCTTATTAGTAAGGAATGAAATTAATTCAATTAAATCATCTACAGGGTCAGATGGTGTAGAATCTGTGTCGGTAAAATTGAGGAACTGCAAAGGTGAAAAAAAACCCATAGTTGGAGTTCTGTCCAGGCCTTCAAACAGTAGTTAGGAGCTGGGGTGCAAGATACACCAGGAGATAGAAAAGATGTGTAGGAAAAGCAAAGTCACAGTGATCATGGGGGATTTCAATATGCAGGTGGACTGGGAAAATCGGCTGGTGATGGATGACAAGAAAAGGAAATTGTGCAATGTCTACCAGATGACTTTTTGGAGCAGCTTGTGGTGGAGCCCGTAGGGAACAGGCAACACTGGATTTAGTGTTGTGTAATGGGGCAGACTTGATAAAGGAGCTTAAGGTGAAGGGACCCTTAGGAGGCAGTGATCATCACATGATTAAATTTACTCCGCAATTTGAGAGGGGGAAGATAGAATCAGAGGTAACAGTATTATATCTGAATAAAGACAACTACAGATGCATGGGGGTAGAGCTGGGTGGAACTGACTGGGAGAGGAGCCTAGCAGGAAAGACAGTGGAACAGCAAATGACATGAGTTTCTGGGAGTAATTCAGGAGACACAGCAGAGACTCATCCTGAGGAAAAAGAAGCCTGGTACGGGGGGATGAGGCAGCCCTGGCTGACTAGGGAAGTCAGGGATAGTGTAAAAGCAAAAGAGAAAGCACATAATATGGCAGAGGGCAATGGGACACCAGAGGATTGGGAAGCTTACAAAGACCACCAGAGTACAAAAATAAAAGAAGGGAGAAGACTGAATATGAGGGTAAGCTAGCCAGTAATATAAAGGAAGACTGTAAGAGTTTTTTCTGATATATAAAGGGCAAAAAAGAGGCAAAAATGGGCAATGGACCACTGGAAAATGATGCTGGAAAGAAAGTAGTAGGGAGCAAAGAAATGGCTGAGGAACTGAACAATTACTTTACATCAGTCTTCACAGTGGAAGACATGAATAGTATCCCAAAAGTTTAAGTGAGTGAGGGGGCAGAGCTGAGTATAGTGGCTATCACCAAGGAAAAGGCGCTAGAAACACTGAATGGCCTGAAGTTGGATAAATCGCCTGGACCAGATGGACTACACCCCAGAGTTCAAAGGGATATGGCTGAAGAGATAGTGGAGGCGTTAGTGGTAATCTTTCAGGAACCACTAGAATCAGAGAGGGTCCCAGAGGACTGGAAAATCGCTAATGTGACACTCCTGTTTAAAAAGGGAGTAAGGCAAAAGATGGAAAATTACAGACCAATTAGGCTAAACTCAGTTGTGGGTAAGATTTTGGAGTTCATTGTGAAGGATGAGATTCCTGAATACTTGAAAGCGTATGGGTTTCATCAAGGGGAGGCCATGCCTGACAAATCTGCTAGAATTTTTTGAGAAGGTAAGGAGTAGGTTAAGATATAAAAGAGACCTAAGGGGCAACTTTTTCACACAGAGGGTGGTACGTGTATGGAATGAGCTGCCAGAGGAAGTGGTGGAAGCTGATACAATTGCAATATTTAAGAGGCATTTGGATGGGTATATGAATAGGAAGGGTTTGGAGCGATATGGGTCGGGTGCTGGCAAGTAGGACTAGATTGGGTTGGGATATCTGGTCGGCATGGACAGGTTGGACCGAAGGGTCTGTTTCCATGCTGTACATCTCTATGACTCTATGACTCTATCTATCCGGATTTCAAGAAGGTCTTTGACAAGATGCCACACAGTAGGCTACTGAATAAGATAAGGGCCCATGGTGTTAGAGGCAAGGTGCTAGCATGGATAGAAGCTTGGCTGTCTGGAAGAAAGCAGAGGGTGGGGATAAAAGGGTCCATCTCAGAATGGCAGCTGGTGACAAGTGGTGTTCCGCAAGGGTCAGTGTTGGGACCACAATTTTTGACTTTATGCATTAACAATCTAGATGAAGGAATGGAGGGCATCCTGGTGATGTTTGCAGATGATACAAAGATAGGTAGAGGGACAGATAGCATTGAGGAGGCGGGAGGCTGCAGAAGGATTTGGACAGGTTCGGAGAGTGGGCAAAGAGGTATCACATGGAGTACAATGTGGGAGAGTATGAGGTCATGCACTTTGGCAGGAAGGATAGAGGCGTGGACTATTTTCTAAACAGGGAGAAAATTCAAACATCTGAAGAGACTTGGGAGTTCTCGTCCAGGATTTTTTCAAAGTAAACTTAAAGGTTGAGTCAGTAGTTGGGAAGGCAAATGCAATGATGGCATTTATTTTGAGAGGACTTGAATATAAAAGCAGGGATGTACTTCTGAGGCTCTGGTCAGACCACATTTGCAGTGTAGTGCACAGTTTTGGGCCCCATATCTCAGGAAGGATGTATTAGCCCTGGAGCGTGTTCAGAGGAGGTTCACAAGAATGGTCCCAGGAATGAAAACTTAACACATGAGCAATTTTTGATGATTCTGGGTTTATATTCAATGGAATCCAGAAGGTTGAGGAGAGATCTAATTGAAACTTACAGAATATTGAATGTCTGGACAGAGTGGATGTTGGGAAAATGTTTCCATTTGTAATAGAGACGAGGACCGAAGGGCACAATGTTAGAGTAAAAGGACGAATGGAATAGCAATAAGGAGAAACTTCTTCAGTCAGAGAGTGGTTAATCTATGGAATTCACTGCCACAGAAGGCTGTGGAGGCCAGGTCATTGAGTATATTTAAGACTGAAATAGATAGGTTCTTGATTGTCAAGGGGATGAAGGGTTACGGGGATATGGCGGGAGAATGGCGATGAGAAACTTATCAGCCACAATTGAATGGTGGAGAAGATTTGATGGGCTGAATGGCCTAACTTCTGCTCCTATGTCTTATAGTCTGAGGTGGGGTGAATGGCAAGAGGGGTGCTGGTACAAGACAAAAGGATGCAAATGGGACAGATAGAAGAAATGAAATGTGGCTCTAGAGGAGAAGAACAGAACAGTCACTACCACCATGTGCAGTTAAAAAAAAGACTGGTTATAATCTGATAATGTCCTAAGAATTCTAAGAACTGGATGTAGAGAAAACTGACTGCAAGCACGGAAAGGAGGGAGGGAGGGAAGAGGGATGACCAAAGGGGTTGTCAAATCTTTTTAAGAAGGTGCAGCTACAGTGTAGATGTTATTTGACACTGTTTCAAAACAGCTTGACCTAAGCAGAATTGTCACCAATAAAGATTTGGATAAATGCCTGAAGAGGGAAAAAAAAACTGCATGCCTGCAGGAAAAGATCAGGCAAGTGGAACTAGTTAACATTTCTTGCAATGAACTCAAAAGGCTGTAACTTCCTTGCATGTTGAAACCATTCTAGGGCAATGATTTTCCCTTACCTCAGAAGTAGCAAGAGAGATGTCAAAAAGGAGAATAAATGGGACCATTTAGACCTGATTTACTTCTTGCCCCTCAGCAATTGAGTGCTGGAATAAGAAATGAGAATGTAGTGCTGAAAAAGCACAGCAGGTCAGGTAGCATCCGAGAAGCAGGAGAGTCGACATTTCGGGCTTTTGCTCCTCAGATGCTGCCTGACCTGCTGTGCTTTTCCAGCACCACACTCTCGACTCTAATCTCCAACATCTGCAGTCCTCACTTCCACCTGCTGGAATAAGAAAGCTAACTAGGACTTTGACTCGCCGGCATTGAGGCCCTTAAGTGGTCATTTAAGGCATCAAATTGATATGTCTCTCTCATCGGCCTCCCAGATGGATGAGAAAGGTGGTTCATTTCCCTGACCAGAAAACCATGGTGATCCAACTGCCAGTTTAGGAGGGGTCTCTAATTGCCTGAATCTGGCGTCAAATTGAGGCACAAGTAGTGGGGGTGTGAGGATATCCACTGAAAGTTATCCTTTGCCCTACCCGCCAACCCCACTGAGCCTTCTCTTCCCACAAGAAAACTTACCTTCTCACCTCAATAGAACCCAAGGAATAGGCCTCAAACACCCTTTACGGCCCAGAAGCTGCCAACCTGTTATTGGCTGGCAGCTTCACAGTGACAAGGCCTGCAATAGTCATTCTGACTTCCTTCCAGCTCTTCATGAACTGATTGACAGGTGATCAGGAGAGATATCTTATCAGTGGGGCTAGCGTGGTTGCTACTTAGCACACTCCAGTTTATAAAACAAGGCAGAATCTTACGGGGCATGAACATCTTGGGCTATGAAAACATTTGTGGTAGAATTATATGAGAAGTCTGGTGACGTCTATCTCATAAACTCACTCCATCTTGTGTGTATCTGCTGAGCAGTATAGTGATTTGTTTCATTAGGCAGTTGCTAAGTACGGAGGATTATTATATTGTTGAACACTTTATTAAGACCACAGTTCACCTTATTAACATTCAGCGTCCTATCTTACCAAACACACCGAACAAGATAGACATTGAGAACTCTCAACAGGTAAGTCAGAATGGATTTCTGGTGACTTCAGCTTACCACATGCTCCAAAGGATGTCCATATTGACCATCTCTGATGCACTTACAGTACATGCCTGTACTTCAAAGCTGCATCAGTAAGTATAATTGCAATGGATATGAGTGCTCAGGGACACTCACCCATCTCATGGACTGGACAAATCTGCATGGCAGGCTATTCACTTGCTATCATTTCACTGAATGATCATCTGTGTGATTACAGCATTCCTGTCTCATATTACCTTGCCTTTGTACACTTCACCCCTTCAGCCAGAGATTGTAGGCTCATAGTACTGCTGTATTGCCTTGCAGCTGAACACAGACATAAAGACAGAAAACCCTGACATGGTTATCAGTAGTCCTCGATCAAGTCAAGGGTGGTAGCCTGCTCTCAGGGAATTCAGGCTCAGTAAGTCAATGGCAGACTCGAATACCAGTTCAGGGGCTTGGACATGATCCATTAGCCATTCAGTATGGTCAGAGTCAGGATGCTTTCCACACGCATTGTGAGAAGCCAAATATCAGGCAGCCCACTACCTACCTTGGCTCTTCTTGCCCAAATGTGGGCTGTTTTCCTCCTGAAATGAAAAAGAAGCATGTGCTACAACTGTTACGGCAGGTGAGGAGGTGTACCAAGCAAGTGAGTAGGCAGCTCAGTGAGAAGTAGGGTTAGTGGTGCTGAGGTTTGGTGAAGCAAGATATTGCAGACAATTGTGAGAGTGGTTGAACAAGAGCTTGGTGGGAGGTGGGTAGAGTAGAAAGGTAGATTCAGTGTAAGGTGTCAGAGAGAAAATGAAGGTACTTCTCCTGGAGGAGTGGAGAAAGTAACTACATTTCTTCTCACCTTGCTGTGCATTCCTTCAGATTGCTGAGACTGCGTTGAGCTGAGTGGCAAAGTTGGACCAGAGCTCACATTGGTTGTTATCATGGCTCCTCGGCTGGTCCTGGGGGAAGAGAATGTCCCACCTTTGCACCACTTCATCCAACAGAACCTCCAGGTCCCTGCCCAAAAAGCTGTATGTGAAATTTCCTTTGCCTGCCATGTTCAGGATTTATGTCAAGAACATTGCAAGCCAGCTTTGACTGACAGTACCTGTTTAGGTGCACTACAGCCTTTTAAAGATGCACCAGAGATGTCAGTCAATTCCACAATATCCTGGCAGTGGCAAATTCTTCAAGGAACAATGCTTGGTAAGGTAGGGCTAGAATCAAACAAGGGGTTGCTAGAGAGGGTGGGACAGTTAGTTAATAAGGCAAGTGTGGTAAGATATAGTGAGAAAACTCACCAGCCCTTGTGTGAAAAACTTTAATATCCGGACTCAATGAGCACTTACCCCAAACATATGTCAGAATGATATGCAATAATAGGAAGGTGGGATCACAGCAAGCTAGAAACAGAGTCCCCAACAGTCCAGTAAATAGGGGTTTCAATCTTACTGTGGCAGTTTTAAAATTTGAATTTAACTTTTAAAACTCTGGAATTGTTGGATTGTTGTAATCACATCAACAAGTATGGTTCTTTACTGTTGTAATTTACTCAGTTGTCATGCATAAAGGCAGCACTTGCCTGGGCAAGCAGGGGTTAAGTAATAATGCCCACAGTGCAAAAATAAAAAAATCAATTGATAACTGCCCAACACTCAACTTTTTAAAAATTTGTAAACAGAGATGACTTTTATTCGTCAAGCCAAAAGCCTATCAGCCATTTATCTGTATTAGTGCTACAAATAGATTTAAACGAGGACGTCTCCATTGTTGTCATTGATCCCTTGATTGTGCTTTTCTTTCAGGGTGACAGTGGAGGTCCTTTGGTATGTCCAAACTCCAAGGGCCAATATGTTCTCCAAGGAGTAACATCTTGGGGGCTTGGTTGTGCAAGACAAATGAAGCCAGGAGTTTACGTTCGAGTTTCGCATTTTGTTAACTGGATTCAAAAAGTTATAGGAGGTGGTTAAGATACACTTAGCTGACTGCAATAATCAAAATTGCGTGTTTCCAGTGCATTCTGATTGTAAATTCCACCTGTGAACGATTAAATTCCTTCTCTGACACAATTATTGTTTTCATTTCATTGAGAAGACTTTTTAAAATTGTCATGATTTGGAGATGCCGGTGTTGGACTGGGGTGTACAAAGTTAAAAATCACACAACACCAGGTTATAGTCCAACAGGTTTAATTGGAAGCACACTCGCTTTCGGAGCGTCGCTCCTTCATCAGATGATAGTCACTTAACTTTAAAAATTGTTGCTGACACCATCACGAGAGGCTGAATTAAATTGTTAATCTTTCCTGCTGTGTGAACAATGATTTATTTTGTCATTCAACCGTTAACATTGAAATTATTTGCAAAATTGCAAAACTTTGCCAGTGGTAACCAACTTGACTGAATGCAGACATTAGGCAAATCAGAGGCAGATGGTTAACAAGGCCATTCAAAAGGAAATTGTCAGGTGTATTCCAGCCTTTTGTCAATTTTACCACAACACAATGGCAAATTCACAACCTGAGCTATTGAAATAAAGTGAGATTTGGTTGGCAGATGAGTTATGGAAAAAACCAGCAGCCATACCGTGAAGCTAACTACTGTTTGAGCTTTCAAAAAGTGACATGATCAAGCTTGGAACAAGACAAAGGCTGCAGCAAAAGTGGAAGGGTGTCTCCCAGGTCCACAACAACCATGAGAGGCAGGACAAAGTTTAGGGGAGAAAGAAGGGACTTCATCTGTCCATGGGCTCAGTGACTTCAGACCTTAACTCATCCAGTGAAGAGTGATACAGAAGAAATGAGGATGTAGACATGATGAGTGGCTATGCAGTGGCCAGGGAACTCCAGTGAATTGACAAACCCATTCAGTGTGGACAGGGAGAGAGCAAGGTGAAACCTAAAGCTTTGCTTGACTCAAATGCTGTCCCATTAGAGGCTCAATTTAATTGAGATATCCTAGCACCAATGTCAGTGATGTCTGTGTCTCTCCAAGAAGGTGGTAGCAGAGCTGTGTGGTATACTGGAGCAGGAGGTGACACCCAATAATTGTAACATTAAAAGTGACATTGACAACAGCCTTTTTGTTTGTGGTTATTCCATGGATCACCTGGAGATCTACGTGGCATCTCTCAGTTAATGTGTCATCATTAATAAAAGTTATAGATGCCATAGTGCTAGCTGAACAATATATGAGTCCACCACCGATCAGGCCACTCAGGCAAAGAAGATGGTTAACTTTGGGGCCATAGCTGCATTTCCATCAGGTGCAAGAATCACTGATTATGATAATGTGGCCATCAAGCTTCCTCAGAGCAGCCTGACACTTTTGAGAACAGGCAGGGTTTTCACCTCTTCAGTGCTCATGTTACCTATAAGTTAATCATAGAGATGGTGTATAAGGTTTATGGGAAGACTCCTACATCTTAAATAATTCAAATTGTGGCAGTTCTTCAAATCACTCATGGCCTTTGTGGCTGGACGTTGGTAGTTATGGGGTACTCACTGAAGTTATGGCTTCTGACTAGTGTCTGTAGCCTATCATACAAGCAAAGGAGGCTACAGTCAAATGGCAGGGGTTGTATGGACCACCATCAAGATGGTAATTGGCCATTTGAAGATGGCATTTCATTAAGTGCAGCTGCATAACGCAACACAAAATGGAGGGTTGTTCACTAAGTTATTGTTCATAATCATAGGAACATATATAAATATACAAATTTTGCTCTCTTTTTTTCTCAATCCTTGCTTTTCTGAATTGGTGAATAAAGGCACGGCCCTAATAATAAGACTGTTTTTTATTTCACCCAGCAAGGTTCAGTGAATACGTTTAGTCTTTCATGAATAGTGGTTGGGGCTAGCTGACAATCAGAGTCCATTTTGAATGAAAATGTGTTGCTGGAAAAGTGCAGCAGGTCAGGCAGCATCCAGGGAACAGGAGAATCGACGTTTCGGGCATAAGCCTGAAGAAGGGCTTATGCCCGAAACGTCGATTCTCCTGTTCCCTGGATGCTGCCTGACCTGCTGCGCTTTTCCAGCAACACATTTTCAGCTCTGATCTCCAGCATCTGTAGTCCTCACTTTCTCCATTTTGAATGGTCAATCAAAACTTGACAAAATTACCTCTAAAATTATTGTACCCAAAGAAAAATCCCAAAATTTTCCTTTGATAGATTAAATATCTACTAATGACAATTTAAATATCTTGAACTATTAAACAAAGCCTTCTTATAGCTTCTATGTTTTCATATTTTGCAGGAAATCTTTTCTCCTTTATATTCTGGCTGTCTCCAATATCAATCACCTTTTAGTTTGCAGTGAGCTGTCTAGTCACTGACAAGAACTATTTTTGCGAGACATGATCTTCCATAAATTGTTCAGTGAATTCCAGATATGCAAGGTTGTGGATGTTGACTTTTCCAGCAGAGAAACTTTCTCAGCTTATTTTACTTTCTGCATCAGCAGTGCGCTATGGTCATCATGGATTCTTATCTTGAGCATGTTGTTCCCTCTTATTGACCTGTATTTATGCAGTTTCAGAGTTGCTTTTAAATAGACTTTAATACCTTTTGCTGACTAGCATAAAAATGACATCTAACTTGTCAATATCTCAAAAAAGATCTATGTTGGGATTTGTTCATTCAACAATTACATCACTAATCCTTAAAAATCACACAACACCAGGTTATAGTCCAACAGGTTTAATTGGAAGCACACTAGCTTTTATGTTGAAGGTGTTAGCCCCCTGTGTTCTCTGTCTATGACCTGATGTTTAGATTGATTCCAATCTAAAAAGTGAGATAACGGAGTTTTACATAAATTGATGCAGTTTTTGAGCTCAGAGTTCGACATGAATCTATGTGGTTTTTGAGCAAAGTGCAATGTAAAATTTTTGCTATAAATTCTGTGTTACGATCGAGCCCTCCACAATCACCTGATGAAGGAGCGGCGCTCCGAAAGCTAGTGCTTCCAATTAAACCTGTTGGACTATAACCTGGTGTTGTGTGATTTTTAACTTTGTGCACCCCAGTCCAACACCGGCATCTCCGAATCATCACTAATCCTGACCGTTATAAATGTGCATTCAGGATCAGAGAAAATTCGCAGTAATGGTTTAGATAGTCCCTGATGGGGTACTGTTACAAAAGGTCAAGAGGTTAGCAGAAATTGAAAATTGTAACAAAATTGAAATCAAAACATAATTTCCCGGCCCTAAAGGCCTCTAATATGCCAATGGACTCACATGTTCCCTCTCCATGGACACCTGTGCACAGACAGAACAGGAGTAGTTAGTCAGATACAATGGTCCCTCCACTGTGTACTGAACGTGCCATTCATGGCCTTGTAATTAGAAGCAATTGAACAGTGACTAACTGCCTTTCTTCACTATATATTCATTTAAAATTTAATGGAAAAACTTTCAGTTCTTTGTCGTCTTTGAACTGGTTTTAAAAGCACATGAACTAATATGAACTATTACAAACTTTTACATTAAAAAACTAAACAACAGTTTGGAATGTTGATTAAACAGTGTGGTTAGACAATTGATTAATACTGAAATGTAAATGCATGTTGAAAGCTCAGTACAGACAAATGTAGACATGAAGCATGATGGGAAATGTAGCCAATATTTTATAAAATACTTTTGTTTCTGTTTCTGTAGGCCCATTCAAACTAAACTCTCCTCATGACAGTCCTGCCATCCCCTGAACCTATCCACATTCCCCTATGACAAGTGTATCTTCACTTAAATAAGGGAGATCAAAAGTGGACACGATACTCCAGATGCAGTCTTACGAAGACTATATGACAGCAGTAAGGCATCCCTACTTCTGAATTCAAATCTTCTTGCAATGAAGGCCAACATACCATCTACCTTCCTAATTGCTTGCAGCACTTGCCTATTGACTTTCATTGACTAGTACACAAGAACACACAGATTCCTTTGTGCAGCCATAGTTACCAATTACCATGTAAATTACATTATTCCCCACCCCCCCTTACCCATCTAAGACCTACTGCAGAAGCCCAAATTCGCAGGATAGAAATGAGCCCATTCAGTTAATGGGAAATTTTACCTTCCCAACAGTCCCCCGGTCCCCAGCTACAGAACATTCTCTCTATTATGTTCAGGCTGCTGTAAATCGCAGGTAACTGAAACCATGGAAAACAATTCTGCAGATATAAGTGTTGCTCCTTATACACTGCCTTTCTATTTTTCACACATTTACCCATGTTATATTGTATCTTCTATGTGTTCGCGCACCCAATAAAGTTGTCTAGGTCATGCTGGAGCCTTCTTACATCCTCCTCACAACGTACAGTCCCACTTAGAGTCATTGAGTCATAGAGATATACAGCATGAAAACAGACCCTTCAATCCAACTCATCCATGCTGACCAGGCATCCCAACCTAATCCAGTCCCATTTGCCAACACTTGGTCCATATCCCTCTAAACCCTTCCTATTCATACACTCAACCAGATGCCTTTTAAATGCTGCAATTGTACCAGGCTCCACCACTTCCTCTGGCAGCTCATTCTATACACATACCACCCTCTGCATGAAACAGTTGCCCCTTAGGTCTCTTTTATATCTTTCCCCTCTCACCCTAAACCTCTACTTCTGGTCTCCCCCACCCCGTGGAAAAGACTTTGAATATTTATCCTATCCATGCCTCTCATAATTTTATATGCCTTTATAATGTCACCCCTCAGCCTCTGACATTGCAGGGAAAACAGCCCTAGCCTAATCAACCTCTCCCTATGGCTCAAATCCTCCAACCCTGGCAACATCCTTGTAAATCTTTGTAAAAGATTTACATCCTTGTAAAATTTGCAACATATTTCCTCTAGGATTTTTGTGTTTTTGTTTCATCTAACTCAAATGTTGAGATTGCGCATCTTAGTTTTGTACTGTCAGCAAACTTGGAAATATAGCATTTGGTTCCCTCATCCAAGTCATTTAAACACATCTTGAATATCTGGGGCCCAAGCACTGATCCCAGGGGTAAACCATTAGTCACCAGTTGCCACCCGGAAAAGGAACCATCTCTGTTTCCGAACTATCAACCAATTTTCAATCCCTGCCAGTACATTACTTTCAATGCCATGCACTTTAATTTTGACCACTACCATATCCTCTTATGTGGGATCCTATCAAAAGCCTTCTTGAAATCTAAACACATCATTTCCACCAATTACCTCTCATCTACTTTACTAATTACATTCTAAAAATGCCAGTAGATTAGTTAGGCATGATTTCCCTTTCACAAATCCATGCTGACCTTGTATAATCCTATTAATTGTTCCCAAGTGTTCTGATATTTTTTACAATAGATATTTGGGTTCCTGCATTAAGTTTCAAATTATAAACAGTGCTGAAACTTTTGCATTTGCAGACACACATGAAAAATGTCAGTCAGTGTGTTTTTTTTGACAAATGCCTCAGAGGATTTGGGCCTATCTCACCTAAATTTGGTGGGAAGATAGGATCAAAGGTCATGTTCTGAGTAGATGCTTTAGCCTCCAAGCAGGGATCCCACAGCTCTCCCACTGTGCCTGTGCTGCCACAACTCATATATTACAACCACCGTGACCGTATACTGCAAGAAGGAGTGCCACAATTATTGACATTTTCATATTTCATTTGGTTATTTTTATTTCATCTAAATCATATGTTGAGACTACGCAGCTGTAGATGATCGTATCACTTTCATCAGTATAAACTCAGAAATTTAGTAACTTGCAAGTTTGTAACCAAGTAGCTGACATGCTTAGTTGCAAAATCACAACAGTGTTATTGAAAGCAGACCAACATCAAAGTCTATATAAGCCGACTGATTTCACATGAATATAGTGATGCAAGAAGCATCGAAAACACTCAGCAACAGAAAATATTGATGAAAGTAAGCTAGTACCCAAAACCAAAGAGCTCTCACAAAATAGAAGAAAATATGGTCCCCTGCTACAGATATAAAATGAACTCTCAATACATAAAAACAACTGTAAGGCAGACAAAGCTTGACCAGTTATCCTGAAAGCACAACAGCAGCATATATATATATTTCAAAGGTCTTTGGGACCAAGGGTAAAGACACTACCATTACTTCTTTTTTTATTCATTTAAGCCAGCATTTGTTGCCCTTTAAAAGATGGTAATGACCTACCTTATTGATATTCTGCAGCCCATGTACCTGAAAGCATCATATTTCTGATTTTGGATGGTTAGTTGCTTGTTAGGGTGGAGTGGGATGGGAAAACTTGTTCCCATGTATCTGCTGCCCTTGTTCCTCTAGAAGCAGGTGGTTATGTGTTTAAAATGTTCGGCTTAATGACCTTTGGTGAATTTCTGGTATACACTGCTGCTACGATTGAGCGCCAAATGGTGGGAGGATTGGATGTTTGTGGATGCAGCGCCAATCATGCAAACATTTTTATCCTGGATGGTGTCAAGTTTCATGAGTGTTCTTGGAGTTGCACTCATCCAAGCAATGGAGAGTATTCCATCACGCTCTTGACTTGTGCCTTGTTGATGTGGACAGGCTTTGGTGAGTCAGGTGAGTTACTTGTTGCAAGATTCCTAACATCTCATTAACATGCAGATATTGTATTTATATAACTTGTTCAGCTCAATTTTTGTGCAAAGGTAGCCACAAATTTGATAATGGGAGATTAAGTGATGGTTATGCCATTGAATGTTAGGTACAATGGTTAGTTTGTTAGATGATTATTGTCAGGTATTTGTGTGGTGCAAATGTTACTTATCACTTTTCAGCCCAACCTTGGATATTATTAATGGTCTTATTGCATTTGGGCCCAAACTGCTTCAGTATCTGAGTCATGAAACATGCTCTACATCAGAAGACATCCCCACTTTTGACGTTATTGTGGAGGGAAAGTCATTTTGAAGTGGCTGAAGGTGGTTGTGCCCTAGGACATAATCCTGAGGGATTTCTTCAGCGATATCCTGCAGCTGAGATGCCGACCTCCAACAACCAAAACCATCTTTCTTTATGCCAGGTATGACTTCAACCAGTGGAGAGATTTTCTCCTGATTCTCATTAACTCCAACTTTTCTCGGGGTCCTTGATGCCACACGAGGTCAAATGCAGCCTTGATGTCAAGGACAATCACTGTCACAGCGCCTCTGGAATTCATTTCTTTCATCCATGTTTGACCAAGGCTGCAATGAAGTCAGGAATTGGGGGGCCCTGGCAACCCAGACAGGGTGTCTTTGAGCAGACTATTGATTAAGAGGTGCTGACTGTCTTCGGGACGCTCTCTTTTTCTAAGTAGTTCTCTATTTGGAGAGAGATGACTGCTGGGGAGTTTAGCTTGAGGCTCACCATGCCTCAGGCAAAAGGCCCTGAAGAAGGGCCTGTGCCCGAAACGTCGAATCTCCTGTTCCCTGGATGCTGCCTGACCTGCTGTGCTGTTCCAGCAATAAAGTTTCAACTTTGATCTCCAGCATCTGCAGACCTCACTTTCTCCTCAGGCAAAAGGTGTAAGGTTGAGAAGGCAAGGTCTACATGGTAACCACAGCTGATGCAGGAATTGAACCCACGCTGTTGGCATCACTTTGCATCACAATCGGGTCACCTAGCTAATCTATTTCTGGACTGTCCACCAAAGTGAAGGTCACTGCAAGAATCCTCTTCAACTGTCACCTCAGATTCTCAATACAGCTTCTGTTCATCAAGAGGCATGGTTTTCAATGCGTGACAAATCTAAGAAAAAGCGCAGAATAGCACCAACCTCCATATATGGCCTTCTTCGATAGACACAAAGGCCTTTGAATCTGTCAACTGTGAGGGTTTGTGGAATAGCCTCCTTAAATTTGTCTGCCCACAGAAATTTGTAGCTATTCTCCACCTGCTTCGTGATGACATGCAAGCTGTGATTCTCACCAATGTATCCATCACAGATCCAATACCAGTGCAAACTGGGGTCAAGCAGGACTGTATCATCTCACCAATGCTTTTCTCCACGTTCACCGAGGAAGATGGTAAGATGAGTCTCATACTAATTGTTCAGAAAACAAAGGTTCTCTAATAGTGCATTCCTGCCACACAACACTACACCTTAACCATCAATGTCTCCAGCAAGACCCTGGCAACATGAATCATTTCCCTAAACCTCTTAGTGTGAGCAGACATTGACAATGAGATCCAAAAGTGACTCCAATGTGCCAATATATTTTGGACACCTGGGGAACAGAGAGTATTTGATATCCAAGATCTCAAACCCACCAGCAAGCTCATGGTTGACAGAACAGCTGTGGTCCCCAATCTTCTGTTTGTATCAGAAACATGAATCATGTACAGCAGATACCTCAAATCCCTGAAGAGTTATCACCAGTACTACCTTTGTAAAATCCTGCAAATCCAATGACAGACTATGCTTATCAACCTGAGCATCCTCTCCTATGCCAGTACCCCTAGTATTGAGGCACTGGTCACACACAGTCAGCTGCGATGGGATGGCTACATTGTCCACATGTTTGACACAAGATTCCCTGAACAAGTGCTCTACTCTGTGCTCTACAATGGTAAGCATTCACTGGGAGAACAGAGGAAACACAAAAGGAAACCTTGAAAGCCTCCTTAAAAAATGCAATATTTGCACTGATAGGTGGGAATCACTTGCTGGAGAAGATAAACTCAGGGGAACATAAGAACTGGGAGCAGGAGGAAGCAATTTAGCCCTTTGAGGCTACTCGCCATTTAATATGATCATGGCTGATCTCAGTTAGGCCTCAACTCTACTTTCCTGCCCATTCTCCATAACCCTTCAATTGAGTTACTAATTAACCACACTCTGGGGCAGTGTAATTTCTTCTCGTCTCTGTTTTAAATCTATCCCTTACATTAAAACTTTAGAATTTTAAGAGTATAGAAGAGGTCTTTCAGCTCATTGAGTCTGCATTGTCAAAGTTATACCATGACTTAAACTAGTCCAACTTTCCCAAACTAAATCCATAGCTTTTAATGCTGTAACACTTTGAGTACTTCTTAAAAGTTGAGATTACCCACTTCAACTGTCCTCCCAGGCAGTACATTCCAGACTTCCAACACCCTCTGGATGAAAAAGCTTTTCCTCAAATCCCCTCCAAACCTCCTGATTTGCACTTTAAAATTATAGAATCCCTACAGCGTGGAAACGGGCCCTTCAGCCCAACAAATCCACACCAACCTTCCAAGAGTCACCCACCCAGACCATTCCCCCTACCTTATACTTACCCCTGACTAATGCACCAACCTACACATCACTGAGCATGATGGGCAATTTAGCATGGCCAATTGGTGGGAGGAAACCAGAACACCCGGAGGAAACCCATGCAGACAAAGGGAGAACGTGCAAACTGCATACACACAGTTGCCGGAGGCTGGAATCAATCCCAGGTCCCTGGTACTGTGAGGCAGCAGTATTAACCACTGAGCCACCATGCCATCATGCATAATAAAATTATGCACTCTTGTTATTGATCCTTAGACGAATCAGCACGATCACTTTATATTCGCCCAGTCTATGTGCCTCATAATCTTATGCAGCTCTGACGGGTCCCCTTTCAACATTCATTCCTCCAAAGAAAACAATCTGAGCTTATCCAGCCTCTCTTCATTGCTGAAATGCTCTGTTCTGCACCAACTTCCTGGTGAATTTCCTTTACATCCTCTCCTATACAATCACATCATTCCCATAGTATTGCACACAGTACTCCAGTTGTGATCTAACCAAAGTTTTGTACAACTCCAACATTACCTCCCTGCTCTTATGACCTATACTATGCCCAGTAAAATCAAGCATCCCATATGCCTTAACTATCCTTTTAACCTCTCCTGTCATTTTCAGAGATCTATGGATGAGCACCCCAAGATCTCTCTCTTTCCTGAGCTTCCTCATGTCTTGATAGTCATTGAATACTCCCTTGCTGAAAAATGTGTTGCTGGAAAAGCGCAGCAGGTCAGGCAGCATCCAAGGAGCAGGAGAATTGATGTTTCGGGCATAAGCCCTTCTCTAGCATCTGCAGTCCTCACGTTCTCCTAATTGAATACTCCCTTGTCTTGTTTTTTCCTCCAAAGTACATCTCCTCAGATTTATCAGGGTTAAATACCATCTGACCAATTCATTTATATCCTCTGGTGAGCTAAGACTTTCCTCCTCACTTGTCAACCACCGAACCAATCATTGTTTCATCCGCCAACTTACTTATCATCTCCCCCCACCACATTCTTATCAATATCATTTATGAATAGCACAAATAGAGAGGGACCCAGCACTGATCCCTGTGGTACGTCACTGGCTCCAGTCATGCAAACAACCTTCTACTGTCACCCTTTGTCCCCTGTCACTAAGCCAATTTTGGATCCAACTTGCTAAGTTAAATTGGATCCCTTGAGCATTTACTTTCTTTATCCATCTCCCATATGGGACCCTGTCAAAGGCTATGCTGAAATCCATTTAAATTATACCAACTACCTTACCCTTAACTACTAAATAATTGGTCACTTCCTTGAAAAATCCAAACTGTTTGTCAGGCGTGACTTGCTGCTGACAAAGCCATACTGATTGTCCCTAATCATACCTTGCCTCTCTAAATAGTGATTAATTTTTCCCTCACTAGTTCCTCCATTAGTTTCCCTAACAGTAATGAGAGACTATAGTTCCCTTGTCTATCTCTACCACCCTTCTTCTGAGGTAGGACCACATTAGCCACATTAGCTGTCCTCCTGTCCTCTGACATCTACCCTGTGGCCAGAGACAATTTAAAAATTGGGGTCAGCACCCCTGCAATGTCTTTCCTGGTCTCCCAGAGCAGCCTGAGATATAACTCATCTGGACCTGGGGATTTGTCCACTTTTAAATCTGCCAAAACTTCCAATACCTCCTCGCTTCTTATGTTAATCTGCTCAAGAATTTCACAGTCCATTTTCATGAATTCTGCAGACACATCTTCCTTCACCTGAATAAAGACAGATGTCAATATTCATTTAACATTCTACCAATCACATCTGACTTCACACACACATTGTCTCCTTGGTCTCTAATAAGCCCTACTCTTTCTCAGGATAGTCTTCTTCCTTTGATATACTTATAGAATATCGTGGTATTGTCTCTAATCTTGTCTTCCAGCATCTTTTTGGGCACTCTCTTTGCTCTCTTAGTTGCTTTTTTGCATTCCCCCCTTTATATTCTATATTCCTTTACAGCCTCTATTGTTTTGCTTCCTTTCTTTCTGTTATATATATATCTCTGTTCCTTTTTTTTTAGTCTTGTGTCTTCCTAGACATCTAATGTTCTCTGGACCTTTTTCACCTACATTTCATCCTGAAGCACCTTTCTGAATGCCTCTCACTGTTGTGTCGATTTACCCTCAAGAGGCTGTTCTTGGTTTATTTTGGGCAGATTCTGCTTTATTCTAACAAAACTCTGCCTTACCCAATCCAAAATTATTTTCTTTTTACAAACACCCATCTCTTTTCCGTAACAAACCTAAAATATACAGTGCCATGGTCACTATCACGAAACTGTTCCTCCACTGTTGCCTCGAACAGATCTACTCCTCAGAAATAGGTCCAGCACTGCATCATCCCCTGCACCATCTAAGTGTTGACTTAAAAGACTCTCCTGTATACACTTCAAGAAATCTGCCTCCTCTAAGCCCTTTTACACTATGATTATTCCAATTAAGTTTGGGGTAGTAGAAATATTCTAAAATAATTACCATATTATTCTTTTTACATGCCTTAGTGAATTAACTATATATCTGCTCCTCAATTACCTGCTGCCTGTTTAGGGACATGTAATTCATTCCCAATAACATGACTGCTACCTTTTTATTCCTAGATTCTACTCACAAAGCTTCATTTGATGACCCTTCCAAGATATCATACCTCCTTACTTCAGTAATTGACTCCCTAACTAGTAATGCAATACCCTTCACTGTCTTGCCTGAAGATCCTATACTCCAGAATGTTCTGTTGCCATTCTTGACCCTCCCTCAACTATGTCTCTGTAATGACAACATCACAATTCCATGTGTCAATCTATACCCTTAACTCATCTGTCTTACCTCTAATATTCCTGTCATTATAAGTAGAGGCCATCCAGCTTCACCTTGCATCTTGAGACATCACGTGACTGAAAGTGCGCTGCTTAGGTTTTTCTTCTAAGTTATTCAGTGTCACTATTGAACTAATGTACAGTGTTTCTTGCCCCTGCTGAATTTATTTAAATTTCTCCCAACAATACTAGCAAACCCTCCTGCAAGGAAGTTAGTCCTGTTCTGGTTCAGATGCTTTTTGAGGTCCCACTTCCCCTGAAATGGTCCCAGTGATTTAGGAATCTAAAATTTTCCATGTTGAGCCATGCATTCGTCTGGTCTGTTCTCTTATTTCTGTACTCGTAGCACATACAGCCTTTAAGGTCCTGCTTCTCAACTTATTGCCTAGCTTTCTGAAGACTTCATTTAAGACCTCAACCCTTGTTCTATCTATATCATTGGTACCAATATGCACAATGACCTCTGTTTTATCACCTCCCCCTTCAGGATGCCCTGCAGCCATTCAGTGACATCCCTGGCCCTGCCACCAGGGAGGCAAGCCATCATCCTAAAGTGATGTCTGATGCTCCTGCTTTCTTCTTCCTCTCCTCCTATGCAGTCAGGCTGCTCTGGTGCCAGACGCCTGACTCTGACTGCACACCCTTGCATTACCAACCTCCTCAGTTTTCAAAATGGAAGACGGATTTGTAAGCAGGATCACAAGGGACTTCTGAGTTACCTGTCTGTTCCTGTTTGATTGGCTGGTGGTTACCCATTCTTCTCTTTCCTCCAGTTCATTCAGTTGTGGTGTAACCACCTCTCTAATTGTGCTATCCATTTACTTCTCAGCCTCATGGATATGCCGCTGCTCAAACTGTGAAACCCTGAGCTCTAATCTGTGGCGTTGGAAGCATTTCCTGCACACATGGTCATCCTACATGGTGGTAGAACCTGTGACTCCCTACATGACAGAACACATATTCCACTCAGCTGCCATTGCCTGCCATAATTTAAACTTCATAACTAGTCTTACTAGTTAACTTTATTACTAAATAATTTGACACTTTTAAAAATAACTGCAATTTAAGCAGTGTTCCTAAAATTAGTTCCCTTACCAGCCCATTGAGAAGGCAACAGCCTCGTGGTGTTACCGCTGAACTGTTAATCTATTAATCCAGATAATTTCCTGAGGACCTGGGTTTGAAACCTGCCATGTCAGATGATGGAATTTGAATTCAATCATAATCTGGAAATAATAGTCTAATATGATCATGAAACCATTGCCCATTGGATAATTAGGGATGGGCAATAAATGCTGTCCTAACCAGTGATACCCTCAACCTTCAATGAATAGAATACAAAGCCAACAGGTCATTCTTTTCCTGTCACATAACTTCAGTTTTCTTTCCGTACTTCAGAATAAGTAAATTTATATCAAGTTCTTATACTCACCACTCCATGCACTTCTCCCCCAGCTCCAACTCCCAGGTAAATGGGCCCAAATCTTTGGCTGTAGAGATTTTTATACTGATTGCACTGTTCTAGATTGCCCTACATAAGAATACACCCTTTCTACATCTACTTTGTCACTCCCTTAACACCATATATATATCTAAATTAGATCTCCTCTCATTCTTCTAAACTCCAGAGAGTATACGTCTAAACTGCTCAATTTCTCTTCATGAGACAATATCCTAATCTCTAGAATCAATCTAATGAACCTTCTCTGAACTGCCTCCTATACAGTTACTCAAAATTGGGTCACAGACAGACTCTAACTTCACACCTTTAGTGCATTGTCTGAGCTGAGATGACACTTTTTTTTAATAAAACCTTAAGTTATCAAGAGACTGTGACTTGAATGAAGTTCTGGTAGTTACATATTAATGAACCAAAACCTGCACCCATTCTAAAAGATGAAAGACTTAACAGCAATTTAGGTTTGTTCAATATATTGTTTGAGTTGCATGATTCTGTAATCTTTTGCTATAAATTGTGCCTTATGATCCTGCTCCACAGCTATCTGATGAAGGAACAGCCTCTGAAAGCTAATGCTTCCAAATAAACCTATTGGACTATGACCTAGTGTTGCGTAAATTTTAACTTTATCCCTCCTCAAGTAAAGGGGTCAAAAATGTTGACAATACTCCAGGTGCAGTCTCACTAATGTCTTGTATAGTTACAACAATTCTTCCCTATTGTTATATGCTATTCATTTCACAATAAATGCCAAAACACTACTTTTTCCTTCCTATTACCTGCTGTACCTGCTAACTAGTTTTCAGTGTGTCATGCATGAGAACACACAGATTCCTTTGCACCAAAGCACTCTGGCATTTAGATAGTAAGTTGCCTTCCTATTCCTCTGATCAAAATGGATATCCATGTTAAACTTTATCTGTCAAATTTTGGTCCATTCAAGTAATCTATCCAATATCCATTTGTAAATTTCTTATTTCTTCATGACAACTTACCTTCCCACTTATTTTAGTGTCATTTGCAAATTTCACTACAGTACTTTCTATTCCTGTGTCCAAGTTACTAATATAGATTGTAAATAGTTAGGGTCAACTAGTTTTGGCATGTTATTCCATTTCTTTGCTTTCTGCTGGTTTGCCAATCCTCTATTCAAGTTACTAAATTATCCCTTACCCCATGCAACCTTACCTTGTATATTAAACTTTTGTGCTTCACCTTATCACCTTCATGCCTAGATGTACTACATCTACAGGATCCTCATTATCCACATTGTTTGGTACATTTCAAAGAATTATAGCAAATTAGTCAAATATAATTTAAACTTCATAAAACCTCCCTGATGAATCAGTACTCCTCCATTTTGAACAATACTTGGAGGAAGCATTGAGTGTGGCAATTGTGCAAAATGTACTCTCGGAGGGAGATTTCAAAGTCCCGAAAGTAGCTCAGTGGAAGCACCGCTGAGCGAGCTGGTTGGGTCCTAAAAGACACATCTGCTCGACTGGGTCCATGGCAGGTGGTGAGGAAACCAACAAAAGGAAAAAAACATACTCGACCTCACCTTACCAATCTGGTTGTTGCAGATGCACCTTGTCTGTGACAGTGTCAGTAAAAGTGATCACAGCACAGTTCTTGTAGCGACAAAATCCCTCCTTCACATTGGGAATATCCTCTATTATGTTGTGTGGCTCTATCACCATGCTAAATGAGAAAGAATTCAAACACAATTGAGTAACTGAAGGTTGGACATCCATGAAACATTATGGGCCATCAGCAGCAGCAGGATGATGCTTCAACATAATCTGCAATCTCATGGTATATTGCCCCACTCAACCATTAACTTCAAGCCAGGATATGAACTTGGTTCAATGGAGAGTGCAGGCATACCTCAAAATGAGATGTCAACATGCTGAACCTACCAAACAGGACTACTTGCGTGCCAAACAGCATAAGAAGCAAGTAACAGACAGATCTAAGCTCTGCAGTCCTCCCACGTGCAGTCATGAATAGTAGTGGACAATTAAACAACTCACTGGAGGAGAAGGCTCCACAAATATCCCCATCCTCAATGATGGAAGAGTTGAGCACATCAGTACAAATAGTAAGGCTAAGGCATTCTCAGCAATCTTCAGCCAGAAGTGCTGAGCAGATGATTCATCTTGACCTCCTGCAGTGGTCTTCAATATCATGGATGTTAGTCTTCAGCCAATATGAGTCTTAATGCAATATGAAGAAGCAGTTGGAGGCAGTGGATACTGCAAAGGCAATGGGTCCTGACAACATTCTGGCAATGGTACAGAAGACTTGTGCTCCAGAACTTACTGTTCCCCTAGACAAGCTGCTCCAGTCCAGCTACAACACTGACATCTATCTGATTATATGGATAATTGCCCAGGTATGTTCTGTACAAAAAAGCAGACAAATCCACCACAGCTAATTAGCACCCATCAGTGTACTTTTGATCACCAGTAGAGTGATGGAAGATGTTAAGAGTGCTATAAAGCAGCACCTACTTAGTAACAACCTGTGCACTGATACCCAGTTTGGGTTCCGGCAAGGGCACTCAGCCATTGATCTCATTCCATCCTTGGTTCAAATATGGGCAAAAGAGCTGAATTGCAGAGATGAGAAGAGAGTGACAACCCATGACATCAAGGCTGCATTTGACTAATTGTGTTATCAAGGAGCTGTAGCAAAACTGGAATCAATGGGTTTCATCAGGGTGCTCAGTTTCCTCCAAAAAATATACAGGTTAGGTGGATTGGCCATGTTCAGTTCCCCATAGTATCCAGGTCTAGGTGGATTAGCCATGGTAAATAGAGGATTCCTGATATAGGGTAGGGGATCTGACTGGATGGGATGCTATTCAGAGGGTCGGTGTCGACTCAGGTCAAATGGCCTGCTTCCACACAGTCCAGATTCTATGACTTCTATGAATGGAAACTGGGGCAAACTTTCTGCTCGTTGGAGTCATACCTGACACATAGGAAGATGATTGTGGTTATTGGAGGCCAATCATCTCAGCTCCAGGACAGCTCTGCAGGAGTTCCTCACGAGAGTGTGCTAAGCCCAGCTACCTTCAGCTGCTTCATCAATGATATTTCCTACTTCATAAGGTCTGAAGTGGAATGTTTGCAGAATTTTGCTCAACGTTCAGCACTATTCGCAACGCCTCAGATGCTGAAGCATTCCATATTCAAACATCACAACATCTGGGAAAATATCAAAGCTTAGACTGACAAGTGTTCAGGTAACATTTTAATCACATAAATGCGAGGCAGTGACCATCTCCAACAATAAGCAAACAAACTCACCATCTTTTGACATTCAAAGACATGACCATCACTGAAACCCCAACTGCTAGCATCCTGGGGTTACCATCCACCAGAAGCTCACCTGGACTTGCAATTTAAATACAGTGGCTATGGTAGCAGATCAGAGGTAGCTCACCTCTTGACTCCTCAAAGCTTGTCCACAATCTAAAAGGAACAAGTCAAGAATGTGATGGAATATATCCACTTGCCTGGATGAGTGCAGCGCCAACACCACTCAAGGAACTTAATGCCATCTAGGACAAAGCAGTTTGCTTGATTGGAAACACATTCACAAACACTTCCTGTGTCATTGACACTCAATAATAGCGGTGTGTGCTAACTACAAGATGCACTGCAAAGATTGGCCAAGGATCCTTAGAAAGCATCTTCTAAACTCAGAACTGCTCTGGAAAGACAAGGGCAGCAAATGCATGGGAACATCACCACCTGCAAGTCATCCTTGAAGCCACCATACTGACTTGGAAATATATTGGCGTTCCTTCACTGTCATAAGGTCAAAATCCTAGAACTCCCTCATCATTGGCGTTGTAGATCCACCTACAGAACAGGAACTAAAGCGATTCAGGAAGGCAGCTCACCACCATCTTTACAAGGGCAATTTAGGGATGGGCAATAAATGCTGGCCAACCACTGACACCTATATTCCACAAGTGAAGAAAACAAATCTGATGAAATAAAACAAACACAAACACAAATTGATGGATACACTCAGCAGGCCAGGCAGCACCTATGGAGTGAAACAGAGTTGACATTTTGAGTTCAGTGACCAAAACATTAATTGCTGCCAGACCTGCTGAATTTCCTCAACAGCTTCTATTTTTGTTTGTTTCAGATCTCCAGCATTCACAGTTCTTTGATTACACTAAGCTGCTGAGGTAACGAGATTGGATTGTTCCACATGGTTGATGAGAAAGGGACAGGGTTTGTTCTATTACTGAAGAATTCTTGAAAAAGATAAAAATGAAATTATTTTCCAAGATCTAAGCTATAATTATGGGCATGAAATTTTCAGTAATTTTCATTACAGATAATTAATCCAAACATAATTTTTTATAGTTTAATATTCAACTTCAACACCAGTTGTCAAAATGCTTTTTTAAGAGTGAACTGACAGTGAAATTATGTTTTTAATTTCAGCATAGAATCATAATAGTTATAACACTTTATATAATTATGTACAACAAACAATAACAATATATCTTAGTACACAGTAGATAGTATGACATATAAATCTAACTGGCCAATATTGTGGTTAATGCTGCAATCCAATTCATGAGTTGAGGGCAATCTTCACTGCATCAGTGTCCTTCGTATTATGAGTTTCCGTTGAATGTTGAACAATCTGCTGATAATGTGCCTTTAAAGCACTTGTCTTCCACCTAAAGTAACAACCAAATATTTACTTCACACCAGTTTGAACCTCAATGTTCTCAGTATGAAATTCAGCGCTAAGAGATCACATTTTCTTTTCTCCCTTTCAATACACGTTTCCTTCAATACTAAGGGGCGGCACGGCGGCACAGTGGTTAGCACTACTGCCTCACAGCGCCAGAGACCCGGGTTCAATTCCCGCCTCAGGCGACTGACTGTGTGGAGTTTGCACATTCTCCCCGTGTCTGCGTGGGTTTCCTCCGGGTGCTCCGGTTTCCTCCCACAGTCCAAAAATGTGCAGGTTAGGTGAATTGGCCACGCTAAATTGCCTGTAGTGTTAGGTGCAGGGGTAAATGTAGGGGAATGAGTCTGGGTGGGTGCGCTTCGGCGGGTCGGTGTGGACTTGTTCGGCCGAAGGGCCTGTTTCCACACTGTAAGTAATCTAATCTAAGGCTGCTGAAAGTGAAAACTCCTGAGCCATCTCAAGGATAAACATTAGCCTGGGGTCCAGAAACACCTAGTCACGTGTGTGTGGTGGTGTGTGTTGTGTGCGCATGTGTGTGGGGGAGAAGGTGATAATAGACTTAATGGTGGAAGTTGGTCTGTTTTGTGAGATACTACCCAAGCTAGGATCCTGCCTTCAACCATGGAAGAACAAGAAATTACCTTCTTTAATCAAGTGCAGCCTCCTTACATAGGGCAGCAAATTTGGTGGGAATGGGGTATCTGTAATTTTTTCTACATTTCATAATTCTATGGGTGGACAATGTTATGCTGTAGTTTGTGGCCATTTACGCAGCTCGGTCTCCCTATCTACTGTCTATGTACCTACCAATCGCAGATAAATCACAAGACATTGCCATCAGACCTCTGCAGTTTTGCTTGGATCTGTAGTGGAAGTTAAAGGTAGGTTTGTTCCTGGCACTTACTCCAGGATGTATCCAGTACCAAGGCCCTGCTACATACAAATTTGCAATACAACAGACTTGGAGGGTATAGTTCCTCTGCCAGCTAACTTCCAATACATCACTTCAGTCGCATTCTTCTCATTGCAAGCTTAAGTAGAAGATTGGGGCTTACTCCAGGGCTGGGCCAATGTATCCATTAATAGGTGCACGCAGCAGGCCTTGCAGGGGATCATAGTACCTCACTGTCTGCCCATGTTCCACACTCAGGTCTACACTTGGGTGTTCATTGAGTTGGAGAATGCAGTGTCCACCTGCATGATAGACGTCTTTAGACCAAGTTTTAAAAATGGTTCTGCAAAGCGCAGTCTTGAATGTTATGTGTTCTAACTCTGCCAGCTAATACCACGGTTAGGAATTGCAGTTATTGTAGAATATTGAATCCCAAAACACCAGTTTATAATCCTGAGATCACATTTTGCTTGCTGCCCCACACCTAACACTTGGACAGGAGAAAGTGAGGTCTGCAGATGCTGGAGATCAGAGATGGAAATGTGTTGCTGGAAAAGCGCAGCAGGTCAGGCAGCATCCAGGGAACAGGAGAATCGACGTTTCGGGCATTAGCCCTTTCCTGAAGAAGGGCTAATGCCTGAAACGTCGATTCTCCTGTTCCCTGGATGCTGCCTGACCTGCTGCGCTTTTCCAGCAACACATTTCCATATCTAACACTTGGACACCCTATTTGCCGCGTCACTCACTTCTCCATGCACGATCTCACTGGCTGTCAAACTCTGGACCCCTTACTGCTGTACGCCAATTCAACAACCTACTGCCTTGTTATTATCGACTCCCCAGTGGTGAAGTGGAAGGGTGGAGATGAGGAGGGAAGAATAAGGAATGTGGATGATAATGGCAATGAGGCATCAGTGGGGCAGCTAGTCAGATAATGAACCGGGTGGCAAATGAAGTAGTGAGTGAAGTAAAAAGTGTGATGAGCAACTCAGTAGCAATCATTCAATGGAGGCACAATAATGATGTCTGTGGCATTGGCTTGCTGTTCCAGTACAGTGGTGGGGAATGCAATGACGCCTATATCAATGATGGGTCAAAGATGATATCTGAAATTTTGAGATTTAGGCAAGTTAAACATCAATTCTTGTCTAACTGAGATTTAAGTCCATTAGTGGAGTGCCATTTCATATTTGAAAAGAAATTACATTGGTTTTCTCTGTGAGGTCTGAATTAAAGTTCAGTCATTAACTAACTATAGTGCACAATTATTTCCCAATCACCCATTTCATTGTTTTTATTTGCAATCTCCCAGGACATTAACGCAAGAAATTTGATTGTTCAAAGCCAGTTACAAACATGATCTTGGACATTTGACCCCTACTGGGTAATGGTGACTTCTCAAGCTTCTGAATGGCCTGTCGTTTGTTACTTGAATTTCAGAACAATTTCAAAATTTAAGTGTTAAGGTCATTTGCCAGAATTTTTCCAGAGAAATTGGTTTATTTCAATTTAATTAAGAGCTGAATTAACCTGTTTGGACAGTTAAAATTATAAAGTATTCTCCACTTGGAAGGGGTGGTGCAGTTATGACATCACTCCAGAAGCTCAAGATCATTCAGGACAAAATAACTAAGTTGATTAAAACTCCTTCTATTATTGTAACATGCACACTGTCTACCATTTTCACAGTGCCACATGGCAGAAAGATATATCATACGCAAGATGTAGTTCACCAACTCAGCAAATTGTCTTAAAAACATCTCTCAAATTCTTTCCTCTAGAAGGTCAAGGGCAAGCAGTCATATGAGAACAGTGGTGTTCAGGAGACACTATCCTGAATTAGACACATTTTGACATTCCTTCACCTTTGCTGGATCATATCCAGGTATTGCCAACCTAAAAGCTGCATGGAAGTAGCTTAACTACACAGACTGTAACAGCTCAAGGAGGTTCACCACCAACTTCTCAGTCACCTCGGGATAGACAACAAATATGATCCATGCTAGCAGCACTCTTGGAATTCTTTTTTTAAGAATGAGAGTAATAACGGGACCTTTAGGATTGTCTTTATCTCTGGAACTGTGGTGAGAAACAATCGTGGAGGGCACGATTGGCATTAACTATGATTTGTATACCTGCATTCAAAAGCTCTGAAACTGTCACTCTTAAATTTCAGGAGGTCAGGCAGCATGCGAGGAGCGGGAAAATTGACGTTTCAGGCAAAAGCCCTTCATCCGGAATAGGGCTCAATTTTCCTGACAAACCAGTTGAACAATTAATAAACAATATAACCAGAAAGCATGTCAGTCCTGAACACATTCAAATATCAGGCATTAAGTAAATAGTTGAAAAGTAATTTCTCTAGTGCTTTGACTATTGATGTAGATTTTCCAAGTCTCTGAACCATACTGGAGCATAGGAATTGTGACCCCAATAATCCATAATCTTAGTTCATGTTTTAATAGTCAAATCCATGACAAGAAAGATGGCCCATCTGCAGTATCGTCTCCCATGTCAACATGCCTGGTATTAAGATGCTAATCATTCAAAATCGACTCTGCTGGGCAGGACATGTTGTTTGTATGCTCTGGCATGGCAGAAAACTCCCAGGACAAAGGAAACAGTTTGAAATGTGTCAAAGGATCCCTGAAAAGGTCAAACATCCCCACCAACTCATGGGAGTCCTTGGCTTGTGATCGCTATATTAGAGACAATTTATGAAGGCACAAACAAAACAAGTTGGGAACAGACAGAGGAAGTTGAGGTATCAGACGGCACACAAATCTCCAAAAACCTCTTCTATCTGGCCCATTAAAATTATGGTAGAGTGAGCTGTTCTGGACATATTTTGCCTATCCAATTTAACAGATTGATCTATTCTGAAATGGAGAGTGAAGGCAAAGAACAAGCATGTGTAGCGTGACATCTTAGATATTCCACTTGAGATTTGCATCGGTGTAAATAAAAGTGTTACAGTAAATTGAAGAGCTTTACTTAGTGATATAAGGAGCAAGCCAACTCAGGGACAGTAGATGCGCAGAGAACCACAGTCTAACAAACTCCAAACAAGTATTTGAATGTGCAGGTAGCAATATTGGTTTCAAGTACAAGGTAACTGAAGAGCAACCTGCCCTGAATGTGAAAGACTCAACAAATTGCTTCATGGAAATCAGTCATCTGCAAACCCATTGAACCACAGCAGAAACATCTTTGATCCCAAGGAAAGAAGAAGAAACAGCAGTTCGGAGAAAGTTCTGGAAGCATTCTATCTATCTCCATTTCAGCAGAATCTGCTATTGAGGCATCGGTTATTAACAAGCACCACTACTCTCAGAATTGATCATTGGCATTGGAATAACACAGGACTGAGTAATTACAGTGCTCCTGTAAGTGTAATTTTACTTGCCTTCTAATGTTCTCTGCATCCTCAATGGTATCTGGTAAAGGAACTCCCTTTGTTTCAGGTAAGAGTAACACTAGGACACCAGCAATCAAACCAGTCACCCCTGTGAATAAATTTACAGAGATTCAATAGAGGGAAAAAATATGTAAAGAAACAGATATCAGACATAGAGGAATTTAAATAATGTCGAAAAATTGGTTTAGAGCAAGTTTTTTTTCAAAATTTCAAAATATCAACACAAGTACAGAGTTTTGTGTATTACAAGACACACAGTCCTCATCCCAAATGAAATATTAGCCCAGATCTTCCACGAACCAGCAATCATTGTTAGGTTACCGCTCCACTCGAACATTTCAATAGCTTATTATGCTTTGCATTCCACCCCAGGTCTTTGGAGCCTGGCATCTTTCAGAAATACAGAGCACAGCATTCATGAAGAACTCCTTTGTGATGCCAGTGCCAGACAGGACACACCCTCTTACAACACTAGCTGTTGCATGGTAAGTTCAAGTCTCCTGTGTGAATGTTAGTGAATAGATAGGTGGGTGAGATGATATCTGGTTAGGATGGTGTGGGTACATGGACTGCAGGTATTTGGGTGATGGGGGTCTCAGGTTGGTTAGTCCAGGGTTATGCAGGGTTTGTCGGGTAATCAGTGATGGGATGGTGTGAGAAGGAAAGTTGGGAGTTCAGGGGTTATTTGGTTGGGTCAGGGGTCAAAAGAGGTCTGAAAGGGGTCAGTGTGAGTGATTACCTGAGTGGGTGGAAAGAAGACTAGGTTTTATTGTGCCTAACACTTCTGAGCAATTATCCAGATAAGAACCATGGAAGTCGCCAAATCTAACATAGGGATTTTTGTAGAGGGTACTGGGGATTAGGTGAATTACTATTCGGAAGCTCAAGCATTCCAGCAATTTCCAAAGAGGTCAACGCACAGGTTGAATTTTACATCCAGTCTTTGACAGTGGCAGACATGTGGTCAGCATAAGAATCAAAATAACCCTGTTTGTGCTCAGTTCACAGGCCAGCATACTGGCTCAGTGGATAGCACTGCTGCCTCACAGTGCTAGGGACCCAGGTTCAATTCCAGCCTTGGGTGATTGTCTATGTGTAGTTTGAACGTTCTGCCTGTGTCTGCTTTTGTTCCGTTCGAGTGTTCCAGTTTCCTCCCACAGTCCAAAGATGTGCAGGTTGGATGAATTGGCCATGCTAAATTGCCCAGAGTGTTCAGAGATGTGCAGGTTAGGTACATTAGTCAGGGGTAAATGTAGAGTAATAGGGTAGGGGAATGGGTCTGGGAAGGTTACTCTCCGGAGGGTCAGTGTGAACTTGTTGGGCCAAATGGCCTGTTTCCACACTGTAGGGATTCTACTCTAAATGAGAAAAATAGAGGGAAAGAAAAGAAGCATTGAGAAAACCACTAAAAAGAATAAATTTGAGATTTGTCACATTTATAAGGGAGCATCTTTCACGTCATGTAATGATTTACACCCATATAACAAAGACTTAATCTGAGCTCAGTATACTCACCAAATACTACAAGAGGCATTTCAATCCAGATAGCAGCCAACCTATATACGATAAAAGGGGAAACAACTCCTCCGATGTCACACAGCACTCCACACGCAGCAACAGCAAAGTTCCTGGTAGACAATAGAACAGTTTATATCCCCAACCTTTTGAAGCTCACATGTTCACATTTCCAAAATCATGTTGCAGAGGTAATTTGTTATATCACCTGATTATCTGTGTAAATTTTGGACTTACGTTGCTATAACCATGATACAAGTCCATGCTGAGAGGAGTGAATTTAAACAGTTGCAGATACTGGAAATTTGTATCGAATTAAAAACAGAAATTGCTGGAGAGGCTCAGCAATTTCTGGTTTTGTTTATATTGGGAGGTTTCCTTTCCCAAATATATCTTGGCCTGAATCTTCTTTGCTGCTCCAGCGATAATCTAGGAAGCTGGTTGGAAATTCATTAAACTCTGTTTAAATGACAGGAGCTCCCAGGAAGTTGAGACTACAATTCTAGCAATTGAACAAATACCTAAGAGAATGACGCTAAGATTTTTTGCAATGCATGTGGTTACACCCCTGTATTTATGAAACTGAGGTAGGCGTCTATTTGTTAAATCTCTTCAGTTGACAAAATGGTGACTCGAGCTAAAACATTGACTCAGATGCCAAACTGAGCAATAACTCAGACCCGAGGCTGAGCATCAACACAGACCCCAGAGGAAGCATCAATTCAGATCCCAGATTAAGAATTGACGTGGGCCCCAGACTAAGTGTTGATTCAGACCCCAGACTGACAATAATCTGGATTGAAATCAACCTGATCCCCAGAGTGATACCAACTCAAACCCAACATTGATCGTCAGCCTGGACTGTGAACTGTCATCAACTTGGACCCTAGGCCTGGAGGTAAAAATGTTAATTTGAGAACTCAGACACAGAATTTTATCAGTTAATACAATTATAACTCTCACATGAGAAATGTTATTTTTGAAAAGAAAATTTGAAGGAAGTTTATGGATGACTCAACAAATAATGATGGGATCACTTCCAAATCATAGAACCAAATGCCTCAATATTTCTGAGGAGGCAGTGTGATAGCAGGATTTAGGGTCACTAGTAGATGGGTTGCCTAAAAATACGGGGACAGCAAAGGTGCAAATATTTGAAGCAGTTAAAAGGAAATTCACTTCACTGATACCTGGATGTGGTGGGGAAGTTGTCCAAGGAAGGCTTGGGCTAGAATCCTTTGTAGTTTAGAAGAATGAGACATAATCTTATTAGGCTTACAATTTCTTGAAGGGACTCATCTTGGTAGATGCCAACAGGATGTTTCCCCTTGTAGTGGCACATAACTGATGGAATTTTATAGGGATCTGATCAACGTGGGCTGTGACGAGATCGAGTCATAGAGTCCCATAGCATGGAGACAGACCCTTCGATCCAACTCGTCTATGCTGACCAAGTTTCCCAAACTAAAACTAATCCCATTTGCCTACATTTGGCAACATTTGACCCACATCCCTCCAAACTTTTGCTACCCATTTGCCTGTCCAAATGTTTTTTAAATGTGTAACTGTGCCTACGTCTGCCACTTCCGAGGCAGTTCATTCTCTCTGTGTGATAAGTTGCCCCTCAGCTCCTGTTTAACTTTTTCCCTTCTCAACCTAAAAATATGCTCTCTTGTTTTGTACTCCCTACACTGGGGAAAAGACATTTGCTATTCACCTTATCTACACCCCTCTTGATTTGATAAATCTTTATAAGGTCACCCTTCAACCTCCAGGGAAAAAAAACCTCAGCCAATCCAGCCTGTCCTTATAACTCAAGCACTCCAGCCCTGGTAACATCCTTGTAAATCATTTCTAATTCTGGCCTCTAGAGCATGCCTGGTTTTAATTGCTCCACATCTGGTGGTCATGCCTTCAACTGCCTAAGCCATATGCTGTATTCCCTCTCTTCAACTCTCTGCCTCTCTCGATCTTGATTTTCTCTTTTAAGATACTCCTTAAAACATTTCGATGTGGCCGAGGGTGTTATATTTTGTTTCCTCATACCTTTATGAAGTGATGAGATGTTTTATTATGGTAAAGGGACTAAATTAAATAAATTGAAACACAGAAAACAAGGAATGCTAGAAATCAAAAATTGTAACAAAAAATATTGGTTCCTCAGGTCCACCAACATCTATAGAAAGAGTAAAGAATTAGATTTGTGGTAGAATCAGATAAGAAGTCTAATGACACCCATCTTGATATCAAGATCATCGCGCATCATCTTTTATACTTTGCACTGGTGATGTGATGAGACTTTTGCTAAGTAGCTATGTGCCAGGAAGTGGTGGAGGCTAGTATAATTGCAACATTTAAAAGGCATCTGGATGGGAATATGAATAGTCAGGGTTTGGAGGAATATGGGCCAGGTGTTGGCAAGTGGGTTAGATTATGTTGGGATATCTGGTGGCATGGACTAGTTGAACTGAAGGGTCTGTTTCTGTGCTGTACATCTCTATGACTCTATGATAGGTATCACCACATATTTAAGACCACAGCTCGATTCATTAATACTTACCTTTGCACTTTATTAAACTTGCCAAACAGGCTAGATGTCAGGAAAACTCAACAAGGAGGCCAGAATGATTTCAGCTCACCACTTGCTCTGAATGACCATGTTGCTTGCAACCAAACCATAGCCTAGGGCACATTTGATTGGCACCAAATGTACCCATCCCACTCGTGGACAATAGGCTTCTGGCATCTGCCAACCCATTAAACCAAGTGTCCCCACTATTTGTTTTCTCCTGCACAGATCTCCAAGGTCCATGCATGGCAGCATCTTCTGAAATCGGAAGTCCATGCTGCAAGCAGTGATCGCATGCCAACCAATGTGTGCAAATCCTTGGAAAGGCAAAATTGATCAAAACTATCCTGGCACTTCTACTTGGCATTGGCAGTGCATTGCAGCATGCACTAGAAACTAGCATTGAAATGCAGCAGAAGCATTTTGTGTGAGGGACAGATTGCAGACTGAACTAGGCTGCATCTTGGATGCTTGCTTTTTTCACACCTGGTTGCTAAGCAACTTCCTTGCCTTCCTTGCTGTACCAATTAGCACAATCACAAAACAAACAGCTTACCTTGCTACTGAGCATCCTCAGTCTGGAGGGGGGAAGCGGGAGGGGGGAGGGGGTAGGTCAGGGGGTTCAGGCTCTCTAAGTATAGAGTGGTCTTCCATAGCAGTCTCCCAAATCATTCAATGGAATTGCCAAAGTCAGGCATCAGGTTGGGGTGTTCCAGGTTGGAGGTCCGTGCCTCTGAAGTCCAGGGAGTGGGTTACAATCTGTCCATTGGCTCAAAGCGACAAGTCTACCATGCAGGTCAGGGAGATGTACAGACGCCAGTCAGAGGTTTTGGCTTGCCTTACCCAGGGTTATCCGGTCATATTTGTTGAGGGGAGTAGGACAAGATTGAGTCTACCCACAGAAAATAAGGGAGAAGCGGAATGGTGTGAGGGCGAGTGTGGCTGTTCCTGTAGAACTGAGCCTCAGCAAGTCACTGTTTGTGTCCCAGGACTCCTAGCTTTGGTCAAGGGTGCAGTACAATTGTGAAGAGGGGCAGCAGGGTTTGCAAGGGCGTGATACAGTAAAGCATGGCAGAGAAGGGAGTAACATGAGAGAGGAGTGTTATCCATGGTTAGGATCTCCCTAGCCTCAGTGGCGGGGCGGGGGGGGAGGCGGAGTGGTGTTGAGGCATGGTAAATTACCACACTAAGCATTGTCACTTCATTTGCTTAGGGGTGGCTGGGATAGTTGACAGGTGCAGGCTCATGTAGACAGGAGCTGAGGGACTTAGGGAAGTGTGAAGCCTGTGGGGTTAATGGGATGGGTTACTCGGAGGTATGCGGATGTTTGGGGACTCACCATTTAAGACTAAGGATGGAGGTCACTAGCAGAGGAGCACTTGTTATTGCCCTTCATCATGTTGTGAGTTAGTCACATGCAATGGGGAAGAAAATGGCTTCAAGAACACTCTTAAGTGGTCAGGGTAAGTGACTCAAACTATATGGGAGAGGGATGCTGCAAAAACCGAGCATAGGGCTTTTAAAGGGGAAGGACATTGGCCACAAGCTGGTGCCTATTGCCCTGGCCATCTACATGCTCTCTGTATGTTACACCTTTATCGTCTAGCCACTGCTGGACAATTCTTTGACAGCTACATCTTTCTGCACAGAGAAAGCCAAATATTAATAATGTTGAATGAGGAGGGACAAAGTGTTACCATGAACCAATGCTATGGGTATGCTTTGTGCCTCCTGTTTCCAAAAGGTGGAGTTGGGTTGCATCATAGACCTCCATTCCTGGAGCTTTCTCTATGTAATGCTGCTGGATGGTGTGAACATGCTCTTAGTGCTTACACAGAGAGACTCATAGCCATATGAATGCTAACATCAGGAACATTTATGCAAGAACTCAGTATGACAGACTTTTTTTAACATTTGTGCCACCATTGTGCCCTCAATATGTTTTCTTATTTCACTCCCACTATGTTTTAGTATACTACCTGGTTCAGCAGCTATGGGGGAGAGAACAACCATTCAATTGTTCAACATGTTGACCCGAGAAGTTTGGTTGTCTTATCACAGTGACATTTGTGTTTATCAGAGCCGGAGATGTGTTGCTGGAAAAGCGCAGCAGGTCAGGCAGCATCCAGGGAACAGGAGAATCGACGTTTCGGGCATAAGCCCTTCTTCCTGAAGAAGGGCTTATGCCCGAAATGTCGATTCTCCTGTTCCCTGGATGCTGCCTGACCTGCTGCGCTTTTCCAGCAACACATCTCCGGCTCTGATCTCCAGCATCTGCAGACCTCACTTTCTCCTTTGTGTTTATCAGGCCAAACATGCAAGGTTCTTCTTGCCAAAGACATGATGACTGTCCTTTATGTAAGTGTCCAAGGGTTGGAGGAGGGCAGGCAGGATGAACACCAAACAATGTCTGTGGAATGGGCAAAGCGGTCGGTGTGTAGTTCCACCTCCGACAGAGTGTGCTTCATGGCTCCCCCTTGTCACCTGCTCCAGTACTGGGAACCAATGGGTGGAAATGAAGTGGAAGTGTGCATTTTTCAGTAACTGGTCAAGGTGCTGGGCCTGGCTCTCCATGAGGATGCATCTAGATGGTTTCATGATTCACTGAACTGATATAGCTTCTGGACAATGAGGGCAATTGCATCCCATATCCCTGTCTGATGCTGCTACTGTGCCCTTTTTATTTGCCCTTTTTCTGATTGCTGACAGGGTCAACTCCCGTCTATGTTTGCAGAGATAAGGATAGATCACCAAGTGGTCAGGGAGAGACAATAATTCAACCTGGAGATCATATACGCTTGGAGATAGAAGTTTGCAAGTGGAGCATAGAATGAATTCTGCAATGGGAAATGGAAGAGATGGTCCATGGGGCAATTGGACACTGGGAAAGATTAAATCAATGGGGGAACAGATCAGGCAAAGTGTTGAAGCAATCACAAGGAATGTTGTATAAGATAATAATTTTGGAAGAGTGAATGTTGAAGTTGTATAATCTGCATTTATTCTGATAATGTAATCCAGTTTTTGGATTAAGGCAGTACCACATGAGCATTTGCAGAGACCAGGTGAATACCATCCAGCTCTTGAGAATCCTAGTAAATATTGCCTGACTAGTAATGTAGTTACACTTATTGCTATGATGCAATAAACCACTTTGCCAACTAAAACAAATTCCTCTTCTGAAAAGGCTCTACAGTGGAATATCATCCACTATTAATCATTAGATAGGTCCTAACTACATAATAGACAAAGTGTCACTGAACTACCTCAAATAATCCTTACCTCGTGTCAGGTACTGGCAGAGGTGGCAGACGCCATGAGATGTCAATAATGTCAACCTGTATAGTACCATTGGGAGCAGAGTTGAGAAAGCAAGAAGAGATTGCATTGAGGGAAGAGATTGTGTGCAGCGGGGAAGACACGGGTACATAAGGGAGAAGAAAGTGCATGTCCAAACTTCTGACTCAGGGAAGCATGTTATCAATAAGCCACATCTTACATTCAAAATCCCAAAGCGTTTAATATGTTACACATAACTGATTGTATATTAGTGTAGTAGTGCCACTCGGGAGGACTTAAACTGGTGTAAAAGAGAGCTGGGAACCAGAGCAGTAGGTCAGTATGTACAGTGATTGAGGAGAAGGTAGAGGTTGTCAAATAAGTCTAACAGGATGAACAGACAGGACCAGGCTAATGAACATGGGATTGGCGGTCTGAACTGTACTTCAGTGCAGTCTGTACAACAAGTAAGGCAGATAAGCTTAGAGCCTGCAATTTACAATTGTAGATGAGAGGTGTCAGTAATGACAAACTGTACAGTACCATTGGGAGCAGAATTGAGAGAGCAATAAGAGATTGGATTGAGGGAAAAGATTATGTGCGGGGGCGAAGACACGTGTACGCAGGGAGAAGAAAGTGCATGCCCAACTTCCTGATTGAGGGAAGAGTGATATCACTAAAAGCCATCAATAAAATCAATGATTTTGTCACCATCACAGAAGCTTAGTTGAGAGAAGGGCAAGATCAACATTCCAGGGTTCAGATGTTTCAGACATGATGAAAAGGGATGTACAAAAGGGTAAGGGTGTTGCATTATTGATTAAGGAGAATGTCACATCTGCACTAAGAGAAGATATTTTGGAGAGCTCATCCAAAAAGGCCATATGGGTAGAATTCAGGAATAAATAAGGTACAATTGCTATGATGGGATTATACTGTAGGCTTCCTGACAGCCAGCAGAAGGTATAAAAACAGATCATGGAAAGATATTTAAAACAACAGGGTTTTTGTTGTGGGTGGTTTTAAATTCTCCAATATTGGTTGGGACTCCCTTAGTTCCTGAGATGGGGCATAATTTGTTAGGTACATTCAGGAGAGTTTCTTGAAATAATATATAGATAGTCCAACTCGGGAAGCAATCATACTAAAACCTTGTACTGGGGAAAGAGCATGACTAGGTGATTGATATTTCAGTGGAAGAGCATTTTGGGAACAGTGATCATAATTACATACATTTTAAGCTAGTTATGGACAAGGATAAGACTGGTCCTTGATTGAAATGGTTAAACTGGGGACAGGCTAATCACAACAATATTAGAAAGGAACTGGAGAAATTAGATTTAGGGCAGATGTTTGATGGTAAATCTACTTCTGATATATGGAAGTTTTTTTAAAGGCCAATTGATCAGAGTTCAGGACCAACATTGTCCTGTAAGGATGAAAAATAAGGATGGCAAGACTTGGAAGCCATTGATGACAAGACATATTGAAAATTTAGTCAAGAAAGGAAAGGAAACATATGTAAGGTTTGGGAAATTGAAATCAGACAAGGCCCCTGAGGAATATAAAACAAGCATCAAGTCATTGAGATGTACAGCAGGGACATAAGCCTTTTGGTCTAACTTGACGGAAGTGGGTACTGCAGATACTGGAGATTACAGTCAAGATTAAAGTAGTGCTGGAAAAGCACAGCAGGTCAGGCAGCATCCAAGGAGTAGGAAAATTGACGTTTCGGGCAAACGCCCTTCATCAGGAATGGTCCAACTTGTCCATACCGACCAGATATCCTAAAAAAATCTAGTCCCCTTTGCCAGCATTTGGTCCATTCCCCTCTCAACTCTTCCTATTCATATACCCATCCAAATGTTTTTAAATGTAATTGTATCAGCCTCCACCATTTCCTCTAGCAGCTCATCCCATACATGTACTAACCTCTGCGTGAAAAAGTTGCCCCTTTATAAACCTTGCCCCTCTCACCCTAAACCTATGCCCTCTAGATTTGGACTCCATTACCCCAGGGAAAAGACCTTGTCTATTTACCCTATCCATGCCCCTTATGATTTTATTAACTTGAATAAGGGCACCTCTCAGCCTCCAATACTCCAGGGAAAATAGCCCCAGCCTATTCAACTTCTTCCTAGAACTCAAACCCTCCAGGCTTGGCAATGTCTTTATAAATATTTTCTGATTTGGAGGTGCCGGTATTGGACTGGGGTGGACAAAAAGTTAAAAATCACACAATACCAGGTTATGGTCCAACAGGTTTATTCAGAAGGAAAGCTAGTGCTATAACCTGGCTTTGTGTGATTTTTAACTAAATCTTTTCTGAATGCTTTCAAGTTTCACAACATCCTTCTTATAGCAGGGAGACAAGAATTGAATGCAGTATTCCAAAAGTGTCCTAAGCAATGTCCTGTTCATTTGCAAAATGACCTCCCAACTCCAATACTCAATGCACTGACTGACCAATAAAGAAAAGCATACCAAACACCTTCTAAACTATCTTACCTACCTGCAACTTTACTTTCAAAGATCTGTGAACCTGCTCTCCAATGTCTCTTTGTTCAGCAACATTCCTCGGGACCTTACCATTAAGTCTTGCCCTGATTTGCCTTTCCAAACTGTAGCACCTCACATTTACCTAAATTAAACTCCATCTGCCACTCCTTGACCCATTGGCCTAGCTGATCAAGATTGCATTGTACTCTGAGGTAACCTTCTTCGCTGTCCACTACACCTCCAATTTTGGTGTCATCTGCAAAATTGAAAACTATACCTCCTATGTTCACATCCAAATCATTTATATAAATGATGAAAAGCATGGCAGGCAAGAACTTAAACAAGGAATCAGGATGGGAGTAAGGGGGCATTGAATCCATGGTAAGTTAGTAAGTAGGATGCAGTATTAGCACTGAGAAAGTGAGGACTGCAGATGCTGGAGATCAGAGTCAAAAAGTATAGCGCTAGAAAAGCATAGCAGGTCAAACAGCATCCGAGGAGCAGGAGAATCACCATTTCGGACATCAGCCCTTCATCAGGAATGTAATGGTTATTGGCGTGGTCTTAGAACACAGCGGGTAGTTGTTGGGTGTTTTTCTGACTGGAGGTTTATGACTAGTGGTGTTCCACATGGATCAGTACTGGGACTTCTGTTGTTTATAATTTATATAAGTGATTTGGATGAAAATATAAGTGGTCTGATTAGTAACTTTGCAGACAACACAAAAATTGTGTGGTTGTGGATAATGAAGAGGGTTGTCAAAGTATACAGTGGGATACAGATCAGTTGGAAAGATTGGCAGAGAAATGGCATATGGAGTTTAATCTAGGCATGTGAGGGATGATGCATTTTGAGAGGTCAGTATATGGTAAATGGCAGGACACCAATGAGCATTGATACACAGAGAAATCTTGGAGTGCAAGTTCATAGCTCACTGAAATTAGCAGCACACTTGGCAAAGGTGGCAAAGAAGGCTTCTGGTATGCTTGCCTTCATTGGTCAGGGCATTGAGTATAAAAGTTGGCAAATCATGTTGCTGTATAAAACTTTAATTAGGGCACATTTGGAGAGGTGCGCATAATTCAGGTCCCCACATTTTAGCAAGGAAGTAGAGGCTTTGGTGAGAGTGCAAAAGAGGTTTATCAGGATGTTGCCTGGATTGGAATGCATTGGTTATAAGGAGCGGTTGGACACATTTGGATTGTTTTTGCTGTGTGTCAGAGAATGTGGATAGAAGTGTATAAAATTATTAGAGGCATGGAAAAGGTGTAGAGTCTCAGCCTTCTTCCTAGGGTGGAAATGTCAAATAGATTTAAAGTGAGGGGGGAAAATTTAAAGGAGATGTGTGAGGCAAGTTTTTCACACAAAGGATGGTAGGTGCCTGGAATGTCAGGGAAGATGATCAGAAGCAGAAATGGTAGTAACATTTAAAAGACATTTGGACAGACACATGAACAGATAGGGAATAGAGAGATATGGATCACTTACAGATAGATGGAATTAGTTTAGAATGGCAATATTGTCTGCTGAAGGGCCTGTCCCTGTGCTGTACTTTTCTAAGTTCTATGTTAAGTAGCATACCTGGAATGAGATGATGCTACTTTCATATTAAATCTTCATAAAGGGATGTATAATTAATCAATTCTAAAACAGTATTTTCCACATGCGAATGCTTGCAAATTTGCTTTGATATTTTCAGTACTTGTCAATAAACCTAACTGTTAAAATTGAATTTAATTCCTGACAAAGTAATTGATTCATGCTGGTTACTGCTGTTGCTTTAAATTATTTTGTACTTACCGTAAAAATGTAGGATACAGCTCCATATTCACAAAACAGACCATCTCCAAAGCTACAGTTATCCCCAGTCTGCCCAAGCATGCAACTGCTGTCTTTAACCAGGTTAAATCTGAATTTAAAAATACATTTACAATTTGCAAAATATATTTCTTAGAAACCATTAAAATATTTCACTAGTTTACTATTTTTGTTAACAAGTTATACAAAATCACGCAGTTACAATAATGTCAGTTAATTAAACATAAATTTGTAAGAAGCAAGTTGTGTCAAATAAATTTGAGGGAATTTCAGTACATTGATAAAGAAAATGTGTGGATACTGTGTACATGTGAATAAAAATAAATGGGTTTTCAACAGTTGTAAAATTCCACATAGGACATTAATAAGATTAAGATGCACAGCTTTGAAGATAATGTGACAGCTGAGATAGAAAGTTAAAGGAATAATAATAATGCAGTGATTAATTAATATTCTTGAAACAGGAGGAATAGGGACATTGGTGCTTTCCTCTAATAAATGTTGGACCATTGTTCTTTTCAAAGTATCATTGATCTGGATTGTAGTGCTTAAAGAAAAAAATGAAGAAGGCTTTAAAGCAGGGTGCATGATTAACTAATGCATGACTTCAAGGAGATGTACAGAAGTTAATAAATTAGGTTTTCAGATGGCTGATGAAACTTAATTTGGGGAAATGGGAGGTGATGCCTTCCAGAAGAAAGACACAGTGAATATCTACATTAAACGGTAACGTTTCAAGAGAAGAAAATCAGAAACACATAGAAGTTTGGAGAGCAGAATTTAGAAAAAAGTGGAGGACAGATTAAATTAGCGTCAGAAAATCATTGGTTCAAACAAATTGCAACAAAATGCATCAGTAATTGAAGGAACTAAATTAAGGGTGGGATATAGGATGCTTTTTTCTGGATAGTATCAAGATTCTTGAGTATTATTGGAGCTGGCCTCAATCATGGAGGTAGAGAATATTCTTTGCATTCCTGGCTCGTGCCTTGTAGATGATGGAGAGGCTTTGGAGACAGTAGGTGGGTCACACTCCCAGTCTCCGACCTGCTCTTGTGGCCACAGCATTTATTAGCTGATCCAGTTAAGTTTCTGGTCACTCATGACTTCTTCACAGGTCGTTGATGTGGGGATAATGAGATGTCAACAAAATTAAACCTTTTTACATTTTTGCACTCATTACATAACTAGTTCAATTTTGTGCCCTTTGGGCAGCTATTTCTGTATGTTGATTACTTAAGATGCTATTTTCGAACAGGATTTGGTTGGTGATTTTAAACATTTTTAAAATATTATCAACATGTCAAACCTACAATGAGTTACGAAGCTCTTATTAATTGTGTCGCCATTACATCCCCTACTACATTGCATTGTTCTTAATCACAGAATTACCTGCCACAATGTAAGAGATCCATTATTGATTATGACTGCAGATATTGTATTATCATTACGGAATTGTTATGGTGCAGAAGGAGGCTATTTGGCCCATATAACCTTGTGCCAATATCCTAATTTTTCTCCATATCTCTGCACACCATTTCTATCCAAATAATCATCCTATGTCCTCTCAAATAATCCAATTGAACCAGCCTTCACCACATTTCTAGGTAGTGTATTCCATAACCTAACATCATATTTGTTGCTTTTCAATGTCAATTTAAATTCTATGCACTCCCATTCTCTTTTTATATGAGCACAAACAGTTTTTCTCTATCTACGCTGTTGAACTTACTCATGATTTTGAATATCTTTATCAAATCACCTTTCAGCCTTCTCCACTTCAAGAATAGTCCCAACTTCCTTATAACTGAAGTTTGTAATTCCTGAAACTATTCTTGTAAATTGCTTCTGCAATCTCTCCAGTGCATTCACATCTTTTTTATAATGTGGACCCACAACTGTATATGGCGCACCAGCAGAGGTCTAACAAGTATCTTGTGCAAATTCAACATCAACTCGCTACTCTTGTACTTGATGCCCCTACTAATATAGCAAATAAAACCATATTGCTTTATTAACCGCACTTTCCACCTGTCCCACCACCTTCAGTGGTCTACGCACATGTGCACCCAGATCCCTGCACTTCTGCACCCCCTTTCGAATTGTACCTCCTATTTTGTATTATCTTTCGATGTTCTCCAAACCAAAATGCATCACTTCATACTTCTTTGCATTGAACTCCATCTCCCACTGGTCTGTCTACTCCACCAATGTCCTTCTGGATGACCATATAGTTCTCCTTATAGTTTATAGTTGTTCAAGTTTAGTACCATCTCCACACTTTGAAATTTGCCCCACACACCAAGGTTCAGATCATGCATACAGTATATATATATGTGGAAAAGCAAGGGTCTGAGTAATGAGCTACAGTGCAAACCTTTCTCTGGGATGAAAAATATCCATTGACTATTACTCTCTGCTTCCTTTCATGCAGCTGATGTTGTAACTGTGTTGCTACTATCCCTTTTGTAACAAGATCTGTAAATTTTATGTCAGTTTGCAGAATTTTCACTTAGCATCCTCTTCTGACTAACACTGCTTCAGATGCATCGTCACTATCACTGTTGAAAATAAGTGCCAAGTCAGGTAAATGCAATAGAAAACACTGTAGGGTCTCCACCAACAATTTAAATGCATGCTCACTACTACAGGCCAGTGAACAGACCAGTATAACCTTTACCTTCACCACCAAAGACCAGTGTGAATCTGTTTCCTCAGCTCTACATGTTATACAAAGCATTTCTTGCATGAAAGGTTTAGGTGACCTCGGAAGATAAGCTGTTCTCAAAGGATAGAGAATAATATGTACTTAATGATAAAATAATAAGAACAAATAATAATATGTACTTAATTGTAAGTACTCTAGCCTAAGGTCTTGCAAAAGACTCTTAGGTTAATGCAGTTAGCTATTAAGTTCTATGTAATAGATTTATTCCATTTGTCAAGGCTGAGCTCCTCTTTGACGACTCTGGATATCCTTCCCTCAAGTTTTCAGCAACTTAGAAGAATACTAGTAACATAGATTGGTGGTAGTGAACTCACCCATTGCATTTCAGATAGTTCCATTGGACATGACCCCAACAGATAAGATGCCAGCAGAGCTGGTATCCAACAATATGCCACCGTAGGCCTGTGTGAACCTATCCTGATCTTGTTCAAACTAGTATGAACCTGCATGTTTACCTGCAGTGTGAATGTATATCCTGAATTTATCAAATCACTGTAAATTTGTATCCTGCATTGTATAGATTGGTGTTTATCCTCACAATTTCAATCAGCATGAACTTGCACTCTGAACTTGTATAAATCAATGTTAACCTATACTCTGAATTCTATAGATCAATATTAACCTGAAACCTTAATTTTACAAACAGTGTTAACTGACATTCTGAGCTTCTGCAGACCAGGATGAACCAGTGTGCTCACAAGTACAAATAATTATTTTCCTGTATTCTCAACACTGTAGTCCTATGCTAAACTACACCCTAGTTTGGGTAAATTAGATTGAATCTGTATCATCATTGTTACAGACTAATGTTGTGCGACCTCCAATTAGTTATGGATGTATGCATACTCTGCTCCTGTAGACTTTAGAATTGCACCATTTATATTATCTCTCTAGTTCTTCCTAATAAACCGCTGTATTAAATTTCATCTGCCATTTGTCTTCCCATTCCATCAACCTGTTTATGTCCTTTGAAATTCTGTTCTGTCCTCACATTTTATAATGCTTTCCAGTTTCATACCTTGCACAATTTTTAAAATTGTGCCCCGAAAGCTAGTGTCTAGATTATTAAAAAATTCAGGAAGAATAAGTGTCCTAACTCCACTATAAACCTTACTCCAGTCCTGATAAACATTACTAAGTCGTTACTTTCTGTTTCCTGTCACACTACCAATTTCATATCCTTTTATTCTATGTAGCTTTATTGCCCTTTCTAGAAGTTTCGTCATTACTGAGGTTAAACTAACTGGCCTGTAGTTGCCGAACTTATCTTTAGATCCTTTATGTTCAAGGGTGTAACATTTGCAATTACCCAGTTCTTTGGCACCATGCCAGTGCGTCCACAATTTCAATTTTCATTCCCCCCATATTCTTGGAAATATCTCTTTTGCTTTATCAACTTTTAAATACTGACAGCCCTAATACCTCTACCTTTCCAGATTTTCAACCCTTCAAGTGCCTGAATTACTTCCTCTTTTACCATGACATGGACAGCATCTTCTTCCTTGGTAAAGCTGAAAGCCAAGCATTCATTTAACACCCCAGCCATGTCCCCATGCATAAATCTCATTTTTGGTACCTAATCATCAACTCATTTACATATGAAACTTCTACAATTTATGTAACTATGAAAGACTTTTGGCTTCTCTTTTTATGTTAGCTGCCATTCTCTTTTCATCATATCTCTTTGCTTTTCTTATTTCTTGTTTCACTTCCCCTCTGAACCTTCTGTTTTCAGTTGAGTTTTCCATTGTTTCATCCACCTGATATATGTCATAAACACAGCCATGTGGTTGACTATTAACTGCCTTTTGGGCAATTAGGGATGGACAATAAATGTTGGCCTAGCTGGCAACACATTTGTCCCGTGAATGAATTATAAAGTCATAGAGTCATAGAGATGTACAGCTTGGAAACAGACCCTTCGGTCCAATTGATCCATGCCGACCAGATATCCCAACCCATTCTAGTCCCACCTAACAGCACCCGGCCCATATCCCTCCAAACCCTTCCTATTCATATACCCATCCAGATGCCTTTTAAATGTTGCAATTGTACCAGCCTCCACCACTTCCTCTGGCAGCTCATTCAATATACATACCACCCTCTGTGTGAAAAGGTTGCCCCTTAGGTCTCTTTTAAATCTTTCCTCTCTCACCCTAAACCTGTGCCCTCTAGTTCTGGACTCTCCAACCCCCAGGGAAAAGACTTTGTCTATTTATCCTATCCATGCCCCTCATAATTTTGTAAACCTCTATAAGGTCACCCCTCAGCCTATGACGCTCCAGGGAAAACAGCCTCAGCCTGTTCAGTCTCTCCTTATTGCTCAAATCCTCCAACCCTGGCAACATCCTTGCAAATCTTTTCTGAACCTTTTCAAGTATCACAACATTTTTCCAATAGGAAGGAGACCAGAATTGCACGCAATATTCCAATGGTGCCCTAACCCAATGACCTGTACAGCCGCAACATGACCTCCCAACTCCTGTACTCAATACTCTGACCAATAAAGGAAAGCATACCAAATGCCTTCCTCACTATCCTATCTACCTGCGACTCCACTTTCAGGGTGCTATGAACCTGCACTCCAAGGTATCTTTGTTCAGCAACACTCTCTAGGATCTTACCATTATAAGTGTATAAGTCCTGCTAAGAATTGCTTTCCCAAAATGCAGCACCTTGCATTTATCTGAATTAAACTCCATCTGCCACTTCTCAGCCCATTGGCCCATCTGATCAAGATCCTGTTGTAATCTGAGGTAACCTTCTTCACTGTCCACCACACCTCCAATTTTGGTGTCATCTGCAAACTTACTAACCATACCTCTTATGCTTGCATCCAAATCATTTATATAAATGACAAAAAGTAGAAGACCCAGCACCGATCCTTGTGGTAATCCACTGGTCACAGGCCTCCAGTCTGAAAAACAACCCTCCACCACCACCCTCTGTCTTCTACCTTTGAGCCAGTTCTGCATCCACATGGCTAGTTCTCCCTGTATTCCGTGAGATCTAACCTTGCTCACCAGTCTACCATGGGGAACCTTGTCGAACATTTTACTGAAGTCCATATAGATCACATCTACTGCTTTCCCCGCATCAATCCTCTTTGTTACTTCCTCAAAAAACTTAACCAAGTTTGTGAGACATGATTTCCCACGCACAAAGCCATGTTGACTATCCCTAATCAGTCCTTGCCTTTCCAAATACACGTACATCCTGTCCCTCAGGATTCCCTCCAACAACTTGCCAACCACTGACGTCAGACTCACTGGTCTATAATTCCCTGGCTTGTCCTTACCACCCTTCTTAAACAGTGGCACCACGTTGGCCAGCCTCCAGTCTTCCGGCACCTCACCTGTGACTATCGATGATACAAATATCTCAGCAAGAGACCCAGCAATCACTTCTCTAGCTTCCCACAGAGTTCGAGGGTACACCTGATCAGGTCCTGGGGATTTATCCACCTCTATGCATTTCAAAACATCCAGCACTTCCTCCTCTGTAATATGGACATTTTTCAAGATAGCACCATAGCACCTACATTCTATATCTTCCATATCCTTTTCCACAGTAAATACTGATGCAAAATACTCATTTAGTATCTCCCCCATTTTCTGCGCGCCACACAAAGGCCGCCTTGCTGATCTTTGAGGGGCCCTATTCTCTCCCTAGTTACCCTTTTGTCCTTAATGTATTTGTAAAAACCTTTTGGATTCGCCTTAATTCTATTTGTCAAAACTATCTCATGTCCCCTTTTTGCCCTCCTGATTTCCCTTTTCAGTGTACTCCTACTGCCTTTATACTCTTCCAAGGATTCACTTGATCTATCCTGTCTATACCTGATATATGTTTCCTTCTTTTTCTTAACCAAACCCTCAATTTCTTTAGTCATCCAGCCTTTCCTTTCACCCTGACAGGAATATACTTTCTTTGGATTCTCGTTATCTCATTTCTGAAGCCTTCCCATTTTCCAGCTGTCCCTTTACCTGCAAACATCTGCCCCCAACTAGTTTTTGAAAGTTCTTGACCAATGCCCTGCCTTATTTCCCAAGAGTAGGTCAAGTTTTGCACCTTCTCTATAGGTACATCCATATACTGAATCAGAAAATTATCTTGTATGTACTTAAGAAATTTCTCTCCATCTAAACCTTTAACACTATGGCAGTCCCAGTCGATGTTTGGAAAGTTAAAATCCCCGACCATAACTGCCCTATTATTCTTACAGATAGCTGAGATCTCTTTACAAGTTTGTTTCTCAATTTCCCTCTGACTATTAGGGGGGTCTATAATACAAGGTAAAAACAATGACTGCAGATGCTGGAAACCAGATTCTGGATTAGTGGTGCTAGAAAAGCACAGCAGTTCAGGCAGCATCTGAGGAGAAGTAAAATCGACGTTTCGGGCAAAAGCCCTTCTGCAATACAATCCCAATAAAGTGATCATCCCTTTCTTATTTCTCAGTTCCACCCAAATAGCTTCCCTGGATGTATTTCCAGGAATATCCTCCCTCAGTACTGCTGTAATGCTATCCCTTATCAAAAACACCATTCCCCCTCATCTTTTGCCTTCCTTTCTATCCTTCCTGTAGCATTTGTATCCTGGAACATTAAGCTGCCAGTCTTGCCCATCCCTGAGCCATGTTTCTGTAATTGCTATGATATCCAAATCCCATGTTCCTAACAATGCCCTGAGTTCATCTGCCTTCCCTGTTAGGCCTCTTGCATTGAAATAAATGCAGTTTAATTTATTAGTCCTACCTTGTCCCTGCCTGCCCTGACTGTTTGACTCACTTCTGTTCTCAGCTGGACCCGTATTAGATCGATCTCTTTCCTCACTATCTCCCTGGATCCCACCCCCCCCAGCCTTACTAATTTAAATGCTCCCGAGCAGCTTGAGGAAATCTCCCTGCCAGTATATTAATCCCCTTCCAATTTAGGTGCAATCCGTCCTTTTTGTACAGGTCACTTCTACTCCAATGATCCAAAAATGTGACTCCTTCTCCCATACACCAGCTCCTCAGCCATGCATTCATCTGCTCTATCCTCCTATTCCTTCCCTCACTAGTTTGTAGCACCGAGAGTAATCTAGATATTACTACTCTCGAGGTCCTCCTTTTTAAATTCCTGCCTAACTCCCTTCAGAATCTCAACCTTTTCCCTTCCTGTGTTGTTGGTTGTAATGTGGACGATGACCTCTTGCTGGCCCCTTTCCCCCTTGAAAACATTCTGCACCCTCTCTGAGACATCCTTGATCCTGGCACTGGGGAAGCAACACACCATTCTGATTTTTCGCTGCTGGCCAGAGAAACATCTGTCTGTACCTCAGACTAGAGACTCCCCTTACACAATTGATCTCTTGGAACCTGACAAACCCCTCGTTGCATTACAGCCAGTCTCAAAACCAGAAACTTGGCTGTTCATGCTACGTTCCCCTGAGAATCCATCACCCCGTACATTTTCCAAAACAGCATACCTGCTTGAAATGGGGATAGCCACAGAAGACTCCTGCAGAAGCTGGGGGTAGCCACAGAAACTGCCTACCTCTCTTACATTTCCTGGAGTTAACCCATCAATGTGACTGCATCTGCGACTTTTCCCCCTTCACATCTTCCCCCTCCCCCTTCACTGCTATCCATCACATACTGTTGCTGTTGCAAATTTCTCATTGCCTCTCACTGTCTCTCTAACTGATCCATTCGATCTAATAGGAATTGCAACCAACAGCATTTATTGCAGATATAATCCGCAGTAACCCTTGAACTCTCTTTAAATTCCCACATCTGACAAGAAGCGCATATCACTCTACTAAAGACCATTTTTGCTCCTTTATAATCTACAGACCCAGAAAATAACACCATCTTATTTCTCTACAAAACACTGCCCCAGGTTAAATTAATAGTTATGGCTTATATTTTAAGTTTAATCAAGAGACATATCTCAAAAAACATATAATCAAGAAAGAACCCACACTCTTCAACAAATTCACTTATCCGTTTCTGTGCTGTGAACTTCGCCCAAACTCCTCCAAGATCAGTTGTGAATTTCACTGTTTGTTAATTTTCCCAGGCACACTCCGATGTCCAGTGATACATAAATTCAAACGGCAAAGGCAGTAACTGTGCAGGTTGGTTGTGGTGTCTGTTTCTTTTTCTCTCTCTCTCTCTCTCTATCCTGCACTGACCTCACCATGTGCTTCCTTTGTCTGTTCTCCTCCCTTTTAAAATTAAAAAAACTACCCAAGAACCAGATCTAGTTATACCACCTTTTTTTGTTCATCAGTAACATACTGCTGTAAAAAATGTACCTGCACTATCTCTAGGAATTCTTATATCCTGAGCTTGTGCAAATCGACTGTTCACCTGTATCCTGAGCTTACACAGATCAAAATGAACCTGTAACTACACCACTACAACGCATGTGACCTTGTATCATGAACTTGTATAGGCAAGCATTGATCTGTATCCTCAACTCCATTGACTAGTGATAACTTGTACACTCACCATTACACATCTATGTTAATCTGTACCCTGAGCTTGCACAACCCAGTGTGAACTGTATTCTCACCAATACAGATCATTTTAATCTTTTGTCTAAGTTTATATAGGCTAGATTGGACTTGCATCTTTGTTGCTGTAAACCTATTTGAATATATATTCATAACTGTAGATCAGTGTGAACCTGTATTCTTATCACTTAGACCATGGATCCTTCCCTCCAGAGACCTGTTGGTCCTGCATCTTACTAAAGTCTCACTGCTGCAGACTATTATGAGCTGGAATGTCCATCACTACAAATCTATATCCTCACCAGTACAGCTTAGTGTTAATTTGTAGCCCATTTTTTTATAGACCAATGTGAATTTATATCCTGAACTTCTGAGATGTGTAATGTTGTGGAATAAATATGTTCATAATAGTTAGTGAATTATATTTAAGACATATCAACGTTACAATTTAATGAATGTGTTATTTCCACTGTTGCAGTGTGGGTTCAGATCAACATTACAGTGCAACTGGGTAAGAATCCCCAGAGAATCATGCTTACTTTCAGGTATGAACACCACTATTAAACAGGAGCCCCCTGCCACCAGACCACCTGCTGCAAAGGGAAGGCGTCGTCCAATCCGTTCAATCACTAAAATGATAATGATTGATGCTGGGATTTCCACAGCTCCTGAGATAAAGAAATCAAGGTAAATGTTTCCTCCTAGAGTTCCCAAACGCATGACAAGTCCTTGATACACCAAGGCACTCGTAAACCTGAAATAAAGAGGTTAAGTTTAATAAACAAATCTCATACCATTGCACTAATTGATGAGCCAATGCTCTTACGGTTCAAACTAATTGATATGTTGTTAAATTCATCTTAACTCCTTGCCTCAAGGTAAATCCTTGTGAATATTCACAAACCACAGTTATGTTCCTTTTCTTTTGCTATAAGTAGGATGAGGAGGCAGGACCTGACTTTACATTACCTGAAACTGGGAATTGAACCATGTGATGTTAGCAATAATTGGTTGACACATTGACAGTCCAGCCAACTGAGTTGATTTGATAGTTTGCTAACAAATTCTGCAACTTTATCTCTGTCTTTGTATGAATTGACATTAGTCACTCTCAATGGAAAATACTTCTTCCTATCAGCTCTATTGAAACAGTTAATAATTTTGAAAAGTTGTCAAATCTCCTATTAACCTCATTTGCTCTAGGAAAGAGAACCACAGTTTCTCCTGTCTCTTCACAAAACTGAAGTACCCCATGCGCTTTTAGCCGGTAAGATTCCTTGAGTTATAGGTACAAATTGTTGTGTGGAATTATGATGCAATGTCATGACCTTCAACCATTCTCCCAAGTTACTCAAGGATAGTAATAGAATTCCTATAGTGTGGAACCAGGCCATTCAGCTCATTAAGTCCACACCACCCCTCCGAAGAGCATCCCACCTATATCTATCCCCCTACCCTGTCTCTGCAACTCTCCAACTCCCATGGCTAATCCACCCAGCCTACTCACTCCTGGACACAATGGACAATCTACCATGGCCATTCCACCTACTGTACATATCTTTGAACTGTGGGAGGAAACCGGAGCACCCAGAGAAAACCCACACAGATACGGGGAGAATGTGCACACTCCACATAGACTGTCACCTGAGGGTGGAATCGAACCTGGATCTCTGGTGCTGTGAGGCAAGAGTGAATCATAGAATCCCTATAGTGAGGGAGCAGGCCCTTCGGCCCAACAAGTCCACACCCGACCGTCTGAAGAGTAACCACCCAGACCCATTCCCCTACCATATTATCCTATATTTACCCTTGATTAATGCACCTAACGTACACATCCCTGAACGCTACAGGCAATTTAGTATGGTCAATCCACCTAGCCTGCACATCTTTGGACTGTGGGAGGAAACCAGAGCACCCGGAGGAAATCCATGCAGTCATGTCGAGAAAGTGCCAACCCCACACAGACAGTTGCCTGAGTCTGGATTTGAACCCGCGTCCCTGGCGCTGTGAGGCAGCAGTGCTGACCGCTGAGCCACTATTCTGCCCTGTGGTATATACTGAACTATTGATGTTGAACTTTCAAGTACAATATGCGCTTCTTTTTACAGAAATACATACAAGTCAAAAGATAAAATAAATTATAAAAGATAACATAAAGAATATAAATTTAGTGGCTGTGTGGATTATACTGAGTCCTCAGGGGAACCATGGAATATTGTATTTGAAGAATGTTCAGAGAAGTTCTAAGAAATACTTCAAAAGGAGAGATGTGGTTCTAGAAAGCTGAACTGTGATTTCCTGTGGCTACAGAGATAATGAGGGGCTGATCACCCACTCTCAGCAGAAAACAATCTCCTGTGGGTTATGTCTCAGACTATAGATATGATATGAGTTGAAAGAAACGATAAAAGACATACTTGTGTTTTAAGCTTCAATAAATACACTAGAAGAGGATTAGATTACTTACAGTGTGGAAACAGGCCCTTCGGCCCAACAAATCCACACCGACCCGCCGAAGCGCAACCCACCCATACCCCTACATTTACCCCTTACCCCTTTACCCCTTACCCCAATGTGGGCAATTTAGCATGGCCAATCCACCTAACCTGCACATCTTTGGGTTGTGGGAGGAAACTGGAGCACCCGGAGGAAACCCACGCAGACACGGGGAGAATGTGCAAACTCCACACAGTCAGTCGCCTGAGGCGGGAATTGAACCCGGGTCTCTGGCGCTGTGAGGCAGCAGTGCTAACCACTGTGCCACCGTGCCGCCCATAAAAACTGCATCTCCTAACCTTTGTGTGCTAGAGCGCTGGCATGTTTAAGTGCTAGTTGAGGGTGCAAGTTACTGAAAGCGACACCCTTGTGTGTGCAGGTAAAAAGGAATAAAGCAAAAGCAGAAATTGTTGGAAAAGCTCAGCAGGTCTGGCAGCATCTGTGGAGAGAAATCAGAGTTAACATTTCGGGTCCAGTGACCCTTCCTCAGAACTGAAGGAAAGTTCTGAAGAAGGGTCACTAGAGACAAAATATTAACTCTGATTTCTCTCCACAGATGCTGCCAGACCTGCTGAGCTTTTCCAATAGCATGCATTTAAAGAAAATACTTTAGAAAAGGTGATTCAGAATCTCCTCACTTGAGAGACTGACTCTAAGCTGGCTGTTGTGCACATGTAAATAAAGGATGATTTGGTGACAGGATACTGGCCTTTGTGCAATTGTTTCAATAAAAAAACAATACATTCTTGAAGAAAATTCACTCTCAACGGTCATCTTTGAGTTGAGGTAAGCATTTTTGGCATCATGCCTTTATTTTGGAAGCTTGACGTTTTTGAACCGGTCATCAGAGACGAGGCCAGGATGCAGAAAGAACGTGATTTTTTTTCCAGGCAAATTACACTGGGGCAGATGAAAAGTAACAAATAATCCTTCTGACTGCTTGCAGGCCTTCAGCATTTTTGGATATTAGGGGCTTAATTTTTCTAGAGGCACCAGACTCTAAAATCTTGCAAGGGTTGCCATATTTATTTAAGGTATATTATGACACCAAACCACCTCTAATTCTGAGACGTTATTGATTCTATTTGGCTGTTTGAGAACCAGATGAATCAGTATTGGGATTTTTAATTCAGTTAAGATGACCAGCAGAGGCATGTGATTTTGAGTTAACCCTGAATGAGATGCTGAGAGACTATCTAGTATATGGGATTAATAATATAACTATGCAAAAGCTGAAGCCCACCTGGAGTTCAAACAGGCACCACAACTGACTTTGTTATTAGAAAATGTGGCAAGTGGAGCATGGGAGCTACAGGGCATCCCAATGAAAGTGACCACCCTGACTTGTCCGATTGAGCTTGGGGAACATCATTTGAGTGTAGGCAATCGCAGAGCCTCACACAGGGCATATCCTGAGCAGAGGGATCCTAGGCCAGCCCACAGCAGAACCCCACAACAAAGCCGAGTCTTGGCCAAGTGGCTGGAAAGCTCTTCACAATCACAAGGCATTGTAGTTGCTGCTGGTATGCAGACTGGAGAGAGCAAAGGAGTCCTACAAAGCCTGCCTTGAGTAAGAAAACTCGTAGGTCGGTATCCAGAAGAGTGCGCACCCTGGAAAGTCCCCCTACATGTGGCTTGGAACTGTTAAATTGCTTAGCAACATCCAAATTAGTACCATTTAAAATTAATGTTTGGTTAAATGGTCACCTGGTTTTCCTGAAGGTCAGTACTGGTGCAGCTGTATCTATGGTTGCAGTACCTCTCTTTAATAAGATTCACTCTGGTCTCCAACCCTTAAGTTTACGCAAGACCTCAGCCAGACTGAGAGTGTATGCTGGGGAACAGATAGAAATTAACAGTTTGATTTTGGTTCTGGTCTCCTATGAGAAGCAGATGGTGCAGTTACCACTGATTGTAGTCAGAGGCTCAGGCCCAAGCCAGTTGCGACAGAATTGGTTGAGAAAGATTCACCTTGATTGGCTCAACATTTTTTCATGAGAAAATGGCTGCCTTGGTGAAGTCCTAATGAAATTCCCAGAAGTTTTTCAGGAAGGGCTAGGGACTATCAAAGGGGCCAAAGCCACTTTACATGATCACCAGGAAGAAATTCCATAGTTTTGCAAGGTCTGCCTGGGGTCATTTTCTTGTGGGTAAAAGTAGAGGCAGAAATCAGGAGGTTGGAAAGTGAAGAAATCATCAAACCAGTGCAGTTTGCGAAATGGACAGCATCGGTCATACCAACTGTGAAGCCTGACAGCTCAGTTCGCTTTTGTGGGAATTTTAAGCAAAGGGTAAGTTGCATCCTGCAGCTGGATAAATACTCAATCCCTTGCATAGAGGACTTGTGTGCAAGGGTTGTGGGTGGGGGGAAACACTGTCATTTGCGAAGCTGGAAATGAGCACGCCTACCTGCAACTGAGGAATCCCAAAAGTACGCCACAATTAATAGTAAGATTTGTACCAATTTTCAGGACTGCCATTTGGGGTATCAGCCTGTGCCCTTCTCTAGTAGATAATGGAAAATATTTTACAAGGGCTACCCCAGGTTACCGTTTATCTAGATGACATGTCAATAACCGGGAAGACCAATGAAGAGCACTTGGAGAACTTGAACACAGTTCTTAAACGTTTCTCCTGGGTAGGTGTATGCCTCAGAAGGGAAACGTGTGTTCCAAGCACCCCAAGTGACCTACTTGAGTTACAGAGTCAAGAAAACCAGGTTAGATTCATTGGAAGGGAAAGTGAGGGCCATCAAAGGAGTCCCAGCTCCCATGTCTGTAATGGAGCTTAGGTCTTTCCTTGAATTGGTGAATTATTACAAGAAATTCTTACATAACCTGGCCTCCATCTTGACATTCTTATACCTGCTATCAATAAAGGATCAGCCATGGAAATGGTAACGTAGCCAAGAAGTAGCCTTTAAGGAAGTGAAAAATCAGCCCACCATGATCCGATGTGAGAGGTGGTGCTGACATGCGATTGGGGCAAGTAGTATCGGCTCACTGGTGGTACAAAGGAGAGGAATATCCAATAGCATATGCTTCCCAGATTTTGGCTGATTCTGAACGCAAAAAGGCCCGGATAGAGAAGGAAGGATTGGCAGTCATCTTTGGTGTGGGAAAGTTCCGCCAATATCTTTATGGACGTGTGTTTGTCGTAGTAATGGACCACAAACCCCTGTAAGGGCTGCATAAAGAAGTCAAGGCGGTGCTGCCCATAGATTCTGGTCGAACCAGGACCAATGGTGCCTCCTCTGGATGAGTCCATTCTGGTTTTAAACTTTATGGATACCCTTCTGGTCATCACTGACAATATCTGACTGTGAATGCCTGTCCTGGCAAAACTAAAACAGATGGTGGTGATGGTGGAAACAGAAGGGCCATCAGAAATTTTTCTGGACCCAGTGAGACCAGGTCACTGTAGGGGACGGCATATTAGTATGGGGAGCAGGAGTGATTGTCTTGAGTAAAAGTTGTCACCAGATATTGGCTGAGCTCCATCAGTGTAACCCAGTGTTTCCAAAATGAAGATGTTGTCAAGACTTTATGTCTGGTAGCCAGGATTAGATGCCAGCATAGCTGCGTTGGTGGGGCAATGCCCAGTGTGCCAACAAAGATAAACGTTGGTGGCAGCAGCACCCCCACATTTGTGAGAATGGCTGGGTAATACCTGGATTCGGTTACATGTTGACCATGCCAGTCCTTTTATGGGCTCAATGTTCCTAGTCATTGTGGATGCCCATTCAAAGCTCCAGCAGAGTCACTGCTGGGGAGAAAACTCTGCATCAGCCTAAACCTGTTATTCCTGGACTCCCAGGATGGTGAAATGGCAACAGGAAAGCCAGTGCCACCGCATGCTTCCCATACGTGAGGGAGGCAGTTTACTTAAGGGGATGAAGTTTGGTGCCGGAATCCTGAAAATGACCCTGATTGGGCACAAGGTGAGGTCAACTTGCGATCAGGTTCCATGATACACAGTTCAAGTAGGTAATAATTATCCAGAACAAACATATGGATCACCTGAAAGCTGTTACCTCACAAACGGGGCAGGAGCAAATCATGTTCTATATACCTGACCTGACTATATACCTGGTGTCAAAGAAACCTCAGGTGGGACTAGACTGGGTTGATATATCTGGTTGGCATGGACAAGTTGGACCGAAGGGTCTGTTTCCATACTGTACATCTTTATGACTCTATTGCTCTATTATGGCTTCCTTAATCTCACTCATAAGATGGGTATAAGTGGGGAAGATGTGTGCAGACCAGACCCAAGCACAACCCTTGCACACCATTTTTTGCTTCTACACTATCTACATATGTCGCTGTCATCAATATTGCTTCAAGGATCCATGATGTCGACACTATTTACAGTCAAGGAGTTGGTTGCTTGTGAAAGATGAGCAATGATTGATCATTACATCATTTTTGTGATGTCTGAAGAGTCTGCCCATCTCCCAAAGGGGTATGACATCACCAGATAGTGACAAAGACATAGAGTACAAGAGTGTATATTAGATTTTAGATTAGATTACAGTGTGGAAACAGGCCCTTCGGCCCAACAAGTCCACACCGACCCGCCGAAGCGAAACCCACCCATACCCCTACATTTACCCCTTACCTAACACTACGGGCAATTTAGTATGGCCAATTAACCTAACCTGCACATCTTTGGACTGTGGGAGGAAACCGGAGCACCCGGAGGAAACCCACGCAGACACGGGGAGAACATGCAAACTCCACACAGTCAGTCGCCTGAGTCAGGAATTGAACCCGGGTCTCTGGCGCTGCGAGGCAGCAGTGCTAACCACTGTGCCACCGTGCCTTGGCTATGTTTATAAAAGTGCAACATACTTTAGAATGTTGGGTCTTCCTTTCTCTCCTAAGTGTTTGTGAGGCCTCTTCCGGAGTACTATGTCTAGCTCTGGTCACCCTGTTATATGAAGGATATTATAAGCTGGACAGGGATCAGAAAAGATTTACTGGGATGGTACCCCAGGAATGGAAGATTTGAGTAATAGGGTGAGGCTGGATAGGCTGGGACTTTTTTCACGGGGGCGCAGGAGGTTGAGGGGAGACCTTACAGAGGTTTTTTAAAATCATAAATGGGTATAGATAAGGTGAATGGAAGGTGCCTTTACACTGTGGTGAGGATTTCAAGATTAGAGGGCATATTTTTAAGGTTGGATGAGAAAGATTTAAAAAAGACATGAAGGCTAACTCTTTTACACAGACAGTGGTTCATGTGTGAAATAAAATTCCAGAGGAAGTGGCGAGTATAGTTACAATGTTTAAAAGACATTTGGATAAGTACATGAATAAGAAATGTTTGGAGGGATGTGGACCAAGCACAGGCAGATGGGACTAGTTTAGTTTGGGATTATCGTAAGAATGGACTGGATGGATTGACTCTGTTACTATTCTAATCCTATTTTCCAGTCTTTGATCCATAGCTCTGTACACTTTGACATCACAAGTGCACATTGAAATACCTCATCAATGGTATGAGGGTTTCTGCCTTTACCACCAATACAGACAGTGAATTGCAGATTCCTACCACCCTCTGGGTGAAAGGTTTATTACTCACATCCCCTGTAAACCTTCTGCTCCTTACCTTAGATCTATGCTTCTGCTCATCAAGAGGAAAAGCTTCCTCCTGTCTATCCTTTCTGTGTTGCTTATTATTTTATGCATCTCAGTCATGTTCCCTCTCGGTCTCCTCTGCTGTAAGGAAATCAACCACAGACTGTCCGATCTCTCGTCATTACTGAAATTCTTATGAGTCTTGGTAACAGCCTTATGAAGTGACAGAGTTTAATGAGTGATGGGTGTAAGTTTGCAGAAAGAAGATGGTGGCACTTAGCTTTACAGAGCGCAGAAGGTCATGTACTGCACTGTTGTGTGTAATGTTTCACCAGGGACACTACACTGACTCAGGCCACTATCTCGGTCAGGTGGGCTAAGTCTATGGCATGACTCCTTTGTTTGTCAGCAGGATAAAGCCCTGCCCTGCTTTCCTTCACTCTTTCCATTAAAACCTTCAGGTCCCTGTTGCTGAACCAATGAGCGAAAAATCCTTTCTGGGACATTTTCTTTGAGATAACAGTGAAGGGCAACTCCTGGATTACGATGCCTGAAGGTGGTTGCAGTTGGAGTTTAAATATGGCATCCTTGCTGTAAACATTGCAAAGTCCCAGCAACCGTAAACAAACACTTTCACCTCTCCCATGCTATGATTCTATAATTATGGAGAGGAAGAGCTGAAGATTGTGTGCTGAAAATAAATGTGGGCCATGACAGACCACCTCCCATGAATACCTTTGACACAGAGAATTGCCTGAATACCTTTTCTGGGGTATATTTCCAAACAAAATTATTGCCTATGGTATTCCGTCTGCTGGCGGTTGAAATTCACTGAGTACCTGAACAACTCTAACTACCATCTCTATCATCATAACTATCAACTGCATCACCACAACTACTAAATGTGCCACCAAACTAACATCTGTAATATCCAATGACTAAACCATTTCAGCAGTCATTTAAATTACAACTTTCAGCACAACTAACATTACGCCCCAGTTACCATTTGCCACACGGTAACTATACTCTTTATTCTTGTAGTTTGTAATTAGGGATTTGCAGATGGTAGTTGAGTGTTATGGATGAGTGTTTGAATGGTACACAGAGTGGTTATGGTGCTGCAAACAGTAGTTAGTGAGTGACACACAGTAGTTCAGGTGATACCTCTTTAAAGATTAAATATTAAGCTAATATAAATTTTTTAAAAATGAATAAGACTCACCAGTTCACCATCAAAATGAGAGTATGTTTCCTCATCTGAGGTGTCCTGACCAGCTCAATTATGGAAGGACGGTTCATCTTTTCATCATTCTTCTCGATAGTAATTGCCTGGGAAAAGAAAAGGGACTGAAAATATTGTGGGTAGCAAAAAGTAGAAAACACGAATTAGACACCAACAAATTGAAGACTATAATTTGAAAAACCAAGAACTATTATCCAAAAGTCCAGGGGATTGAATGAGACTGTTATAAAATTTGGTGTTACATATAAAAAAAATCAGTTCAGGATTAAGTGATTGTCCTAGTATATCTGGCAAATCACCCAGTTATATCAAAACCATATCCTGAGCCAAAGTTGAATTAAAAGCTTAAAGTAAGTTGCCAATTGTGTGAGATGGTATACTTTTAAGGTGAAAGGCAGGACGTTTAAAAGGAAGTTGAGGAAAGGGTTTTTCACTTAAGTTGGTGGTGATTGTCTGGAATGTCTAGAAGGGTAGTAGGAGTGTGTGACCTCACAAACTTTAAAAAGTACTTGGATGAGTGATTTCAAGTGTCATTATATCCAAAGCCATGGACCAAGTTCAGCAAAATGGGACTTATGTAGATCTGGAGTAGATTTGGTGGTGTAGACTCGAAGGGCTGAAGGGCCTCTTCTGTACCATATAATTCTATGTGAAGAATTTTCTTCACTTGCAAGATTGTGAATTTTTGAAACTGTTTACCCAGATAGCCATGAATATTCAGTCACTGAGTGTATTTAAAACAAAGTTTGATAGAAATTTGGTAAACATGGAATTAGAGGATGTGGTGGCAGTGCAGGAAGGTGGAGTTGAGATAGAAGATCAACTATGGCCTTACTGAATAGCAGAATGAGCTTGAAGGACCAAATAGCCATCTCCAGTTCTTACATTTTATGTTCATATGTTCAAATTGCTAAAAAAAGACCAATTAATTCACTGGTCTAGTCCTAACAGTCCTATGTGATCTAGCTTAGATATGCCTCCAGACATACAAGGTATGGATTGCAGACTGCTCTTAACGTCCTCAGTGTGAATGATCAGGATTTACCATTTCTCAGGAACAAATAATAATTTATAAAAGATCATAAGATGTAAGAAATAGGCACAGACGTAGGGCATTTGGCCCCTTGAGCCTGCTTCATCTTCACTAGGAGCATGGTTAATCCAACACTCCCCATGTCCACCTTCCTGCCCTTTCTTCATAATTGCTCTTCTTCCCTTACTGATCAAGAATCAATTTATCTCAGCCTTAAATCTACTCAGAGACTCTGGCCCCACAGATCTCTGTGACAAGGTTTTCCAAAGACTCACAACCCTCTGAGAGAAGAAATTCCTCCTCTTCTCAGTCTTAAATTGGTGCCCCTTAATTCTGAGATTATGTCCTCTGGTTCTAAACTCTATGTGGGGAAGCATCCTCCCAGCATTTACTCTGTCAAGTCTAATAAGAATCCAAAATGTTTAAATAAGACCACGTCTTATTTTCTAAACGCCAGTGAGTAGAATCACAACCTGCTGAACCTTTACTCATAAAACAATCCTTCCATACCAGAGATCATCCTTGAGAAGCTTCTCTGAACTACCTCCATTGAAATCATTTCTTGAATACAGGGACCAAAACTGCTCACAGTACTCCAGATGTAGTCTCACCAACACCTTGTACAATTGCAATAAGACTTCCATACTCTTATACTCTTTTGAAATAAGGGCCAACATTTCGATGCTGCCTGACCTGCTGCGCTTTTCCAGCAACACATTTCCAACATTTCATTAGCCTTCCTGATTACTTGCTGCACTTTGATCTAGATTTCTACATTTCATGCACATGTATTCCCAAGTCACTTTACATAGTAGCTTTCTGCAGTTTGTCTGCATTTAAATAATACTCTGGTCTTTTGTTCTTCCTTCTAAAATGAACAACTTCATATTTTCCCACTATTTGTCAACATTTTGTTGCCCATTTATATAACCGATCTATCATTCTGTAAACTGCTTATATCCCTCTCATACATGTATCTTTCACTTTGACCTATTTCTGCATATTTGGCTATGGTACATTTGCTTTCTTCTTTTAAGTCATTAATATAAACTATAAACTGATTCCTGTGGAACCCCACTAATGTCAGGTCACCAAGCTGAAAAAGAACACGGTATCCCCCAGTTGTTGTTTCCTATCTCTATCCATGCCAATATATTACAATATAGCCCATCTTATGACTTGTCACCTTTTGTGAGATACCTTGTGAATGTCTTCTGGAAGTCCAAATACAGCATATCAACTGGTTCGCCTCTATCCACTCTGGTTGAGACTTCCTCGAAAAACTCGAATAAATTAGTCAGACATGATTTCCCTATCATGAAATCATGCTGGCTCTGCTTATCTATGTAATGATTTTTCAACTTTTCTGCTCTTACTTTGTTAATAATTGATTCCAATATTTTTTCAACAATTGATATTAAGTTAATTGGCCTATAGTTACATAGTTTTTCCCTCTCTCCCTTTGAATGATGGGTACACTTGAGGTTAAGTGCAAGAGTTGAAAGGTCAGTATACATGCCAGTGTGTGAGTTGACTTACTGCCACAGTAAAGCTTTTCACTATTGTAAAATTTTGAAAATGCTGACTGATTGTTAAGACAAATAATAAACCTTTATTTAATTTGTTAGAGGTATGAACTGTGCCTGACCATTCATACAGTTTTGAGACTAGATCTAAGGAAAGATGTGCTGCCTTAGTGCAGGTCCAGAGGAGGTTCACAAGAGTGATCTAGTGATAAAGTGTTTGTCATATGAGAAACAGTTGAGGACTCTGTACCTGATGGAGTTTAAAAAGATGAGGGGTATCTCATTGAAACTGACAGAATACTGAGAGACCTGGATAGAGTGGATGTGGAGAAGCTGTTTTCACTAGTAGGAAAGATTAGGATTCAATGGCACAGCCTCAGAGTAAAGGAATGACCCTTTAGAACTGAGATGAGGAGGAATTTCTTCAGCCAGTGGATGATGAATCTGAGGAGGCCAAGTCATTGAGTATATTTAAGACAGAGCTGAATGGGAAAGGGATCAAGGGTAATGAGCTGAAGGCAGGAGAATGGGCTTGAGAAACATACCAGACATGATCAAACGGTGGAGCAGACTTGATATACCAAATGGCCTAATTCTGATCCTATATTTTATGGCTTTATGTACAGGAATGCCCGGAATTATCTCTGCATTGCATTAGACCCATTTAAGTTGATGGCAACTTTAGCCTGCAGGCTGAACGTGTATATAGAATCACAGTCTCAGTTTCATTCCCATATAAACTAGTCACCTCGGCTTTCATTGAAAAGGTGTGGCCATTCCTTTTTGCCACCTGCTGCAAAATTTTCATAGCTTCTTCATCCTTCTTCTGAGAAAACATCCACCTGGGAGACTCTGGAACCAACCTGCAAATGACCATATGTGGGGTTATCTTTCATGACCACAATTTAATGCACTAAGTAACTGGTGTTCCTCAGTAACTACTGATGCTGATCAGACATTACCAGTAGTAAGTCAAGAAGAGGAAGTTTGGAATGGTTATTGCCAGTTGCAAGTTTCTCCAGGCTGGTAGAAAATAAGCAATGGCAGGAAGAAGCATGATCCCAAAACTGAATGACACTTGGTTTAAAATCCCTGCTGTTCTTCTGTAATCTGACACAACAAGTTCAGTGACTGGAAGAGAAACACACAGTTCAGTGAAGGAATGAGAATACCAAGAGTTGACACTAAAAACCAATGCGTGATAATTGAGCTATTTCTAACAAGTAATCAGCTAATTCACGTGAATAAACAATAACAGGCAGGAAAAGACAAGCAAGTTGGCTCCAATAAGCAGATTGGAACATCGTAACTAGATAAAACCCAGCTTGAAATTTGTTGTGATTCCTCGATGGGGGTGGGGATAGGTGAAGACCTATAACAGCAGACATCAGAGGGGTCAGTCGTTGCTGTCTCCTAGCTCACAGCCCCAAAATCTCAGCTATTAATTGGTGTCTCAATCTCTAGTTTGGGAAATCCTGGCATAATCACTGCAGTAGTTTTTAACAACACTATTGTTTAGATTATTCATTGAATACAATGCCCATTTACCAGTGATTGTCTATTCAAACAAAAGTAAAAGAAAGACCTTACTTAAGACGTAGCCACACAGCCAACCTCCCCTGCTGAATAGGCCTTGAAGAGTGCGGAAGATCACAAACCAAGTATAGTTTGGGGAAAAAGCCAGTAGAAGACCTGACACTGTGGTCACAAAAGTTGCAAATAAGAAGCAAAGCTTCCTGCCAAATCTGCAACAAAATAATTTTAAGAAATAAAAATAAAATTATATTAGTATCCAGATTTTTAAATCAGAATTAAATTTAGGATGATACATACATGTCTGCTGCATAGCCCATGATCATCGTTCCAAACATAAATCCCACGTTTAGACAAGCTTGAGTCAGATCCACTTTCCAGGCATCAGCACACACCAGTTCAAACTGTACAAATTGTGGAGTCACGCAAATGAAGTTATTGAAAACAGACAAGTATTTTACTCTGCCTTTTGAATTTAACTTCTACATTATGCACAGAACTATTAAATTAAAGTTAATTCATATTATTGTTATGAAGGTGTAGGTATGTGCAGTACCTTTAAGAGAGAGAGGAACCTGGCAAGGACTGACTGAAAGCACAAGAGTGTGCTGAATCATTTAAAAATGTAACATTTATTTGACACAAATAGCTGGTGCTGTGTTGCCATGGTACAAGAACAAATCCATATTTGGCCAATCAGTTTAAATTATGCTCCAGAGACCAAAATCCAAAAGCAAGTTAATTTTACTGTTTGTGATGACATCAAACCAATGAAATGATCCAATGTTTTGGGATATTAACCCAGACATTTTTAACAGTTAGGGGGAGAACAGCAAAGATCACCAACAAGTACAGACTGCTGGCTGAATGGCTCTCTGAAAGGTACCTGTCCAAAAGAAAACTTGTGCAGCAGAAGACCAAAGAAAAGACGACCCAGGAAAATACAGAGAAAAATCTACAAAGGAGAATTGACAGCTGGCTGGCTTTTGAAATGTGATTTTTTTGTCAATCTTAATCAAACTTTTTTTTAATCGGACCAGTATTGTAGAGTGGGAGGTAAAGGATAGGGTTTAAGAGAAAGGAGTTGTAAATAGTTGTTGTTTTAACATTCTCTTTTTTGACTTAAAGAATATAAATTGTTAATTTTTACTTTAAAAAGTGAGATCTGAGATACTTCTTTGCCTCTTGAAATTTAACAGGTTACGAGGCGAGATGTGTTTCTCTGTGTGTCGGGTTTAAATTAGCAGAGGGATTTACCCCATGTTGTAACAGTTTGGGGGCTCTCGTCCATGATTTGTACAGGTTTAGACTGATCCAGCATGAGACTTGGACAGATTTGGTTAGATTTGGTATACGAAGAAAGCTCAGTAGATTTGAACACTTGCAGATTAGCGTCCTAGATCTTTAAATAAAACGTAGATGAGACAATTTGTTTAATTTTGGTTACTTGTGGTTGGTTAAATTAAAAGTGAGAAATGGCTCTTAAAATTGCTAAAGAGACTCTGGTGATTCCCAAATTTGCCAAGGAAGTTTAGAAAGAAAAGACCATACTCTTAGAATTAGCAAAGAGGTTAGAATTGGGTTTAACCAAGGACCAAAGTAAAGCTGAAATTGTAAGGGAATTATTCAAACATTTAGGTGTGTCAGAGAAACAGACAAGTCCAGTAGAGTTAGAAAAACTTAAATTATAATTGAGGAAAATGGAGTTAGAAAATAAACAAAGAGAGAGAGGAAAGACAGAGGGAAAGAGAAAGAGAAAGAGCGATGAGAGAGAAAGAGACAGAAGAGAGGAGAAAGAAAGACAGAGGAAGTTCTTAGCTAAGCAAAGAGAGAAAGAAGGAGCGAGAGAAGAGAGAGGGGAAAAAAAGAGAGAGGGCACTTAGCTGAGCAAAGAGTAAGAGAAAGAGAGAGAAGAAAGGGAAAGAGAAAAAGAGAGAATTTGAAATTAAGAAGTTGTGACTTAGTCAGCAAAGTCAAGTTAACAAGATGGAGATTAAAAGAAAAGATAATGATATATACAAACATGTCAAAACTCTGCCACGTTTTGATGAGAAAGATGTCAAAGGCTTCGTTGTTTCATTTGAAAAATTGGCTAGGCAGATGGGGTGGTCTGAGGATTTATGGGTAATGCTAGTTCAGACTGAACTGGTAGGCAGATCTAGTGAGGTATTTTCCATGCTGTCAGATAAGGGGTCAAGAGATTACGAAGAGGTCAAACAGGCTATTTTAAGTGTTTATGAATTGGTACCAGAAGTATATAGACAGCGGTTCATAAACATAAAGAAGCAACCAGGTCAGACCTATGTTGAGTTTGAGAGAATTAACCAGAGTCATTTTGATAGATAGGTGCGGGCCTTAAAGGTAGATAAGACCTATGAGGCTCTAAGAGAGATGATTCTGCTAGAAGAGTTAAAAAAACTCACTTCCAGAATTGGTAAGAATTCACGTGGATGAACAAAAAGTTCAGGAAGGGAGGAGAGCAGCAGAATTAGCAGGTGAATCGATGTTGGTGCATAAGAGAAGCTTCCAGCTAGAATTTTGTCTGTGAGGAATAGAAGTTGGGAGAAGGGGAGATCCTGTACTATGAAACAAAGAGTAGAGAACACTGGTAAGTATCTATCACAGGTTAAAAAAGAAGCCCAAGAGGGTGGAAAGGAGGTGAAAGGCCTCAGGTGTTTCCACTATGGTAAAGTGGGACACGTAAAGTCACAGTGCGGGTGGTTAAAGAAAGGCACTGTGGGAAAAGACGTGGTAAAAGAAGCTAAGCCAGTGGCATTAGTGAAAGTAGTAAAGGAAACCCCCAAGAAGAGCCAAGGAGCTGCACGAGAGTGCACAGCTTAGGCAGGGGCCGAGAATGGAGTTAGTTCCTCATCACTGTAAAGAATTTGCCTCTGTGGGTAAAATTTACTCAGAAAGAACAGGGAGAGAAGGGCAAGAAGTTATCATTTTGAGAGATACAGGATCTAAGCAATGTCTAATAGTAAGAGATGAGCAAATTTGCACTCTTTCTGATCTGTTACTTGAGTGTGTGGTAATTTGTGGGACAGATGAACAGAAATTTAGCGTTCACCTATGTAAGATCAGGTTAGAGTGCCACCTCAAGATTGGGGAAGTAACAGTGGGAATGATTGACAGAGTGTCAGTTCCAGGAATCCAGTTTGTTCTTGGGAATGATTAAGCAGGGTCCAAGGTGGGAGCGACACCCCTAGTTGTGGAGAAGCCCAAGGAAGACCAGGAAACTGAGGAGTTAAAAGAAAAATATCCTGATATTTTTCCAGACTGTGTAGTAACAAGATCCCACTATCATATGTCACAGCATGAAGCAAAAACTACAGAGAAAGATGAAGGAGTTGAGGCTCAGTTAGTTTGACGTAATGGTGCAGGAAAAACCTGAACAGGCAGTGGGTCAGGTAGAAGTGTTTAGTCCGGAAAGGCTGAGGGACTTGCGACAGCAAAACAAGATGATAAAAGATATATATGAGGATGCGTACTCCAAAAAGGAGGCAGAGAATATTCCTCAAGGTTATTATCTGAAAGATAGAATCCTAAGACAAAAATGGAGACCACGGCAGGTTAGTGCAGAGGAGAAATGGGCCAAAATGCACCAGATTGCATTGCCGGTAGCATACAGACAGGAAGTGTTATGGGTAGCACATGAACTACCTGTAGGTGGTCATCTAGGGGCACGAAAGACTCAGGCAATGGTACTATAACATTTTTATTGGCCTGGAATGCACAACGCATTAACTTTTGCTGTACGTGTTATACATGCCAAATGGTAGGTAAACCAGCATCTTTGTTGCCAATTCCGGCATTCAAAGAACCTTTCACGCAGGTTATAATTGATTGTGTAGGTTCCCTCCTGAGAACTGAAAGTGGGAACCAGTACTTGTTAACCTTAATGGATGTGTTTACCAGATCTCCAGAGGCAATTTCATTACGGAGTATTAAAACAAAAAGGGTGATAGAGGAGTTAGTAGCTTTCTGCATGTGGCATGGGCTACCCAGAGAGATTCAGTAGGACCAGGGGCCTAATTTTACTGTTAGGCTGTTTAAGGAGGTCATGGATAGTTTAGGTATATAGCACTTTAAATCCAGTGCATATTATTCTGAATCCTAGTGAGCTTTAGAAAGGTGACATCAGACCTCGAAGACCATGTTGAGAGCATACTGTCAAGATTACCCGAATGATTGGGATAAAGGTGTCCCGTTTGTATTGTTTGCCATTAGAGATGACCCAAATGAATCTACTTAGTTTACTTCCTCTGAGTTAATATTCGGACATGAAGTGAGAGGCCTTTTGAAATGAATTAAAGAGAAATTGACATGACCAAAGTCACAGATCTCACACTTAGGTTATATATCGGAGAGATTAAATCGAGTAGGCAAGTTAGCTAAACAGCACCTAAAGAGGGCACAGCATAGAATGAAGCAGATAGCAGAAAGAAGCTCTGAGACTCAGACGTTTTCCCGAGGGGATACAGTGCTAGTACTGTTACTAGTGACAGGAGATCCCTTCAAAAGCCAGGTTTAGTGGTCCTTATCAAATTGAGAAAAAGTTGAGTCAGGTGAACTACCTGCTAAAGATGCCAGATAGAAAAAAACTGTATTGGGTATGTCATGTGAACATGTTGAAACCTTATAATACGAGTGAGAAAGAACTGGAGAAACAGGTATAAGTTACTGCCCTGCAGAGTGAGGAATCAAATCCAGATTTGAAGATTTGATGTGCTTTAAAATATGTTAAAAGATGAAGAAGTCCTTGAGGAGTGGGATAGGTTAGTAAACTATCTGTCTCAGCAGCAAATAATGCAGTTGAAAGGTTTGTTCCAGCAGTATGAGGACATTTTTAGGAATCAGATGGGGAGGACTAATGCTATTGTAAATGAAGTAGACATAGGGAATACCGTTCCGATAAAACAACACTCCTATTGACTAAATCCTTTCAAGGCCAGACAGGTCCAGAAGGAGGTGGAGGCCATGCTCAACGAGGACATCATCAAACCAAGCCAGAGCGAGTGGAGTTTTCCAATCATCTTAGTTCCCAAATCAGATGGAACTCAATGATTTTGCATGGATTATTGGAAGGTCAATGCCGTTACAAAATTGGATGCATATCCAGTACCGAGATTGGAGGACTGTATCGAGAAAGTTGGACAAGCCAGTTACATCACCAAGTTGGACTTACTGCGTGGTTACTGGCTGGTACTTTATCAGAAATGGTGAAAGAAATTTCTGCATTTGTAACCCCAAATGGGCTATATCAATTCAAAGTGACAGTGTTTGGAATGAAGAACGAACCTGCCACGTTCCAAAGACTCATGAACAGAGTTGTGGCTGGGTTTACAAACTGTGCAGTCTATTTGGATGGTATAGTGCTCATTAGTAAGCCCTGAAAAGATCATATGGTACAGTTGGCAGAGCTCTTTGAACGACTCCGAACAGCAAAACTGGTAGTAAACTTAAACAAAACTGAATTTGCGAAAGCAAAGGTGATCTTCTTGGGACATAACATTGGTCATGGAAGACCATCAAGGAATTTCCATGACCAACCTCGAAGAAAAAGGTGCTTTGATTCTTGGGACTAAACAGATTCTAGATTAGATTACCTACAGTGTGGAAACAGGCCATTTGGCCTAACCAGGCTACACTAACCATCTGAAGAGTAACCACCCAGACTCATTTCCCTCTGACTAATACACCTAACACTATGGGCAATTTAGCATGGCCAATTCACCTACCCTGCACGTATTTGGACTGTAGGAGGAAACCCATGCAAACACGGGGAGAATGTGCAAATTCCACACAGACAGTCGCCCAAGGCTAGAATTGAACCTAGGACCCTGGTGCTATGAGGCAGCAGTGCTAACCACTGAGCCACTGTGGAAGTTTGTTCCAAGTGCCAGCAGTGAAGTGGCACTGTTAACTGATTTGCAGAAGAAGAACAAAGTTTCACTGGATAGACCAATGCCAGGAGGCATTCGACCATTTAAAAGCAATATTAACCACTACACCAGTTTTAGCTACACCAAACGTTTCGATTCTCTTCAAAGTTGCCATTGATGCTAGTGATGTAGGAGTTGGAGCTGTGCTGCTACATGAAGATGATGGTGGGATTGAAATGCCAGTTGGTTACTTTTGGAAAAAACTCAACATCCACCAGAGGGAATACTCCACGATCGAAAAAGAACTATTGGGTTTGGTACTGGCTTACAACATTTTAATGTGTATGTCACAAACAATGTATTGGAGACAGTTGTGTGCACGGATCACAATCCTCTTACATTATTGGAATGCTTTAAAAACAAGAATATGAGACTATTTCATTGGAGTCTTATGTTACAGACTTTTAATTAACAAATCGAACATGTTGCGGGTTGTAAGAATATAATCACAGATGCATTGTCATGGATTTAACTGATAAAGTAGAGATGAGCTTGGTACCTATTCAATGTTTTTTATATATATATATATATATGTGGGAAGAAATTAATATGAACTTAGATTAAAGTCATATATATGTCATGGTACTGTGGTTAAGGAATAGAGAGAAAAAAATGAAGCCATCTTTTCATCATGATGGTTCATTTTTTTTCTTAAGTGGGGAGGTGTTATGAAGTTGTTGGTATGCGCTGTACCTTTAAGAGAGAGAGGAAGCTAGCAAGTTCTGACTGAAAGCACAGAGTGTGCTGAAAAATTTAAAAATGTAATATTTGGGTGAAACAAATAGCTGTATTGTCATGGAACAAAAAAAATCAAATCAGTTTAAATTATGCCCCAGAGACCAAAACCCAAAAGAATTTGAATTTTACTGTTTGGGATGGCACCAAACCAATGAAATGATCCAATATTTTGGGGTATAAAACCAGACATTTTGAACGGTTAGGGGGAGAACAGCAAAGGGCATCAACAAGTACAGACTGCTAGCTGAATAGCTCTCTGAAAGGTACCTGTCCATAAGAAAAGTTGTGCAGCAGAAGAAAAGACGACCAAGGAAAATACAGAGGAAAACCTACAGAGGAAAATCTGGCTGGTGTTTGAAACGTGATTTGTTTTTGTAAATCTTTATCAGGTTTCTTTTTATTGGATGAGTATTAGGGAGGTAAAGAATAGGTTTAAGAGAAAGTAAATAGTTGTTGTTTTAATGTTCTCTTTTGGACTTAAAGAATAAAATTATTAATTTTTACTTTGAATAGTGAGATCTGAGATAGTTCTTTGCCTCTTGAAATTTAACAGATTATGGCGCGAGGTGAGCTCTTCTGTGTGTCGGGTTTAAATTAGCAGATGGGTTTACCCTGTGTCATAACTATAATATATGAAAAAAAAACTCTGTAGTGGCCATTCAGCCCAACAGATAATATTACAAAAACAACAGTATTCATAACCAAAAATGAAAATTCATGTCAGTCAGGATCTGTCAGGCAAGAACAGAAATAATGTTTCAGGTTGATAGTTCAATTTTCTGGTGAATGGTCATCAACCTGAAATGCTAATTGGCAGATATTGGTAGAGCTGAGCATCTAACATTTTCTGTTTCCATTTTAGGTTTCTAGCTTTCTTTGTTTTCTGTGTTTCAATTTTCATTTATTTGGTCCCTTTACCATAATAATAGAATGTCTCAAATCACGTCATAGAGGTAAGAGGAAACAAGGTATAACCCCCTAAGACACATTGATAGGTCTCAGGGAGTATCTTAAAAACTAAAATCAAGGTGGAAAGGCAGAGTTGAAGAGAGGGAATAGAGCTTATGGCCTTGGCAGTTGAAGGCATGACCACCAGATGTGGAGCAATTAAAACCAGGCCTGCTCGAGAGGCCAGAATTAGAAAAGATGTGCAAGGATGTTACCAGGACAGGAGTGTTGTGAGTAAAAAGGAGAGGCTGGAAAGGCTGGGACTTTATTCCCTGGAGGTTGAAGAGTGATCTTATAGAGGTTTATAACATCATGAGGGGAATAGCAAAGGTCTTTTTCCCAGGATGGAGAGTTCAAAACTAGAGGGCATTGGTTTAAGATGAGAGGGGAAAGATTTAGAAAGGACCTGAGGGGCAACTTTTTCATGCAAAGTGGTTCATATATGGAATGAACTGCCAGAGGAAGTGGCAGATGCAGGTACAGTTACATTTGAAAGACATTTGGACAGGTAAACACATGGAAAGGTTTAAAGGGATATAGACCAAACACAGGCAAATGCAGGCAAACTAGTTTAGTTTGGGAAAGCTGGTCGGTATGGATGGGTTGGACTGAGGGTCTGTTTCCATGCTGTATGCCTCTGGGTCTAGAGGAATACAATAGAATAGAAATTTATTGTCATGTGTACTTTTAAACAAAAAATATAGTGAAATTTGCCCCACCACAGTGCCAAAATCAATGACGGAAGTCAAACCCAATGATAAAAACAGTAAAGTTAAGACAAAGTTCATCACAGTTCAGTTAACATCTCCGAGGCTCAGGGAAACCAATTAAGGAATGATAGAATATCCTGAAGAAGAGCCAGGACAAGACTGCCATTCAGCGATGAGATCGCTCACTGAGCCACTGGAATACCAGGACACTGAAGACAAAGAAGACCTCCTCTTAGGGTCTTTCTTCTTCTTTAGTCAAACAGGTCTAGCTGCGGACCTGGAGACACAGCCTAACCTGTAAGTCCAGGCCAGGGGGCTCAGCCTAGGAGCTGTTCCTCACTCGCTGGGAGACCCCAGGTGGGGGGTGAAACTGTGTACCTAGCGTTGCTGCCACTGCTGCCAGAGGCCTCCACCCTCCAGGCTTAAAAGAAACCAAAAAGAGAAGAAAATGAAAAGGAGTGCGGATATCTCAGAGCATTGAAGGGCTGGAGGAAATCCAAGATACAGAAGTGATGCTAAAGGGTAAAACAAGGATGAGAATTTTAAAACAGGTCTTAACCAATTGAGAGCAAATATAAACAGAATTGATGAGTGAAAGTTATTTGATGTGAGTTAGGATATGAGCAGAGTTTTAGAAGATCTCAGTTTCGCAAATGGCAGAATGTAGGTCAGCCAAGAGTTCATGAAATAGTCAAGTTTTGAGATAACACAGGCATGGATGGGAGTTTCAGCAGTAGAACAGATGACCGAGACAAGCAATTTTTCAGAATTAGAAATGGTGATGATGAGGACATGTGATCAAAAGACTGTCTTGGGGGCTAACTATGACACTGAGGTCACAAACAATCTTGTTCAGTATTAGATAGTTATCAGGGAGAGGGATGGAATCAGTGACATTGTGTTTGTTAGCTTCAGTCTTCCTAATATTTATTTGGAGCATTTCTGCTCTCCCAGTATTTGATGTCAGACAAGCGGTCTGACAGTTTACTGACAATGGAGAGGGTTCAGATAACACAGTGGTAAGGTAGAGCAGGGTAATGTGTGTGTACATGTGGAAATTGATGTTGGATGCTTTTGGATAACATCTCTGAGGGCCAGCTTGTAAATGAGAAATAGGAGGCCAAAGATAGATCCTAGGGAGTATTAAAGGTAACGATAATGGAAGAGTGCAGGGTTGGAAGAAAGATCAGGAACAGAAAGGCCATAGAGGAATATGAAAACAAGGTTGATAATTTTTAAATTTCCAGACCAGGATCCGATGTAGATCCTCAAATGTAAAAGTAAGTGAATGTTAGCACAAGTTGTGATACAAGCAGCAGAGTTTTCCATAAGCTTAGGATTGTTAATGTTGTTTTCCACAATGGCCAACATTATACAATGGTTCAAATTATACATCTTTTTGACAATATTACAAAATCTCTCAGATGTAACATCAAAATACCAGTATTGTTTGGTTTTAAATGCTAAATATTCTACAACCCAAAGACAACCCTTAGTTCCAAGTACAATTGTTCTGTTTTGATAAGGTACTTATGAGAACTGAGAAAGCATAAAATAAGAAAAGGCCATTGAACCTTTACCGTTACAGCACATGCAGAATCTATCCAATTGTGTGCTCTATGGGACTTGTCTATTAACTTTCCATGCAAAACACCTGCCCATCACCAAAACCAGTCCCCTAATATTCAAGTGATCCCACCTGACTCCGTGGGAAGCACTGATGGTCTCATCCCTGAAGTAGTAGTCTGCACGTTGAAATCACATATCAGAGACAAACAAGGAAACCATGCTGATGCACACAGTAAGTATTGATAAAGAGCTGTAGTATTGGAAATCTGTCTTCTCAGGTCGATGTAAAAATGGCCTATTTCAGTATTTCAAAGAACAACAGGGCAGTTTCCCAATATTTTGACAAATATTTATCCCTTAATTGAAGACACTAACAAAAGCAGTTTTACTGTTCCTTATCAACTGCTGTTGCCTTGTTGACAAAAGCTAGGCATAGATTGGCTTCAGTGTTTCCTAGATTACAAGTGACTTGTACTTTAAAATATCCTTAACTCGCTGCAAAACACTTCTCGTTTGTGAAAACTATTTTACAATTATAGTCTTTCTTTCACTATAATGCTTTGGAATTCTGCTCTAAGACAAGTTTAATAACTGACTAAAATTCAAACATACCTCGGTCACAATACTGGGGAATGAGCCATTTTCAAAAACCCACCCGTCCTGGCAAGTTGTACGTGGTAGATCTTGGGATCCATTCTGGACAAAAAGCAGTGGATTTTCACAGCTGCCTGAAGAAGAGTTCCAGTCAATATCGTATGTCTCACACTGACTGTATGAGGAGCTGCCAGATTGCCCCACAGGTAACGTATAATTCTTCTCCTGTTCCAGAGACCAGTTGCATTTATCTCTCAGCTCAGTCACCCCAGGACTCCTGCACCAATGGTCAGGAGTAACTGCTAAAAAAACAAATCCAAAGTACAAATGGGAGAACATCATCGATGACAGATATATCAGAAAGAAAATCACCTTTTGATATTGTCCAAAACCTCCAATTTGTATTAAAACATCATCAAAAGCCGCCATTGCAAAGGAGAGTTTCCCCCAGAGCTCAATAGAAGAGCTTCTGATGGGATGGATGTATCCACAGATCTGTTTATCTGCAGACTATCAGCAGTTTTGTATTCTAGCAAATGCCTGAAGAGCAAAGGTCTACAAATTAACAAATCAAATCAATGGTTTATTCTGTTAATAAGTGAATAGACAAGCTACTGTCACATTTAAGATGGAGATAATTTACTTCAAACTTGAAGTAAACAAACAAATGTGACTCCAATATTGTAAAAGTGAAAAATAAATCAACTTGCTTCGGTATATAAATTACTTGATTTTAGTTCTTGTGTCCTAATTTCTCAGTCGTTATTGCAATCCTTAGTTAGAACTTCACTGTCAAACTTGTCATCTTTCCAATTACACATTTATACATAACCCCACTTGACCTGTTAACTGAATGTGAAAAATTCTGCAGCCCCATTCAAAGAAATAGAGAAGTGATCTCCCCAGTGTCCGAGATATTATTAATTCTTCAACCGTGCTTAAAACAACGTTTTTGAAAATTCTCATTGCTATTTGTGGGACATTGTTGTTCATAAAGCTGTCAATTCTTCCTACATTGTAACACATAAATGGCTCCATGAAAGATGTTATATAAATGTAAGCCTTTCTTTATTAAATTAACTACTTAACAACTGATGTCCTAATGTGGAGTATCAATCCTGTCTACCATCATATCCCATTCAAAATTTGACAGAAGGGAACAACTCTGTACAATGATTTGACATGGCATTGTCAGTATATCTGTATGAGTTCAGCTAATATAAAGCTAAGCTGAAACTATCTTGAAAATAATGTTAGAAATTAAAATTTGTTAATTGGGTGACTGGAGAAGAGTGTGATAAGGGAACAAATCCAGATACATTGTGGCCAGATTGTTATGCCTGTCTCTTCTTCGTTTATCTTAAATACGTCTCTGATTAACAATGTGCACTTTTAAACAAAGACGATGGAGACAGTAGGATTCAGTTCACTGGACAGGTATATTGCAACACTGAGATTAGATGGATGATTAAATGATAAAATCAAAGGTCAATTTTCCAGCTGAACTTTGGTTCAGAATGTCCTTATAAGGGGTCTAATTTGCAAAGAGCTTACACTGAAGTCACAGTCCTTTGTGTTATTTATTTTAACATCAATGAATGAGTTTCAAACCAAAGCAAACTAAACGCAGATACTGGAAGTTAAAACAGAAAAAGTACAAATATGCAGGAGGTCTGGCAGCATTTTGGAGAGATGTTTAGATATAAACAACTTTTAAGCTGATACAGGGAAAATGAGAAGGGTAGCAAAGGAAGTGAAATTTGATAAAGTAAAATGGTGCTAGAGAGCAAGGTGCTAGATGACAAAAATGCTGATGCAAAGCAATATTAGGTGGTGGTGTGGTAATAAAAATGGCTGCAGAGGAGGTATGAATGGGAGCAGAACTGCATGAAGGAAGGAAGCATGTGAAAGTTGGTGATGGAATGATTTTAATGGCCCAGGGTTTGGTAGGTAGACCCCACGATTGTGGCAACTAGGAATGTGGATATTTTAAAAAGTAACCATTTAAACAATTTTAATTATATCAGGTAACCATTTAAACATTAGCAGATGCATTTGCTAAAAACAAAATACTGAAGCATTTAATTCACTCTTTAAATTACAAAGTCATTCCTTCGTATTATCTATGAGGGTTCCATTACTAAGAAGCTTTGCGAATAAGGAATATTCAAAATCACGAATGTGATTTTTTTTCCTGAGGACGTTGAATTTTGTTAAAAATCATACAACACCAGGTCATAGTCCAATAGGTTTAATTGGAAGCACTAGCTTTCAGAGCGCTATAACCACCTGATGAAGGAGCAGCACTCTGAAAGCTAGTGTTTCCAATTAAACCTGCTGCACTGTAATCTGGTGTTGTGTGATTTTTAAATTTGTACACCTCAGTCCAAATCTTGACTTTTGTTGTTACTTATTTCTTGGTGTGGATAGGTCAATTTGCAAGACCTGATTTCGTGGATACAGAGGATTTATGTATTTACCAAAGATGAAAAGGAATAAAAAATAAATCTACAGGAACAACTAGAAACTTTTTACTTAATACCCTCAAGAATTACTAATGGCTTCCAAATAAACAATCACTCATCAAATGTTTTAAACAGGAATTGCAATATGTTAATGGCAAGAACAACATTAATCAATTAACTGTTTAACCATTTACTATTTTAGATCCCTGGTGGCCTCCAGCAGGCTGTCCCCAGACAAGCACCAACCTGCACCTCCTCCACTCCACAGGTTTCAAATGTTCCTTTGCAATTACTCACGAATGGTGATAAAACTTAAGCCTTAAATCAGAAGGAAGTCTTGTGACTGATTCATTCTTTCTCATTTAATGTAATCATGCCACAGAAAGAAAGAAATTCAAAATGAAACAGTAGAATGAATTCAGTGATCAAGTCTCCCAATAGACATCACAGATTTGGAAATCATAATTCAGTATTATGCAGCAAGTTTGGAAAAAGTTCTGTGTGGACTGACAGGAGATTCCATTTAGTGCTGACTCGTGGCAACATATCATCAAACTATCAGATTACTTACAGTGTGGAAACAGGCCCTTCAGCCCAACAAGTCCACACCGACCCACCGAAGCGCAACCCACTCAGACCCATTCCCCTCTTCACCTAACACTACAGGCAATTTAGCATGGCCAATTTACCTAACCTGCACATTTTTGGATTGTAAAAGGAAACCGGAGCACCCGGAGGAAATCCACTCAGACACCGGGAGAATGTGCAAACTCCACACGGAGAGCCACTTGAGGCAGGAATTGAACCCGGGTCTCTGGCGCTGTGAGGTAGCAGTGCTAACCACTGTGCCGCCCATTAATGATGTGGAGTAAAATGCCAGGTGAAGCACATCCAGGAATTGCAAAGCACCATTTTGCTCATTGTGTGAGTGGTCATTCTGGTATCCCTATCATCACAGGAACAGTACTAATTTTTCCTGGGTTGGGTGTTCGATGATTCTTTCCAAAAAGGGGCTAAGATGCTTGATGTCTGCCACCTTCTCATTGGTCTTCAACCTCTTGACCCGGTCGAGTGCCAGTGATCATACAGGACATAGGAAAACAATTAGGCTATTCAGCCTCTCAAATTTGTTCTGTCACTCAATTTCCTCATGGTTTTTCTATATATTGGTTCTATTTTCATAACTTGCACTCTATTCTTTAAAACCCTTATCAAGTAAAACTCTATCCATCTAAGTTTTGAAGTTTCCAAGTAAGCCAGCCTCAGATATTTTTGGGGTGCAAAAGACTGAGATTTTTGCTGCTGTAACATAAATTTTCAACATTTGAAAATTAAACATTACACGGTCAGATGTTTTGCATCATAGGTCACAAGGCATTTGGATAGATGTCAAAGTTAATAATTTTAATGCAGTGACCTGTTAAAATCACTTTTCTCAATCTCAGTATGACATCCTTTAGCAAAGCAGGTGAAATCTGTTTGCCCAGTCTTAAGACCATAAGAAATAGTAACAGGAATAGACATTTCAGTCCCTCGAGTAGGATCATGGCTTATTCAACATTCCTCACTTCCATCTTCCTGCCCTTTCCCTTGTTTTTACCCACAGGAATTGAATACTGCTGGCAAAGCCAGCACTCATTGCCCACCTCTAATTGCTGTTGAAAAACAATTAGTGATCTGCCTTCTTGAACCACTGATATCTGAATGAATAAAGGAACTTTCGTGGTGCTGTTAGAGTGGGTGTTTCACCATTTTTGCACAGTGACTGTGAAGAATAGTGAGAATAATTCTAAGTTAGGATGACGTGATTTGTAGGGGAACTTGTACGTTGTGTTGTTCCCACACACTTGCCGGTTTTGTTTCTCTTGCAGACATGGATTTTGCTGTAGTCCTGCTGACTTGTTGCAGTTTTTCCTGTGGATTGTGCACAATGCTGTCACTGTGAGTTGATGATGAAGGGAGTAAATGTTGTGGTGTATGACATGCCAATAAGTCAGCTGCATTGTCCTGGATGGTGTCATGCTCATTAAATGTTGTTAGAGCCCTGTTCATTCAGTCAACTGGAGCCTGTTCCATTACACTTCTGATTTGTACCTTTTTAGATAGTGGAATGTGTTACCACCACAAAAAAAAATCCCAACCATTTTCCTGTGTTTATAGCATGGTATTTATATGGCTAATCAGTTGAAACTCTGATCAATGAATAAGGTAGGTGTTATGATAAACATGGGGTGGCACAGTGGATCAATGGTTAGCACTGCAGCCTCACAGTGCCAGGACCTTGGTTCAATTCCTGCCTCAGGTGCCTGTCTGTGTGGAGCTTGCATGTTTTCCCTGTGTCTGTGTGGGTTTCTTTGGATTATCCGGTTTCCTCCCACAATCCACAGATGTACAGGTTAGGCGAATTGGCTGTGCCCATGGTGTTAGGTGCATTAGCCAGGGTAAATTTTGGCGGGGGGGAAGTGGGTCTGGATGGGTTACTCTGCAGAGGGTCAGTGTGGACTCGTTGGGCCGAAGGGCCTGTTTCCATACTGTAGGGAATCTAATCTAATCTTAACTCACAGGATGTTGATATATAACAAATATCATTTGGATTTACATAGCTCCTGATTGTAAATGTTGATTAAGGACATTGGGCTTAGTGTTCCTGCTCCAAAGCAGCAAATAAATTTGAGGTACGCAGAAGCTCTACAAACCTATCATACACACCCCAACCCCTAACTTCTAAATTCTCCTGGGACAATGTCAGCAATTTTATCATAAAAATAATTTTCTAAGGTACTTTACAATTCAGATGTGCCAAACAGTAGCAGTCGCTTTTATTATTGCTGTAGCAATGGAGGAAATCTGGCTAGCAAAATTGCAGAAAGCAAAGTACACTCACAACATCGTAATGATGGCCAAATCATGTGTTTCAAACGTCTTGGCTGAAGAGCAGGCATTGGTCAGGACACTTTGAAATGTGACTCAAACTCTTTGTCACCCTCAGTTTAGCATTTCATGCAAAAGATTGTGTCTCCAACCGTGAAAACTGTGTAATTTGAATCTTAGTTTACAAAAAAGCCTAATCTGACCTTTTAGAATGGACACAGCAACATACAAGATGACTCCCATGAGTCACATTGCAGATTCATTTCAGCCAGAAAGACAGACAGACTGATATGTTATCTCAGCATCACCCTCAAAGAAGTTTTCTAAAGGTATGAAAATTCAATGCTTCTAAGTATAATGAAGATATACCACAGTGGAACTTGGTTACTTTGTGCAACAATGATTCATCAAAATTTAATGTAGCAGCCATATTGCTCTGCATAGGACTGGCTGAGGCATAATTCCGAATCAGTCTCTCCAGTAAAGTGTCTTGAGAGATTGGGTTCTCAACCAAAGCAGGCTTACAAAAAGGACAATCTACTGCAGCTCTGCCAAAAGAGTCTAGCCAATCTTCAAGTGTTGTAACTGCAGAACCAGTGAAGAACAAGAAAGCTTCTCTCTTTCTTGAAACCTACTCCAGCAACTGGATGCACCTGTACAAGTAACCTCCAACTATTTGACTATGGAAGCCATCACAGTTGCTCAATCTGATTTCATGCTTTCGGCTCTTTCATTCATAAAGGTAAGTCATCAAGAAACAATTAGGTGTACAACAATAACAGACTGATCTTGCGCTCGTCTTTATAAGGATACTTTGTTGGTACTGTAATAGGAGCAAATTATTGCAGATGCCGGAATTTGTACTGGAAACAAAAATGCTGGAAATCACAGTGGGCCAGGCAGCATCTGTGGAGAGATCAAGCTAATGTTTCAAGTCTTGGCTCATCATCAGAGCTGATGTAAAGTGTGGACACGGCGGGGGGTGGGCGGGGGGGGGGGGGGGGCAAGGATTTTGCTACTTCCGATTAAGTGATCAGATTTTGAGAATGGTAGACCAATGGTGTGTCTAAATGTCAGACTGTAAAGAACAGATGGTCCAACTGGATTGGGGGGAGGAGAGAGAGAGGACATGGTGACAGAGAATACAAGAAAAACTAAAAGAAAGGGAAGAATGTTATTACTAGCTCCTTTTAATCTTTGTGGATAAACAAATATTTGATCTTGTTTACACAAAAGCTCAGCTGCTGGTTATTTTCACGTTGGAGCAGTTAAAAACTAAAAGGAAGATGAATGAGCTATACAAATATACTATTTGCAGACCATTGTGTGGATACACCTGAACTGGTTATGACACCAATCATTCAGCATTTGCTTCATACTGCACTGAAGAGTCAGCCAAGATTTCTGTGCTCAAGGCCTGGAGGTCCAGTGGGATTTGGTACAACGTGACAACGAACAGTACAGCACAGGAACAGGCTGTTTGCCCCACCAATCCTAATACCAACACATGATGCCTTTCTAAACTAAAAACCTTTTGCCTCCATACTCCTCTATTAAAGTAGCTGTCAAGGTGTTTCTTAAACATTACTATTGTGTCTGCTTCTACCACCTCATCTGGTTGTGCATTTCAAGCACTTATCACCCTCTGTTTTAAAAAAGCCCCTCATCTCCTCTACACCTACCCCCTTTTATCTTAAACCTATGTTCCCTAGTAATTGACATTTCTACCCAAGGAAAAAGACTCCGAATGTCCATGCCTCTCATAATTTTGTAAACCTCTATCATGTCATCTCTCAGATTTCAATATTCAGGTGAAAATAAACCAAGTTTGTCAAATCTCACCTCATAATTAATAGCCTCCAAACCAGGCAACATCCTGGTAAACCTTTTCTGTACTCTCTCCAAAGCCTCCATATCCTTCTGGTAAACTATACAAAGTATTCTTAATGTAGTTCAGTGAAGGCAAACACCTCTTAACCAGTTTATCCACCTGTGTAGCCACTTTCAGGGAACTGTGGACCTGTATGCCTAGATCCCTCTGCATAATACTGCTTCTATGTGTTCTGCCATTTATTGGATTGAAATAACTCCAGGAAGACCAGTATCCTGTCACCAAGTCATCCTTTGTGTTTAGTATATGATACTGACCCAGCTAGCTCAGAGTTGGCTCCTAGAGTGAACAGAATGCTTATACTGTAAGCCAGGACTCCCTGATTGGACAGATTAACAGTCACAGTCAGGGAACACATAGTCAATGAGATCCACCTGACCGACCTTGTTCCAGTCACGGCATGTATACTTCCCTCCTGTGTTAGACCTTCTAAAATGCATCACCTCGCATTTCTCCAGATTAAATTCCATCTGCCATTTCTCCACCCAAGCCTCTACTGTATCATTTGGCAATCTCCCTCACTATCTGCAGCTCCCTAACGTTTGTGTCATCTGCAAAACTTGTTAATCAGACCACCTGCACTCTTCTCCAACCATTGACAAATATTATAAACATCAGGGATCCCAGTACTCATCCCTGCAGAACACCACTGATCACAGATCTCCAGTCAGAAAAACACCTTTCCAAAGCTATTCTCTGTCTTCTATGACCAAATTACTTCTGTACCTATCTTAGCAGCTCACCGCAGATCCCATGTGACTTCACCTTCTTTACCAGCCTGCCATGAGGGACCTTGGCAAAGGCATGGCTGAAGTTTATGTAGACAATATTTACCACACTGTCCTCATCAATCATCTTTGTCACTTCTCCTTGTTTAAGTCCTTCCTCCTGTCTTTTATATTCCTAAAAGGGTCTGTCTGTCTTCAGTTTCCTAAACCTTCCTTATGCTTCCTTTCCCTTTCTGACTAAGCTCACTATTTCCCTTGTCATCCAAGATTCCTGCATCTTGCCTTCTTTATCATTCAATTTCACAGGAATGTGCTGGTCCTGAACTCCAATCAAATGCCCTTTAACAACTTGCACATGACAGATGTGGATTTACCCTCAAACAGCTATCCCTAATCTACATTCCCCAGTTCCTGCCTAATATTGTTATTATTATCCTTTCCCAGTTTAGTACTCTCACCCAAGGCCCTAGATTAGATTAGATTAGATTAGATTACTTACAGTGTGGAAACAGGCCCTGCGGCCCAACAAGTCCACACCGACCCTCCGAAGAGCAACCCATCCAGACCCATTCCCCTACATTTACCCCTTCACCTAACACTACGGGCAATTTAGCATGGCCAATTCACCTAGCCTGCACATTTTTGAACTGTAGGAAGAAACCAGAGCACTCGGAGGAAACCCACACAAATACGGGGAGAATGTGCAAACTCCACACAGACAGTTGCCTGAGGAGGGAATTGAACCCGGGTATCTGATGCTGTGAGGCAGCAATGCTAAACACTGTGCCACCGTGCTGCCCAAACATAGAACTTAAAGAATTATGGTCACTGTTCCTGAAATGCTCCTCCACTGAAACTTCAATCACCTGGCTGGGCTTATTCCTGGGTATCAGGTCTAGTATGGCCTCTTCCCTAGTTGAGACTATTTACATTTACTATGTAAATATGAAGTAATTTACATATTACTTCAAGAAACCCTCCTGGATGCACCTAACAAATTCTAACCCACCTAAGCCCTGGCACTAAGAGAATTCTCAGTCAATAATTTATACATACTAGTAATAATGTATACATGCACGACATTCTGGTATAATGTGATGACTGCGTTCCTCTGTAACGTTGTGTTATAGAAAATTGCACTATGGAAAACTGCTGAAGAAAATCGCATTGTAGAAGGTTGTTACAACCATTCAGCAGAAAGTTTGCATTATCCAAACAGCGTCTCCAATTCATCAATAGCATTATAGCCAATTCACGTTGATTAAACACGCATTATAGCAGAATGATCTGTACATTAAAAGAAAGACAATAACTAGGGAGAGAGTAGGATTGCTCAAGGATAAAGGAGGGAACTTGTGCTTTGAGGCAAAGGATAGAGGCGAAATTCTAAATGAGTACTTTACATTAGTATTCACCAAGGAGAGGGACATGGAGGATCATGAGATTCATGTGGGGCATGCTGTGGTCAAGAAAGAATGGTGCTAGGCCTCTTGAAGAGCATTAGGTGGATAAGTCACTAGGGCCTATGGGATCTACCACATGTTATTGAGAGAGGCAAGAGAGGAGATTGCTGGGCCCTTGACCAAGACTGTTGTATCCTCTCTAGCCACAGTAGAGGTTCCTGAGGATTGGTGAGTAGGTAATGTTGTTCCATTGTTGAAGACGGGAAATAGGGGTAATCCAGAAAATTATATAACAGCTAGCCTCACATTGGTGGTTGGGAAACTATTGGAGAGGAACTCTAGGGATAGGAATTATGTGCACTTGGAAAAACATGGTCTCATTAGGGACAGTTGACGTGGCTCTGTGCAAGGGAGGTCATATCTTGCTGACTTGATTTGAACTTTTTGAGGATGTGATGAGGGTGATTGATGAGGATAGAGCAGTGGATGTTGTTTACATGGAGTTTAGTAAGGCTTTTGACAAAGTCCCTCAGTGGTAGGCTCATCGAGAAGGTTAAGATTGATGGGATCCACAGTGACTTGGCCATTTGGATTCAGAATTGGCTTGCCCATAGAAAATAGAGGGTAGTGGTGGAAGGGTGTTTTTCTGGCTGGAGCTTTGGTGTTCCATAATGATTTATATAAGTGACTTGGATGAAAACACAGATGGGAGGGTTAGTAATTTTAATTTGTGAATAGTGCAGAATGTTGTCAAAGGATATAGCCGGATATAGATCAGTTGTCGATATGAGTGGAGAAATGGCAGATGGAGTTTAATCCAGAAAAGTATAAAGTGTTGCACTTCGGGAAAAAAATGTTAAGGAAGTGTATACAGTTAATAGCAGCATCACGTACAGAAGGATCTTGGGGTCTTCGTTTACAGCTACCTGAAAGTGGCCACACAAGTACGGTGGTAAAGAAAGTGTATGGCATGCTTTCTTTATTGTTTGGGGCATTGAGTACAAGAGTCCACATTTTTTTTATTCATTTGTGGGATGTGGGCATCACTGGCTGGCCTATATTCATTGCCTGCACCTAGTGGCCTTTTAAAAGATGGTGATGAGTTGCCTGCTTGAGCCGCTGCAGTTCACCTGCTGTGGGTTGACCTACAATGTCATTAAGGAAAGAATTCCAGGATTTTAACCTAGCAACAGTGAAGGAATGGCAATATATTTCCAAGTCAGGATGGTGAGTGACTTGGAGGGAACTTGAAATTGGTTATGTTCCCATGAGTCTGCTGCCCTTGTCATTCTAGGTGGAAGTGGTTGTGAGTTTGGACAATGCTGTCTGAGGGTCTTTGGTGAATTTCTGCAGCACATTTCGTAGATAATGTGCACTGCTGGTACTGACCATCAGTGGTGGAGGGAGTGGATGCCATACCAATCAAGTGGGCTGCTTTGTCCTGGATGGTGTCAAGCTTCTTGAGTGTTGTTGGAGCTGCAGCCATCCAGGCATGTGGGGAGTGTTCTGTCACACTCCTGACCTGTGCCTTTTAGATGGTGAACAGGCTTTGGGGAGTCAGGTGATGAATTACTTACTTCAATATTCCTAGCTTCTGACATGCTGTGTCCATTGATATGTCCAGTTTAGTTTCTGGTCAATTGTAACCCCAAGGATGTTGTTAGTGGGGGATTCAGGCAGACATTAGTACATTATGACCTCTGGCTACCTGCCTTCCCTTTTGAAAAAGTCCTCTTCTGTCTCAGAGACATCCTTGACCTTGGCAGCAGCAAGGCAACATATCGCCCTGGACTCCCTTTTGTGACAAGAATCAATTCCATTCTCTGATTGATAGGGTGGTTTGTCCTATTCACTGGAAGGATTTAATGGTGCTCTTATAAACCAAACTCCAGAATTAGAACTTAGGTCTCCACTAACTACAAATGCCTGGAATGGAAGTCAAACCATATAACTTGAGTCAAAGGACCATTCCATTCGATCATTCATCTGTATTCCAGTTCAACTACATCCTTGAAGGTTGAAACTTACAAGGCCTACAATTTTTTTTGAAGTTTTCCACCTTCAAACAATGTATTTAAATAGAAAGGTTTTGCCCTTTACAAAGCTGCTGATGACGTGTAAGCTTGACTTAGCGATGGGCATATCTTTGTCTGAATCAATTATGGCTCAAACTTCAGTTCAGTGACTCCACCATATCAAACATGTAGACACTTCAGTGCAGTAATGGAGGAGTGATTGAAATCCTGTCATGACAGGACTCAATTCCTGAACTGTCTGTTTAGCTGCATGTAATGACCCTTCTTTTTAAAAAAAGTGATGTATTCTCCTAATTTCTCGTTCATCAACCAGTGTCACCAAGACATGTTTGAGTTTATTTCATTTAGTATTGTCACATTCACCTCAGTACAGTGAAACATGCTATTTTGCATGCAGCACAGATAGATCATACCAAATGAAGTGTATTAGGGTAGTAGAACAGAGCAAAGAATACAATGTTACTGCTGCAGAGAAAGTGCACAAAGAGCAAGATCAACATTAAATTTAAAATTTGTGAAGTCTGTTCAGAAGTCTAATAACAGTGAGGTAAAAGCTGGTCGTGAATCTGTTGATACATATGTTTAAGCTTTTATATCTTCTACCTTATGGAAGAGGTTGGAAGAGATTATAACTGAGATGGGAGAGGTTTTTGAATATGTTGGCTGCCATCCTGAGGCAGTGAGAAGTGTAGTTGGAGTCCATGGATGGAAAGTTGTTTCAGATGATGGACTGGGCTGAGTTCACAACTCTCTGTGTTGTGTCTTACGGTCCCCTGCATGGCAGTTGACATACCAGGCTGTGATACATCTGATGGAATGCTTTTGATGGCGCATCTCTAAAATTTGATAGGAGTCTTTACGGACATGTTTGCTGTACATTTTAATAGAAATACAATTTAAAAGTAATGCACTGGGAATGAGGTTTGTCAGGACATCCTAACACAGATATAAGGGGAAGGGCATCAAACGTGTCTTGCTAAAATGCTCCACACATCATGATTATGGGAGAGGGTTACGCCAGTTGGTCTTCCCTTGCACCTTATTTATAGATTTCAAATGAAAGGTGAGAAATAAATGGCAACTTATTTTCATTCTCACTGTTATTGAATGGTGATTCACTGCTGGGTCACACAGCTGTGCAGGTTCACTGCTGGGTCACACAGCTGTACAGGTTCACTGCTGGGTCACACAGCTTTGCAGATTCACTGCTTGGTCACACAGCTGTACAGTTTCACTGCTGCGTGACACAGCTGTGTAGTTTGTGCTAGGTCACAAAGCTGTGCAGG
>NC_057718.1:78531323-78532626 GCF_004010195.1 Chiloscyllium plagiosum | reverse complement strand
AAAGGTAGGAGGGGTAGGCAGCAGTCTCTGTGGCTATCCCTATCTCAAATAAATATGCTGTTTTGGAAAATGTAGGGGGTGATGGACTTTCAGGGGAATGTAGCATGAAACAGCCAAGTTTCTGGTACTGAGACTGTCTCAAATATAATGAGGAATACATCAAGCGGTCGTTTTTAGTAGGGGACTTAGAATCAGAGGCACAGACAGACATTTCAGTGACAAACACTGAGAAATCAGAATGGTATGTTGCGTCCTCTCAAATAAATATGCTGTTTTGGAAAATGTAGGGGGTGTTGGACTTTCAGGGTAATGTAGCATGAAACAGCCAAGTTTCTGGTACTGAGACTGTCTCGAATATAATGAGGAATACATCAAGCGGTCGTTTTTAATAGGGGACTTAGAATCAGAGGCACAGACAGACATTTCAGTGACAAACACTGAGAAATCAGAATGGTATGTTGCGTCCCTGGTGCCAGGATCAAGGATATCTCAGAGATAGTGGAGATAGGGGAGAGGGACCAGCAGGAGGTCATTGTAAACATTGGAACTAATGACACAGGGAGAGAAAAGAAGGTTCTAAGGAAAGAATATAGGAAATTAGGCAGGAATTTAAAAAGTAAGTCTCCAGGGTAGTAATATCCGGATTACTCTGTGCCATAAGCTAGTGAGGGTAGGAATAGGTGGACCGAACAGATGAATGCATGACTGAGGAGCTGGTGCAGGGGAGAAAGGTTCACACTCGTGGATCATTGGAATCTCTTCTGTGGTAGAAGTGATCTGTACAAGAAGGACTGATTGCACCTGAATTGGAAGAGGACTAATATACTGCAGGGAGACTTGCTGCTTGGGAGGATTTAAACCAGTGAGGGTGATGGATTTTGTGGGCTGAGGGTTGGGGTTCAGGCGAGGGGGGAATACGCCCAGCAAGATAATGAGGAAAGAGACCAGCCTGAGACTGGCACAGTTGGGAAAAGGAGCAAGTCAAACAGTCAGGTCAGGCAGGAATGAAGCAGAGAATAACGGAGGATTCATGCATTTAAATAAATGTAAGAGGCCTAACAGGTACAGCAGATGAACTCAGGGCATGGTTGGAAATTTGGAACTGAGATAGCAGAGCGATTACAGAGACATGGATCAAGAAAGGACAGGAGAAAGTGAGGTCTGCAGATGCTGGAGATCAGAGCTGGAAATGTGTTGCTGGAAAAGCGCAGCAGGTCAGGCAGCATCCAGGGAATAGGAGAATCGACGTTTCGGGCATAAGCCTTTCTTCAGGAATGAGGAAAGTTTGTCCAGCAGGCTAAGA
>NC_057718.1:78514534-78530838 GCF_004010195.1 Chiloscyllium plagiosum | reverse complement strand
AGTCAAATCCATCGAACTCAGCACCGCCTTCCTAACCTGCAATCTTCTTCCCGACCTCTCCGCCCCCACTCCCGTCTGACCTATCACCCTCACCTTGACCTCTTTCCACCTATCACATTTCCGACGCCCCTCCCCCAAATCCCTCCTCCCTACCTTTTATCTTAGCCTGCTGGACAAACTTTCCTCATTCCTGAAGAAGGGCTTATGCCCGAAACGTCGATTCTCCTATTCCCTGGATGCTGCCTGACCTGCTGCGCTTTTCCAGCAACACATTTCCAGCTCAAGAAAGGACAGGACTGGCAGTTTGATGGCTCAGGAATGGATAGGATTGGCAGCTTACTGTTCCAGGGTATAGATGCTATATGAAGGATAGAAGGGGGCAGGAGAGAAGATGCAGGTTCTGGTTTGCAGACAGTAATCTGCTGATTTGACATTGTTTGAATCACCCCCCAGATCCCTGGTTCTGCTGCTGGACTTATTTAGGGAATGGTGAAATGAAGAAGGAAGTAGACAGGTATTTCGGGGTAAAAGAATCTCTGTATCTACTTAAATAAAAAAGGTAAGTGTAATACAAGAAGTACAGGGTAAAAGTACTGAACAATGAAATTAACACTATCAGTTATACAGAGGACTGTTATTATTAAATTAAACACCATTAGAACCTAAACAGCAGTTTTAATCCCAGAAACATAAATCAGTCTTCCTACCTGTGGGGTCCCATGTCCTTGCCTTCCCCTACCTGCTAGCTAGGTTGGAAGCTTTGGGGTTCTCGGGAGTTTGAGCACACCACTGAGGAAAACAGGGGCGGCACGGTGGCACAGTGCTTAGCACTGCTGCCTCACAGCGCCAGAGACCCGGGTTCAATTCCCGACTCAGGCGACTGACTGTGTGGAGTTTGCACGTTCTCCCCGTGTCTGCGTGGGTTTCCTCCGGGTGCTCCGGTTTCCTCCCACAGTCCAAAGATGTGCAGGTTAGGTGAATTGGCCATGCTAAATTGCCCGTAGTGTTAGGTAAAGGGGTCAATGTAGGGGTATGGGTGGGTTGCGCTTCGGCGGGTCGGTGTGGACTTGTTGGGCCGAAGGGCCTGTTTCCACACTGTAAGTAATCTAATCTAATCTAATCTAAGAAAGTGCAGCTGATTGCTCAGGTTCTGCCCATTGATTCTCTTGACTTAGAAGAGGCCTGTGTCCAGAAGCTCTTGTTCGACTAACACTTGGTGGTTCTCACCCATTCCCCCCACTTTGTTGTGATGATGACCTTGGTTTGGTTTTTCAATTCAGCTTTTCTGTCTGGCCTCTGTGGTTCTTGATTCTGAAGCTGCTTGTTGGGGCTGAAAGCCTGTGGGGAGCTTGTTGTTGGAAAAGGCCCTCTCCCAGGTAAGATCAGGGCTAGCAGTTATGTCGACTGTGTGCCCCATTATCTTCTCTCAAATCTGCGCTGGCATTGTGTTTTTGGTGTTCCCTTTGAAGTCACTTGGTTTCCTGATAGTTAAGAGTATGTGTGAATGTATTTTGAATGAATGTTCACAATCTCTGAAGCATCATACTGTCTACACTGGGTATTCCAAGGTGTAAAAGCTTGTTTCAGTCCAGAGCGTTAGGTTTGGTTGATTCTACTCTTAGAGTAGAGATGGATATTGGAATTCCAGGCTGAACAATAGTCCAGGACTGAAATTATTCTGGATCTGTGTGTTTGTTGCAGCCTGAGCTCAGGATTTTGTCCAGTGCTTTTAGATATTAGAAAAGCCAGGGTCTTGTGTAGTATTTTAGATGAGAGGGTATTTTAGCTCAATCCTATGTAGCAGCAGTGGTATTTTTGATTAAGGATAACATTACGGCTGTACCAGGAAGGATATTCCTGGGAGTACATTCAGGCAAGTTATTTGGGTGGAATTCAGAAATAAAAAAGGGATAATTACTTTATTGAGATCGGGGAAGGTCTATGATACAATCATCAACAGGAAATTGAGAAACAAATTTGTAAGGAGATTTCAGTTATCTGTAAGAATAATAGGGTGATAATGGTAGGGGATTTTAACTTTCCAAACATAGACTGGGACTGCCATAGTGTTAAAGGCTTGGATGGAGAGAAATTTAAGTGTGTTCAGAAATTTTTCTGATTCAGTATCTGAATGTACCCACTAGAGAAGGTGCAAAACTTGACCTATTCTTGGGAAACAAGTTAAAGTTCTAAATTGGAAGAACATTAATTTTGACAGCATTCAGCAAGAACTTCTAAAAGTTGATGGGGGCGGGGGAGCGGGTAGATATTTGCAGGTAAAGAGACGGCTGGAAAGTGTGAAGTCTTCAAAAATAAGATAACAAGAGTTCAGAGACAGTATATTTCTGTTAGGGTGAAGGATATGGCACGTAGGTGTGTGGAATGCTAGATGGACAGAGAAATTGAGGTTCAGGTCAAGAAAAAGAGGAAGCATGTATCAGATATAGTCAGCAAGGATGGAGTGAACCCCAGAGAGTATAAAGGCAGGAAAAGTATTCTTAAGGGGGGAGTCCTGAAGAAGGGTCACACCTGAAATGCTGACTTCTCCACTTCCTGATGCTGCCTGGCTTGCTGTGTTCTCCCAGCCTCCTGCCTGTCTACCTTGGATTCCAGCATCTGCTGGGTTTTTTTGTCTCTAAATGAGATAGCTTTGGCAAACAGGATTAAGGAGAATCTGTAGGGATTCTACAAATACATTAAAATAAAAGAGTAACAAGGGAGAGAATAGGGCACCTTAAAGATCAACAAGGCCTACTTTGCGTGGAAGAGCAGGAGAAGGGGGAGATACCGAACAAGTATTTTGCATCAGCGTTTACTGTGGAGAAGGGTATGGAAGCTACAGAACTTGGGGAAATAAATGGCGATGTCTTGAAAATTGCGCATATGACACTGGAGGAGGTGCTGGACATCTCCAAATGCATGCAGGTAGCTAAATCCCCAGGATCTGATTAGCTGTACCCTGGAACCTTGTGAGAAGCTGGGGAAGAGATTGCTGGGCCCTTTGCTGAGATACTTGTATCATCAGTCCTGAAGAAACATTATGCCCAAAACGTCGACTCTCTTGCTCCTTGGATGCTGCCTGAATTGCTATGCTTATTCCAGTGCATGCTTTGTCAACTCTGATTCTCCAGCATCTGCAGTCCTCACTTTCTCCTGGTATCATCAATAGCCACAGGTGAAGTGCTAGAAGACTGGAGGTTGGTGAACATGGTGCCATTATTTAAGAAAGGTGGTAAGGAAAAGCCAAGGAACTATAGACTGCTGAACCTGACATCAGTGGTGTGTGTTGCAATAGAACAGGAGGGACAGTGCCAATCTGTAGTGTAGAAATAGGCCATTCAGCCCAACAAGTCCACACTGGAAGAGGATGCCACCCAGATACACCCACTCCCATCCTATTTCTGTAACCCTGCATTTTCCCCTGGCAAATGCACTATCCTGCATATTCCTGGACACAATGGGTAATTTAGCATGGCCAATCCACCTAACTTGCACATCTTTGGACTGTGGGAGGAAACCCACAAAGACAAAGGAAGAACATGCAAACAGGCAATCGCCTGAGACTGGAAGGGATCCTGAGAGCCAGGATTCACATGTGTTTGGAAAAGCAAAGACTGATTAGGGATAGTCAACATGGCTTTGTGCGTGGGAAATCGTGTCACACGAACTTGATTGAGTTTTTTTTGTGGAAGTAACAAAGAGCATTGATGAAGGTAGAGCCGTAGAAGTGGTCTATATGAGTTCAGTAAGGCATTTGACAATGTTCTACATGGTAAATAGTTTAGCATGGTTTTGTCACATGGATTACAATCCATTTGAATATAGAACTGGCTTGAAGGTAAGAGACAGAGGGTGGTGGAGGAGGGTTGCTTTCCCTGTAGAGGGCAGTGTATGGGGAGTTTTTACTTTGCTGCCACTGTCATTGGAACTTGGGGACTGAAGTGGTAACACCTGTTGTGACTGAGAGTAGCTGGAGCTGTTTGAGGCTTGGAGCTTCTGGTGTTGCCGCCTGCCTGGAAGCATTTAAACCTGGGATTCTCTACTGCTGTTGACTTTGGCAGCCTGGTGGCCTGCATTTCTTCTCAGTGACTTAGACTGTTGTAAAATGATCTACTGTGCCAAGGAGAAGCTGCACCTGCTGCTTGGGGCCTGGAGGGATTTGGCAAATGGGTCTGGTTGCTTTTGATGCCCTGAGGGGTCTGGTGGCCTGTATTTCTATCCAGCTAATGTCTTGAAGCATCAGTTCCTAAAGCCTGGACCTTTCTATTCTATCTGCTGCTGGGGAGGCATGTTCCTGGAACCTGGTCTCTTTTCTTCAGTCTTAATGCCTGGGCTTTAACTGCTTAGGACCTGAACACTTATTGGTGAGTAACTGTATTCTGGAGTCTGGGGCCTGGAATTGTTTGGAGCCTGGGCCCTCTTTGTTACTATATCCAGAGTGTAGCCTGTATCATCTGCCAATGACTTTGCCTTTGGGGAACTGCTGTTTGGGACCTGTGGATTGGGACATGGCAGCTTATGGGACTGTGCTGGCTGCTGAGACTGAACAAGACTTTGTCAGGTTCTTTTTCTGTGAGGGGTGGTGATCCTCATTTGGGGTCTGGTGGGGGACGGGGTCAACAGTGCTCTAAAACAATATCTGGGGTGTAGACCAGCCATTCTTACGTGGGGGGTGGTTACATACTCTGCGTTCCCCTCCAACAACTTTCATCCTGGGCTTTGTCATCCTTTAGTCATACCATTTAGAGATGTACAGCATGGAAACAAACCCTTCAGTCCAACTTATCCATGCCAACCAGATATCCCAACCCGATATAGTCCCATCTACTGGCACCCGGTCCATATCCTTCCCACTTGAGTAGGGTGGTTACCTTGGCACCCAGGCAGGGACTTTCTGCCTTCAGACCCTGCAGTGATACCTTTACATAAAGCCGTCTCCAAGGTGATGTCCCCTGATGAATTTCTTCTGTCCATGCACAGCCTCCATTACAACACCATGTTTCTGTTTGCGGAGTGGTCCTGGCCTCGGGTGGTCTTCCAGGAATTGCCTGTCTTCTATCTGGACCTGATCTCAGTCTGGGACACAGTCAGCTCTCATCAGGGAGCCACTGCTCAGGAACAGGTTCCTCAAGTGTGGTTTGCAGTGGCCGTGGGAGGAGAGAGCTCGGGCTGCAGGGCTGAACAGAGTTGGACATGTGATGGATGGCGGAGGAGCAGGCTGGATGACACTGGCACAGTTGACTGTGAGAACATTGGCCTACCTCGGGTTTACGTGTGTGGAGATACAGGAAAATCTCCAGTGCATGTCCTCCGTTTCCTGCACTTTTGCCCTTGAACCCCACTCCTCCAATCGCAACAAGGACAGAACTCCCCTGGTTCTCACCTTCTGCCCCACCAATCTCTGGGTACAACACATCACCCTCTGCCATTTCCGCCACCACTTAAGAGATTTCCTTTCCACCCCTATCTGAATTCCACAGAAACCATTCCCTCCGCTACGCCCTTATCATGTCCACAACCCATCCTCCACTCTCAGCATCTTCCCTTGCCAATGCAAGAGGTATATAATGTGTGCCCACACCTTCCCCCCCAAGCCCTTCACCTCTATCCAAAGCCCCAAAGGATCCTTCCACATCCAACAGATTTTCCTTCACCTCCACACACGTCATCTACTGTGTCCATTGCTCTCTGGGATCTCCTCTACACTGGGGAGACAGGATGCCAACTTGCAGAACGTTTCAGAGAACACATGCACTAAACAACCCCACTACCCTGTTGCCGAACATTTCAACACCAGCCTCCCACTCTGCCAAGGACACTCAGGTCCTGGGCCACCTCACTGCCAAATCCTAGCCACCCAACGTGTGGAGGAAGAACACCATCTTTCACCTTGGGACCCTCCAACCACACTGCATCAATGTCAATTTCACCAGTTTCCTGAACCCCACCCTTACCCCACCCCAACCATGCTCTTGAACTGTCCTACCTGTCCATCTTCCTTCTACCAATCTGCTCCACCCTCCCCTCTGACCTATCACTATCCGCCCCCATCTTCATCTACCTGTCACATTCCCAGACTCCTTGCTCCCTCCAGCCTACTACATTCCTGGTGAAGAGCTTATGCCTGAAACATCGACTCTCTGGCTCCTCGTATGTTGCCTGACCAGACGTGCTTTTCCAGCACCACACCTTTTGACTCTGATCTCCAGCATCTGCAGGCCTCACTTGTTCCCTGTTGCAGAGTGTTCAGTGGTGATGGAGAAGATTTATTTATTTATTTAGTCAGTTATTTGTTTTCTTTGATTTTTGTTCGTATTTATTTTTATTTTGACGCCCTGTGGTCCCGACCCAAGAGGTTGGTGGGGACAGAGTCAAAGTAGAGCCTTTTAGTTTTTAGTTGTCTATTTGTTTTTTTCCCCCCGAGTGATAGTGTGTTTAACAAAGTCAAGGCAGCTTTATTTTCTGTTGAAGAAGAGCAGAGTGGGCTTTGTTCTGTGTTTCACTCAGTACTGTCCCTGTGCTAGGAGTATCTGATAGGAGCAGTGTCAGGAGTCTTGTTATTTTTCTGTTTACATCTTTTTGTTTACAAGAGTGGAGAATTGTTTTTCCCTAGGAAGAGGGCTGTTGTATTTTCTCATTGTTCCGATTTTGGAAGCCATTTTAAATTTTTTTTTTGTTTATCCCCAGAGAAATAGGATCTTTTATTTTTGTTCAACAAAGTCAAGGTAGCTTTACTTTCTATTTTGAAAGAGCAGAGAGTGTGGCTTTACTCTGTTTTACCTGGTTCTGCCCCGGGGGTCTTAGTTTTTTTCTGTTTACACCTTCCATTTAAAAAAGTAGAAGTTTGCTTTTCAGACTGGAGGCCAGTGGTGTGCCACATGGATCGGTGCTGGGCCCACTGCTTTTTGTCACTTATATAAATGATTTGGATGTGAACATAGTAGTAAATTTGTTAACAAATTTAGTAAATTAGTTAGTAAAGTTAGTAAATTTGCAGATACACCACCAATTTTGGTGTCAGTGGACAGGAACGAAAGATCTGAGTACAAAGGTATCTTTATCAGATGGGTCAAGGAGTGGCAGATGGAGTTTAATTTAGAAAAATGTAAGGTGCTGCATTTTGGAAAGGCAAATACATTTAAAGGTAAGGTCCTGGGAAGTGTTGCTGAGCAAGAAAACTTTGAAAGGATAGTGAAGGCGGCATTTGGTACACTTGCCTTTATTGATTATTGTATTGAATATAAAAGGGAGGTCATGTTGAGACTGTATGAAACATCATTCAGGCCACTTTTGGAATATTGTGTTCAATTCTGATCTCTCTGCTATAGGAAAGCTGTTGTGAACTTGAAAGGGTTCAGATTATCTATTAGATGGGCAGGACTGCAGAGCTTGGATCAGATCAAAATTGATCAAAAATGTTGCATCTGATGCTTGACAGGTAAGTCATCCTGTGCTGTAGCTTCGAGGTATTTCTAGTGCTCCAGGCATGCCCTCCTGCACTCTGTTATTTAACCAGGGCAGATTGCCCTTGCTTGATGGTAATGGATGCCCCACTGAGTTTCGAGATCAGATCTGAATCAATCCCATTTAGAACAGTAATATGCCACATAATCCTTATTGTGAGAACTGAGCTTTGTCTCTGCTGGAACTTTGCAGTGATCTCTCCTGCCACTATTTCCATATGCAAATGTATCTGCGACAAGTAGATTGCTGTGGTCAAGTAGGCTTTCCTTGTTGCTTTGCTCATCATCTGCTCAGGCCCAGATATATTCTTCAGCTCTCACCCAATCCATAGTAATGCTATCAAGCCACATTTGGTAATGGAGTTGAAGTAGAGTATGTTTATTTGCATTCTACTAAATTTCTCTCCAAAATGCTGGAAAGCCTTGACATTCTTCAAAAGGTTTGGATCATAAAATTCTGCAGCTGATGTCCAACCACTGCGTCACAGTGTTTAATATAATTTCTTTGCTTTTGTCTTCTGTGCCTCTTTTAATAAAGCCAAAGATACTATGTGTGTTTTTTAATGCTTTCTCTTACTTGTCCCATAATCTTCAAGTATTTCTGTACATTGTAGATAAAAAAACAGAACTCAAATTTGGAAACACAGGATGAGATCTGATGCTAGGGATATTATGATGTGGAGGAGCTGCTATTGGACTGGGGTGGACAAAGTTAAAAATCATACAACACCAGATTATAGTCCAACAGGTTTATTTGGAAGCGCGAGCTTTCAGAGCGCTGCTCCTTCATCAGGTAGTTGTGGGGCAGGACCATAAGACACAGAATTTTAGCAAAAGATTGCAGTTCATGAAACTGAAATGATATTGAACAAACCTAGAATGCTGTTAAGTTTTTCATCTTTTAGAATGGATTGCAGGTTTCGGTTCATTAACATGTAAATCCCAGAGCTGCTTTTAAGTCACATTCCCAAGATAGTGTAGGTTTTTTTTTAAAAAAGTGATGTTTCAGCTCAGATATTGCATTAAAGGTGTGAGGTTAGAGTCTGTCTGTATCCCAATCTTGAGCCAGACTGGTTCTATTTCCAAAGTGGAATTTATAAAATATTACGCAGAATGACTGCCTGCAGATTGTACACTTTTTGAGCGAAATAGAATGAATCTGAAATAATTCTGTAAATGCAGATACTGTAACCTTTTTGCTACATATTGTCTTACAGCCCTGCTCCACAGCAACCTGATGAAGGAGCAGCACCCTGATAGCTAGTATTTCAAAATAAACCTGTTGGACTATAACCTGGTGTTGTGTGATTTTTAACTAGGGATATTGTTTATCTTCTTTACTACACCTCTTAGCTTGAGGCTGTTCTCTCCTAAACTGTCTCTTGATGTATACGCAACAGCAAGTTTTGAGAAGATTTGTAGCTCAGGTTGAGGTTTTGGATGTAGGTTTGCTCGCTGAGATGAAAGGTTCATTTCCAGATTTTTCATTACCTTACTAGGTAACATCTTCAGTGGACTTCATGTAAAACAATGCTGCAACTTCTTGCTTTCTATTTATATGTTTGGGTTGGTGATATCATTTCCTTTGGTGATGTTATTTCCTGTGGTGAAGTCACTTCCTGTTCTTTTCTAAGGGGGTGGTAGATGGGGTCTAACTCATTGTGTTTGTTGAGCTACAAATCTTCTCAAAACTCGTTAAGACCTATGGGCGTAATACGCTAAAACTGACCCAAAAACGGGAAACGAATGTCATCCGACAGAGTGCCACCCGCGAACAAATGCCTAAGGAAGCAGGTATGACCTAAATGTCTTCAATACAAATCTCCCCTTAACATCCCACTAGCCATAATAGCAGAGCAAAATGGCAGCAGAATGCTTAAAGAAATGATTAATAATCCCCACAACAGACTCTGTAAATACAACCTGGAAACTTTACATCAAAAATCTTTACTTAGTCATGCAACAGACGTTGCATGAATGGACAGACACAGTACAACAAGCCATAGATATTAGGCAATGACAAACATGGAAAATGAAAAAACTAGACCTGCAAAAAAAACTAGATAAACTTACACAAAGTAACAACAATTATAACAGAGAAGCATGGATAAAAAACTTATCTGACTGACCTTTAACAGTCACTGAAAAAGCCGTCTTAGTAAGAGGACTAAATTACCAGGATGCGGACAACAAAGATTTCTTATCAGCATTAGAAACAACACTAAAAGACAACCAACTCTCAGAAGAAACCCAACAATCCATCAGACAAGTAGTCACTCCAACATTAAGCAGAAAAAAGGAAGGAAACACACTCTACACAAGAAAGGAAAGCACTGGAAAGACTAAAAAAAGATAAAAACATTATTATTCTACCAAAAGACAGAGGAAGCTTGACAGTCATTCTAAATCGAAGAGACTACATTGAAAAAACAAACTCACTACTTACAGATACCAACACGTACCAACAAGTGGCAATAGACCTGACCCCACAACTAGAGAACCAAATCACAGCCCTATTTAAAACAGTTCAGAAATCTGGACAAATAAATAAGACAGACTTCCAAAAAATGAAACCAGATGGATCCAACACACCACACTTCTACGGATTACCCAATGGCAAACAGCTAATGGGGAATTTCAAACCAGCATCTACAGAAAAACAACACATACAGAACAAATATTGAACTACAGAAGTAATCATCCCAACACCAACAGACGAAACTGCACGAGAACATTACTTCAAAGAGAACATTACTTCAAACATTACTACACTGCAGCACAGAGGAACTATACAGAGCAGAGAAAAATCACTTATACTGTACAGTCAAAAAGACTGGGTACCCAATGAACACAGTCCGCCGATTTCTCAGTAACAAACCCAAACAAGCAGACAAACCACGTCCAGAAACCCTAGCCACATTCCCCTACATCAAAGACATTTTGGAAATGACTGCCAGACTACTCAGACCCCTTGGCATCATGGTAGCCCACAAACCCACCAACACACTAAAACAGCAGCTAATGAACTTAAAGGCTAAAGACCCTATACAGACAATGAGCAAAACTAACGTCATTTACAAAATACTGTGCAAGGACTGTAACAAACAATACATTGGAGAAACAGACAGAAAACTAGCCACCAGGATACATGAACACCAACTAGCCACAAAAAGACATGACCCTCTCTCACTAGTATCCTCACATACAGATGAGGAAGGACACCACTTCGACTGGGACCATACATCCATCCTAGGACAAGCCAAACAAAGACATGCACGAGAATTCCTAGAAGCATAGCATTGCAACCAGAACTCTATCAACAAACACATTGAGTTAGACCCCATCTACCACCCCCTGGGAAAAGGAACAGGAAGTGACTTCTCCACAGGAAATGACATCACCAACCCAAAGAAACCCAAACATATAAATAGAAAGCAGGAAATTTCAGCATTGCTTCGCATGAAGTCCACTGAAGATGTTACCTAGTAAGGTAATGAAACATCTGGAAATGAACCTTTCAGCTCAGCGAGCAAACCTACATCCAATGTATGCAATGGTTAATAGAAAGTGAGGTTTTCATTCTATTACAACAACCCTTGCAATTAGACATAACTGAATGAAGAAAGATATGAGGGGGCACAGTGATTATTGATGTCACTTAAATCAGTGTTCCTTCTGTACAATTAGTCTCGAGCCATCTTCGTTTTATGTAGGCTGAAGTTCAAGTTTAACAATAGCATCCAGTTCATTCAGTCATGCCACTGGAGACAAGACAACCCAAGCTCAAGTTTAAAATTCAAGAATTTATTTTCTTTTTTTTAAATTATTAATCACGGCTTGATTAAATATTTCATATTTAACATTACAAAGTACAGACTCAGAAAAATGCACCTTTAATTTTTAACTGATTTCTCACCTCTGATTTGTTTCACCTTGAAAGCTGTACTAATAACAAACACCAATCCTAATCACAGATATTAGTAAATCACAGGAAACAAATGGATATTATTGGATTGTGAAGCATAAACCTTAGCAGCTGTAGCCTACTATTTGTGTCAAACACTAGAAGCTAATCATTACGGTTGTTATGGTATAGGGGCAGGGTTCCCTACCTCTGAGCAAAGAACTGTGTGCGCTTACCTGCTGCAAAGGTGTGTCATAGCATCTCTGAGCAAGTTGATTAGAAAGTAATAGAAGCTAATTCATTGGTGGTGTGGTGACAATGTCCCTACCTCTGGGCTAGAAGGCCTGGGTTCAAGTCCCACCTGCTCCAGAGGTGTGTCATTACCTCTTTATGGCTAATTAAAAATATCTAGAAGCTAATTCATCCTTCAACAACCATCTTCACTGAAGCTGGATCCTTGACATCTGTGGAATACAGCACCGACTGCTGATGGTGAGTCTTCAGAATCTTTTTCTTTGGTCTAGAGAAAGAATTCACTCATGATACAGTGATCTGCAACACACATTCTCAATGTAGGATACACAAACATTGTGTTCAATAAAACCATTCAGCCCCTTGGGCCTGGTCTGCTCTTCAATAGCCATTTTCTCACCATTACTCTGTATTCTTTAATACTTTACCTGTCTGAAAAGCTGCAGTTGTCCCGTATTTCTGACGTCATTACATGTGCAACAAGACTCACTCTAAGATTTTAAATTACTTTGTTTTTATAATGTTATCTTCCATTAATGATGGTACACATTTACTAATCCTAACCTTATCATGTTAGCTTCCAAACTCTGGTATACCTTTTAGAGGGCCCTTTTGTATACTGATAGAATGGGGAACCAGTAGCTAGGCTGCTGCCTCACAGCGCCAGGGACTCGAGTTCAATTCCAGCCAAGAGTGACTGTGTAAAATTTGCACATTCTCCCCTTGTCTGCGTGCGTTTCCTCAGAATGCTCTGGTTTCCCTCCACAACAGGTTAGGTGTTTGACTATGGTGTTCCAGAATGTGTGAGGAAAGTGCATTAGTCGGGGAAATGTAAAGTAACAGGGTAGGGGAATGGGTCTGGGTGGATACTCATGGGAGGGTTGGTGTGGACTTGCTAGGTCAAATGGCCTGTTTCCACACTGTAGGGATTCTATGATTCAATTATATTGGCATTGAAAAGATATTCAGTATCACAGGATATGGTTATGTACAGGGTCCAGATATCCAGCAATGCATAGAACAGGGCTTTGCGGGAGGTATGCTGATATTGAGCACACTTCATTGCTGCTTTGTGTATAAACATAGAACTATCTAAACACACTACTGCACTGGCTGTCAGGGGGCAAAAAACAAGCAGAGAAAACTGTGTCTCTTCCTTTGGGGGAAATTGAAGAGCAGAGTATGGTTATGTAATTGTTGTTTTACTGGACTTGCAAGTCAGGGATCTGGATCTCAGTAACACTGAGATTTTCAGTTTTCATCTGGCAAAAATCAAAGTTGGTTGTCTAAAACCATTCTTGTTCTGTCTGTGTTTACACCCTGAGATTGTGTAACACTTAGGGGCAAAAATATAGTTTTAAGAATACTCAGAAGAGATGATCACAATTAGTACAAAGCTCATGATATATTGAATTTCATATAGTCAGGACAGCTTTAGTATAAATTAGACCTTCATTTTTTCTATAGTTATCATGTGTTATACACTCAATTTTGGTTGTGGGTGAGATAACAAATTTAGCAGCACTCCTTATATCCCAGCCTTTCATGACCTTTGATTACTCAAAGCACTTCACAGTGATTTATTTTGGAAGTGTAGTCACTATTAGAATTTTGAAATGTGGCAGCCAATTTGCACACAGCAATCAACATGGTAATCACCAAATCATTTGTGTGTTGCTTGTCACCATCCACCCAAGTACCACGCCACATTTGTTCTTAAGATAGGTTGACTATTTTTCTCCTTTATACTCTCCACTGAAAACCTTCTCAACTTCAGTGATTTCAATTTTTGGGTTCATCGCCATCCTGTCCTTTAATCTCTCTCTCCATGTGAAATTGCCTATCCATATTCATTGCTAATGTCCTGATCTTGGTTTCTCACATCACCTCTCAGTTAATACAGGATCAATCACAGATAAGGCAATCTTTGATCACTTTTCTGAATTGCTTTTACTGGTCTCACAACCTACTTCTGATTTCTTTGCTCTGGAAACCTCTTGCCCAAGTCATAAACAAGTACTATTGATTATCCAACTTCGCTTTCTGACTTGTTAGCCCATATCATTAATGGTCCACTGTTCCCATGTTCTAACTCTTCACCTATAATTTGGCTGCCATCATCTAGTCCTCCAAAAACATGCTTTTCTGGCCCCATCTTTCATTTGTACCCTTCATAAATGTCAGTTCAAACTAATTTTTGCAGCTTTCATGATAACTCACTGCATGTCTCAGATCTACATTGTTCTCCAGTTAATTCACTCATCAATTTGAACATTTCCATCCTTGTTTTTAAATCTCTCAATAGCCTTCCTTCTGCACCTGACTTCCAACGTAACTGCAATTTGGTAAATTTAATGCTACCTTGGGCTGCCTAGAATCCAATCTCTGGAATTCCCTCCATAAACTTCTCAACTCACTACATCTCATGCCTCCATTAAAGTCTATTTTTAACAAAATTGTTGGCATCCATGTTAATATCTCCTCAGAGCAATATATGAACTGAATAGGCCTGTCAACCTTTTGACCCTATTACATCCATTCAATGAGTGATCAGTGGTATATCTCCAGATGAAGCTATACAAATTGCAGTCTAATCTTGTTTGGAAATCTCTTCTGTACAGCTCAGTTTAAAGGATACAATTTCCTTTAATACTACTCCTGAAATGTACTCCTTTTTCCTTAACACAAGGTCTCCTTTAATTGTAGTAACCAGGAACCTTGACTGTATTCCATTTTACACATGATAGGGATCCACTTAACCTTCCTTCCTTGTCCATTTGCCTCCCTGTTTAACATATGATCTTACACCATTTCCACATCTCCAGCATGAAGTAACCACCAAATACGTTTTCCACTCACCTTGCAGCATCGTGACAGGACCACTCTCTCCTCTATACTCTAGTCCACTGTTCAATCACTCTCAATATCCCTCACCTTTCCATAGTTGTTGAAAAATGTTAGAATCTATAATAAAGGATGTGATAACTGGACCATAATATACTGAAGCAGAATTAGGCCATTCGATTCTTCAAGTCATGTCTAATATATTTCTCAACCCTATTCTCCTTCCTTCCCCCCCCCCCCATAAACCTTGGTGTCCTTACTAATCTGGAACCTATCTCCCTGTGCAAATAATACAATGACATAGCCTTAAAAACCTTCTGTGGCAACGAATTCCACAGATTCACCACCTGCTAGCTGAAGAAATTATTCCTTATCTTAGTTCTAAAGGGTCATTACTTCACTCTGTGCCTTTGGTCCTCATCTGTGGTATTAGTGGAAACATTGTGTTCATGTGCACTCAATTCAAGCCTTTTGGTATCCTGTAAGTTTCAATCAGATGCCCCTTCGAGAGTGCTTACCCTGAGTTAAGGGGAAGTGATGGCACAGTGGTATTATCACCAAACTATTAATCCAGAGACCCTGGTAATGTTCAGGGGACACAGGTATGAATCCTGCCATGGCAGATGGTTGAAATTGAATTCAACAAATATCTGAAATTAGGAGTCTAATGATCATAAAACTATTGAGAATTGTGGGAAAAACTCATCTGGCTCATTAGTATCCTTTGGGGGAGGAAACTGCCATTTCTACTGGCCTACATGTGACTCCAGACCCACAACAATAATCAGCTTATAGATTGCTATCTTCCGCCTCCCTCCCTTCTTAAAAAGGGGTGTTACATTAGCAATTTTTCCCTGACACCAGTGATTCCTGAACGATTATCACCAACACCACCACAATCTCCTCTGCTATCCTTCAGAACTCTGGGGTATGGTTCATCTGATTTATCCACTTTCAGCTTCCCCAGCAGCACCTCAGTGATGGGCCAATACACTCGCCTCTACTCCCTGACTCTTTTGAAGTTCTGGTGCACTGCTGATTTCTTCCACTCTGAAAACTGATGCAAAGTACCTATTCAGTTTCTCCCCATGTCTTTGCTCCCCATTACTGCTTCTCCAGCCTTCTTTCCAGCGGTCCAATGTCCACTCTTACTGCTCCCTTACCTTTCACAGATCTAAAAAAAATTGCAGTCTTTTATTACCAGCTGGTTTACTCCCATATTCCATCTTCCTCTCCCCTTTTTTTGTGTTATCCTCTGGTTTTTAAAGGCTTCCCAATCCTCTGCCTTCCCACTAATCTTCTCCATATTGTATGCTTCATCTTTTGCTATTAAACTCTCCCTGAATTCCCTTTTCAGCCATGGTTGCCCCATGCTCCTCAGTACATTTCTTCTTCCTTGGGATGAATTTCTGCCAAACCTGCTGGAACACTCCCAGAAATCCCAACCATTCCTGTTTCACTCCTGCTAGGCTCACCTTCCAATTCATTCTGGCCAGCACCTCCCTCATGTCTTTGTAGTTACCTTTATTCAATTGTAATGCTGTTATATCCGATTCCGGCTTTCCCCTTTCAAACTGCAGAATGAATTCCATCACCTTATGGTAACTATTCCCTTGGTGTTCCTTCACCTTAAGCTCCTTAATCATAGAACATAGAAAAATACAGCGCAGTACAGGCCCTTTGGCCCTCGATGTTGCACCGATCCAAGCCCACCTAACCTACACTAGCCCACTATCCTCCATATGCCTATCCAATGCCCGCTTAAATGCCCATAAAGAGGGAATGTCCACCACTGTTACTGGCAGGGCATTCCATGAACTCACGACTCACTGAGTAAAGAA
>NC_057718.1:78510036-78514360 GCF_004010195.1 Chiloscyllium plagiosum | reverse complement strand
TACCAATAAAAGCCTGTACGCCATATGCCTTCCTCACCGCACTGTTTACCTGGGTGGCAACTTTCAGAGGTCTGTGTACATGGACACCAAGATCCCTCTGCTCATCCACACTACCAAGTATCCGACCATTAGCCCAGTACCCCATCTTTTTGTTATTCTTCCCAAAGTGAGTCACCTCACACTTAGCTACATTGTATTCCATTTGCCACCTTTCTGCCCAGCTCTGCAGCTTCTCTATATCCTGCTGTAACCTGCCAGATCCTTCCTCACTGTCAACAACTCCTCTGACTTTCGTATCATCCGCAAACTTGCTCACCCAACCTTCTAACCCCTCTTCCAGGTCATTTATAAAAATGACAAACAGCAATGGTCCCAAAACAGATCCTTGCGGAACACCGCTAGTGACGGCACTCCATGAAGAAACTTTGCCATCAACTACTACCCTCTGTCTTCTTCCATCCAGCCAATTCCTAATCCAAACCTCCAACTCATCCTCAATGCCATATCTCCGTATTTTCTGCAGTAGCCTACCATGGGGAACCTTATCGAACGCCTTACTAAAATCCATATATACCACATCTACCGCTTTCCCCTCATCAACCTCCTTTGTCACCTTTTCAAAGAATTCAATAAGGTTTGTGAGGCACGACCTGCCCTTCACAAAACCATGCTGACTATCCTTGATCACATTATTCCTATCCAGATGTTCATAAATCCTATCCCTTACAATTCTCTCTAAGACTTTGCCCACAACAGAAGTGAGACTCACCGGCCTATAGTTACTAGGGTTATCCCTACTCCCCTTCTTGAACAAGGGAACCACATTTGCTATCCTCCAATCTTCTGGCACTACTCCTGTAGACAACGAGGACATAAAAATCAAGGCCAATGGCTCTGCAATCTCCTCCCTTGCTTCCCAGAGAATTTTAGGATAAATGCCATCAGGCCAAGGGGACTTACCTATTTTCACCCTTTCCAGAATTTCCAACAACTCTTCCCTACATACCTCAAAGCCGTCTATTCTAATTAATTGTGACTCAGTATTCACATCGGCAACAATATCCTGTTCCTGAGTGAATACTGACGAAAAGTATTCATTCAGTGTCTCCCCAATCTCTTCAGCCTCCACACTCAACTTCCCACTACTATCCTTGACTGGACCTATTCCTACCCTAGTCATTCTTTTATTCCTGACATACCTATAGAAAGCCTTTGGGTTTTCCCTAATCCTACCAACTAAGGACTTTTCATGTCCCCTCCTTGCTGCTCTTAGCTCTCTGTTCAGATCCTTACTGGCTACCTTATAACTCTCAATCGCCCCAATTTTTTTTTCCAAATACACTTTATTTACAACCTGCACAGACATAAATGGCCAGGAAAATTTCAATATTGGGCAACTGCATCATTCTTTTCAAGGAGTACAATATGTAACACTGCCAATTCATACTCTTCATCATTATAAACTCAAATCAGGGACTCACCAGTGGTGCTTGATGCACTGCTTAATGTGGCGTTAGGCATTTCAATACCTGGATCAACACACTAGAAATATTCCACATAGAAATGATCTTCAGAATAATTGAGTTGAAATGATTAACATTGTCTCTTTAAGTAAGCGATTTCATATCCTATGTTTTGGTGGTTCAAACAGCTTTCTTGTCCAAAATAATGAGTCAAAAGCATTATTTTTAAAAGAAATAGCTATCGTTCTTCAAAATAAAAATTTACATTGGGGTTCTGCTTCCCAACAGAATAAATAACTTGTTTTAATATTCAATTTCAAAGTTACAATTGGCAATGCTTGTAAACTCATTTTGGACAATTTTCTAAAGGTGGATCTCAACTATAAGTGGTTTACAAGGCAATCGAGTCTGCCCTGTTAGAGATCACTAAATCCTGAACTGCCTGACACCAATCTGGCTCTGCAACAAGCTGCTCCTAAAAAGAACATCTCGTAGACATACTACAAATCCTTCTTCTTGAAATCTACTACCAACCTGATCTTCCCAGTCCTCCTGCGTTTTGAAGTCCCCTTTGATTATTGTAACAGTGCCTTTCTTACAAGCCTTTTCCATTTCACAATTTATTTTCTGCCCCACATCCTGACTACTTTTTGAAGACCTGTACATAACTCCTTTCGGGTTATTTTCCTTCCTTTACGGTTCTTCGACTCTACCCATACTGATTCTACACCTTCCAACTCTATATCACTCTTATTGTCAATTTTGTTTTTTTTTACTAGCAAGGTAATCCTACCCCAGCCGCTATGCCCATTGCTTATCCTTTCATTAGGATACATCTCTTTGGGATACTTAGTTCCCAGTCCTGATCTCTTGGAGCCACATCTGTGAGACCAACAATATTGTGCCCAATAATTTCAGCTGTTTTAGAAAAGAATGGTAAAGTTAGGCAGAGACATGGATTTATGAACAGGAAATCATTTTTGGCAAGCTCTTTAGAGTTTCTGTTTGAGGATATTACTTGTAGAAGAAGGAATTTATTCTCTCAGACAGGTGAGATTCTTTGGGATACTCTACCTGGGTGTTGGGGGGGGAGGGGAGGGATCAGGCTGGGTGGTGGGGGAGGTGTGGGTGGGTATGATGTTCAGTCATTGAGCATTTGCAAGACTGAAATCAATACAGTTTGGCTAGATTAGGCTAACCCTAACCTTCTGCAGGATCTAATGACACAAAGGATAGGGAGATAGTGTGGAGAAGTTGGTATTAAAATGCACGATCAGACGTGATCTAATTGAATGGCAGAGCAGGCTCAACAGGCTGAATGGTCTGCTCCTATTCCTATGTCTATGCATTGTACAAGTCTAGGAGAAGCACTCCCAAATATTCCTCCAAGGCAAAGCAACCATTTATTTGTACTTCTTTCAATTAAGTATCTAATATTCACTCCCCACAATGTGGTCTCCACTACTAGATGACAACTTTGTGGAACACCTCTGTTCTGTCCACAGAAATGACCCTGAACCTCTTGTCGCTTTTCATTTTAATCTTCAACTTTTTTCACATTCTAACATTCTGTTCTCATCCTCCTCCAGAGTTCCAGTCAAGCCCACTGTCAGCCTGAAGAACAGTGACCACATCTTACTTTTAAAGTAGGCATGTTACAGCTTTCCAAACTCAATTCTTATTTCAACAATTTTGATTTGAAACCTCTGCCCTGTTGGATTTTTTTTTGTTTGCTGATTTGACTTTTTTTTTCTCTGCCTGCCTGCCTTCCTTCCTTCCTTCTGTCTGTCTGTCTAATCAATCTGCAGTTCACAATTTATCAGGACACGTCTCTTATTTCCGTACTTGTCACATGAAACCTTTTGTCAGTTAATCTATCTGCCCACCAACTTACAGCAGAGCTTTCCTTTCTTTATTTTCAGAGTGATTACCACAAACATGACAGTCAGACTGGCCACATGTGAAAATTGACCTATTTTCATCAGTTACTGATGGCAAACATCACTAGACCAGAACAGATTAGTGCATACACAGCTGACATCACTATGTTTCATGTATAATAATAACACATTGGTAATGCATGAGCAGATGAGGTCAAAATTCCAGAAGCTGTGGCAAAGACCATGAGTGGGGACAAAGGCTGGGAGCTGCAGCCAAGGTCAGAAGGAGAGACTAAGGCTGGGAGCTGTAGCAAAGCTCACAGAGTAGCAGTGAGAGAAATAATGTTTCGACTTGGTTGGGCGGCAGGGAGGGAGAACTGCACCAACAGCACTGAGGACCTGCCACCTTCCAATCATTGAGCATCCAAGCTTGATAGACCTTGTGATTGGTCTCTTGGCAGTGATGTAGCATTGCCAGAGATAGGAAATTTTGCCAGTGCGCGCACAATGTGGAGTAAGGTTAATGGCAAGAGCACATCAATGGGTAAGTGCTTCTGTCACTGTTTGCTTACCGTCTGAGATTCTCCACATCTTCAACGGTGTCTGGTAAAGTCATGCCCTTTGTTTCAGGCAAGAGCAACACTAGGCCACCAACAATCAAACCAAGCACCCCTGGCAATGAATGGACAGAACAGTAAAAGATTTATTTGCAACTAGACAAATGATTTAGTTTAAATTAAATTTGTAAAACATTCACTCGGGAATATAATTCTTTCTGATGCACGTTAGGAAAACACATTTTCAGACTGTTTAGTTTTTCATATCACTGAATCATGAAACAGAAGTGAGGAATGTGTGTTTGCAGAAAAAATAGTTTTGTTTATGACTAATATAGAACTGCTCGGTCTTGAGAAGTAATTTCATCACTTTGTGACTTCCTCACAAAGATTAAGTGAGTTTAGATTAGATTAGATTAGATTA
>NC_057718.1:78501036-78510001 GCF_004010195.1 Chiloscyllium plagiosum | reverse complement strand
CACCCAGAGGAAACCCACGCAGACACGGGGAGAACGTGCAAACTCCACACAGTCAGTCGCCTGAGGTGGGAATTGAACCCGGGTCTCTGGCGCTGCGAGGCAGCAGTGCTAACCACTGTGCCACCGTGCCCTTAAAAACTGAAATTACTGTGGATGCTATAAATCAGAAACAAAAACAGAAGTTGCTGGAAAAGCTCAGCAGGTCTGGCAACATCTGCGAAGAGAAATCAAAATTAAAGTTCAGAACTGAGCAATGGTTGTGAGGAACAGTCACGGGACCTGAAACATTAACTCTGTTTACTCTTCACAGATGTTGCCAGACCTGAGAGTTTCAAGCAGCTTCTGTTTTTAATTTAGGTTTCTTTATTCTGGTGAGCATTAACTGATCTAGACTAGCAAAGGCCAAGAGATCATTTCCCAATGTGATCGGTCCTGAAATTTAATTCAATAAATTTGGCAATCCATTGAGACTGCTCCAGAAAAATACCCAGGAGAACTGCCCGTGGCAATTAAAAATGGTACTGCATGATTAGGCTGTCTTATAATTCCAGCTGCTTCTCACTGTTTATTCCTTCCCCCATCCCCTCCCGCCATTCTCCCCACCCCCCCATTCCTCTCCACCTTCAGTCTTCATCACCATCTTTTCGTAATTACAATCAGTTCTGAAGAAGGGTCACTGGACCCAAGACATTGACTCTGTTTGTTCTCCACAGACAATCCAGGCCTGCTGAGGTTTTCCAGCAATTTCTATTTTTGTTCCTTTAAATTGAGCTCGCTTATGTTGTGATAGTTCACTAAATTTACATTCTTTGCTTCTCTTGTTTTATCAATTACTTGTCACTTGGTAAATAATCATTACCACAAACTTTGCACAGCCCATTCTATTGAACACCAACTTGAACCTGTGCAGTGCCTTTAACATAATATAATATTCCAAGGTGCTTCATAGAGATTTTGACGAAATAAAATTCGAGTTAATATACCGAAGAGACATGAGATACTACAGCTGACTAAAACTTGGTCAAAGAAGTCAACTTCGCAAGGATCATTTGAAAAGAGGAGGAGGTATGTACAGCTGTATGGATGTTAAATAAGGGAATTCAAGTTTTAATGGCCTTGGAAGCTGAAAGTATTATCACCAAGGTGGAGTGATGATTGCTGGGAGGGGGGTACAAGAAGCCAGAATTGGAGAAATGCAGGGATCTTTGGTGGTTGAAGGGGGTTACAGAGATTGGAAGGGACCTGGTCATGGAGCAATTTGAAACCAAGGATGCCAATTCTAAAAATTTATGTCTAGACTAGCAGACAAGGTAGGTCAGCAGCTAGTTAGAAAATGTAACAGAGTTTTGGATAATCGTTAGTTTACAGAGGATAAGTGGAAGGCCAGCAAAGGGATACATTGGAATAGTCAAGTCTTATGGTATCCATGGCCTGACTGAAGTTTCCAACAACTGATGAGTTGGTACAGAGTGGAGACAGGCTGTGTTCGATAGGTAGAAGTAGGCAGAGGATAGGAAATCCAAAGTTAATTTTAGGAACATAGGAAGAGTAGGTCATTGAACCCCTCAGGCTTGCTCTGCCATTACAGATCATGCCTGATCACCTACTTCAAAGGCATTTTCTCATACTATCTGCACAATCCTTGATGTTGTCCTATCTAGAAATCTATCAATTTTCTTCAACTACCTCGACTTTCATAGTCCTCTGAGATAGAAAATTCCAAAGATAGTCCACCCTCTCAGTGAAGAAATATCTTCCTATCTCTATCCTGACTGGTCCGATTTATTCTAATACTGAGTCTCCTTGTTCAGGGTGCTGTAGCTCACCGTGTTTTTAATTGGTCTTCTTATAGTCTCAGTTGTTAAGGGAAAGGAATGAAATTGGTGATTGGAGAATGGAGTTTGTAGTTGGGACAATTCATTTTGTCTGCCTGACATTTAATTACAGCAAATTTTTGTAACTTACTACTCGATGGACAAACATCATAACAAATCAAAGGTAGTAGAGTGATTGATGGCGGTGTTAGTGGCTATCGCCAGCATAGCTGTGGAATCTGACATTGTTTTTAAAATGATGTCACTGTTCGGCTGCATGTAGATGAAAAATCGAGTGAGACCCAGGAGAGATTCTTGGGAGACACCAGAAGTGGGAGTGGGATGAGAAGGCAGAACCCTGGCTCCTGTTGGATTGATAGAAATGCTAAATATCTTTATGTGTCAGGCGACACTGAGAAAGAAATAATTCATTCGCATTTAATTTTGATGCTCCTTTGTTAGAAATGAAAAGATTTAAGACATGGAATGAACTTTCTGAGGAAGTAATGGTTGCAGGCACAGTTACAATGTTTAACAGACGCTTAGGTAAGTACATGAAGGGGAAAGATTTGGAAGGATATGGGCCAGGAGCAGGAAGGTGGGCCTAGTTTAGTTTGGGATTATGGACTGGCTAGATCAAAGGGTCTGTTTGTGTGTTGTATGACTCTGTTGGTCAAAGGACTATGGAAAAGTGATTTAAGGTTTGGACATGAGATGCAGGGAGAATGTCAGGACAAACCAATTCATGCCACAAGTGGAAATAAATAATTCATATGGCTGGGAAAGCTATTGAAGTCCAATGTTGAGTTGAACAATCTAACCAATAACTTCAGCTGATGCAAAGTATTTGGTATGCCACTAGAATTGGATCTCATGGGATCTCCCTCATATTGGCCATAACAATGGGCACCATTTTCTCCTTTAAAGGTAAAGAATGATAGTAAGCGTGTTGAAACGCATAATCTTTGTCATCAACCAGATCAACATATCTCATGGAATCACATGCTTCTCAATTTATTTACCTATGCAAATAAAATATTGTGCAGAGCCAGAAGCTCTGTCCACTGACAAAACCTTCTGGATTTGAAGCCTCTGTGCCATTTTTTAAGCCTAGCAGGACCTGCCCCTCAGGCTGTAGTGATTGGCACTAGGAATGACTCTGAAGAAGGCCTAACTGACTCCCATATTTCTAAACACTGCCCTGGAGGTGATGCTCAGCAGAGTTACTCAAGAGGAAGTTGGTCCTCTCCTGACTGACCACAGTGGGAGGCCAGTTCACCAGCCTCACCCAGCCTGAACACAGATCCTAATGCAGACCAGTTCTGTAACTGCAATAAAACAGGATGAGCAACAATGCCGAAAGAAGGTGAATAACCTTCTGCATACTGCAAGGTTAACCATCTTCTCTGTAGGATCTCAAGCCCTAGGGCTATCACACAGTCTAGATCTGCCAGTGGCAATACATCTCATCAAGGATGTTGGATCATGTCCACTTAAGGGCTCATGCTTACTTCATCCTCTCAAACTACTAACCCTTCCTGCCCTCAACGCTTCCTACCTACTTGGGATGCTTTACCATGCTGTACAACTGTGTATGGTTACAAATTGTTCTTGGACCCATTCCCATCATTCTTGAGCTTTCCCTGTCTCGTTGCAGGGAAAACTGGCACTCGACCGGGTCAAGAGGTTGAAGACCAATGGGAAGGTGGCAGACATCAAGCATCTCAGCCCCTTTTTGGAAAGAATCATCGAACACCCAACGCAGGGTAAATTATACTGTTCCTGTGATGACAGGATACCAGAAAGACCACTTACACAGTGAGCAAAATGGTGCTTTGCAATTCCTGGATGAGCATCACCTGGCATTTTGCTCCACATCATTAATGGGCAGCACGGTGGCACAGTGGTTAACACTGCTGCCTCACAGTGCCAGAGACCCAGGTTCAATTCCCGCCTCAGGCAACTGTCTGGGTGGAGTTTGGACATTCTCCCTGTGTCTGCGTGGGTTTCCTCCACAGTCCAAAAATGTGTAGGTCAGGTGAATTGGCCATGCTAAATTGTCCATAGTGATAGGTGAAGGGGTGAATGTAGGGGAATGGGTCTGGGTGGGTTGCTCTTTGGATGATCGGTATGGACTTGTTGGGCTGAAGGGCCTGTTTCCATACTGTAAGTAATCTAATGAACTGCTCTACAGGGTCATCAACTCATTCCCACTTCTGTTATGGCAGACTAATGGCAACCTGGGAATCTCAGCGAGTAAGGGCCCACCACCTGAACTGCTTCTCACCAGCACCACCTCAGAAGTGGAAGAGAGTGAAGCCTCATGAAAAATATTGACCAGGTATTCACCTACACCCTTTTCCAGCACAGAGACAATCACCTCTCCCTACCTGAGAGGTCCAGCTCCAGCAAAATGCTCAGTGGCTCTCTGACCTGCACTAGCATCAGGAGCAAGGCCAGAGGAGGGCAAGGCATTTCAGTTTCAATCCAGATGCCCCTTCTTATCAAGAAAACAGATAATGCCAGGAGGGCTCCACAGAGAGGGGCAGGGATCATACAGACATTCCAGCAGTTCCTCTATAGTTTCTGGTCTTTTCTTAATAAAAAAAATAAATGACCACATTTCTCTAACCTGGAACATTATTTGCCACCATTATGTCTCTTCAAAACTTTCTGCTACCAATCGTAAAACATACAGCACCTTTGAAATTCATCTTCACATTTTGACATTAGCTTTCTACTCCCCCACTTAGTAAAAAAATAACAAAAAGCCAAGCTCCATTATATTCTCCTTAAGCAGTCCTTCGGGAGCAAGGTTGACTTTTTTTTTTCACTCCAATATTCCGGGTCATGAGATGGGATGAATAAACAACCTATTGTTGATCTGCACACCCTACCACTGATTGGACAGGTGATGTTTGAAGACACAATTGAGTGGGGTTTTGAATTTTCACCTGCTCTTTCTGTTGTTTATGCTTGTTCTCCACCTGGGCCTACCAGGAAGCTCAAAATGGTGGCATCTTCTTGGATGCTTCTCCCACACATTTGGACAATCTTAGGAAACACATTCCCACAAGTTAGTGGGGATATTGCATTTTTTTTTAAGGGAGGACTTGGGGTCATCCTTGAAGCAATTCCTCCGACCTCTTGGTAAACACTTGTGACAAAGCTTAGAGTAGAGAACTTCTTTTGGGAATTCACAGACCTCGCATTCGTTCACAACCCTGGGAACATTACTTGTCACATATTGCCAATCAGAATATGTTTACTGCATCTCTACACTGTCTCCTAACTCCCAAAAAAGTTAACATGTCATAACGTTGCCTCTAATTTTATGTACTTTTATATTTGTTAATAATCTTGTCAACCTTATGAAATACCTCTGAAAGGCTATTTGGACAATATCCAGAATCACTCCAATATCCACCATCCTAGTGATCTCCTCAAAAAGTTCAATTATGTGAGTGAGACAGTATACAAACATGAGGCTCCTGATAATGGGAGGGTTTTACAACTAAACCCCTCTGGGATGGAAAGCTGGCAAGTTAGTTTGTGGATAAATTTTGTCATTTTTTCAGAATAAAATAATGTTTTTGTGAGACACATACTTTATGTGGTGGAGGTTTAATGTATGGTTAATATAGTTACTAGAAAAACTTGGAGAGGGAAAGGAGGAGTAGAATTGGTTATTTTCTTGAGGATGGAAACTCTTACAGAAAGTGGCATGAGTGTATGCTTCTTGGACAATTAAAATCTGAAGTCTCTCTCCATTCTGGACATATTGAAACTTCTGAAAATTACAATTAGGGGCAGAGATATAGTTGTGATAAAAGTGCAGCATTAAAATAGCAGAGTGCATTATACTTGATACACAATCCTCACCTAAAACCACAAGAGGTAACCCCATCCAGATTTCTGACAGTCGGTACACAATGAATGGAGCAGCAATCCCTCCAATATCGCACAGTGATGAGCATGCTGAAACACCAAGGTTCCTGTTTTTTAAAAAAAAGATGTTTATTGGCATGCAAAATAGTTTCCACATTTCACAAGCACTAAGTATTTTCAACAAGTCAGATTTTGCCTTGACAGCATAGTTCAAGAGAATGGATAATGATATTCAGTGTAATCAATAACTGAATTAGAGCTATACTTTTATTCAGAATCATTGATGAACTTTTGTTAATGTGGAGAACATCTATTCAGTTCACACCTTATAAATGTTGGGTATAGTTCAGTATTTACAAATATCACCATTTCGATGCAGATAGTGATTCCTAATTTACCCACAAAGGCTATTGCTGTTGCCAACCAACTGATACCTGAAATGGAAGATATAGATAAAAAGTACCATTAGCAAGACTGAATTTTCAGAAAACAAATTAAGTAATTGTTCATAACTAGTTATGGTTGTTGAGAGATTTAAATGAACTAATTGCATTTCTGCAAGATTTCACAATTATTCTTTGGGTCAATACCCACAGGTTTGAGGCAGGTGTGATGTGCAGTGAGTACAAGTTGGTGCAGTCACTAACCTGAGTAATGAAATAACCAATTTCCATGTCAGTTGGCAAAAACAGAAAGTAGAGCTCAATTGACAGGTGAACAGCTTTTAACAGGGCAGGAATAGGATGCCAATTATTTTGTGACACAAAAAGGATCAATTACTGACTTCAAAAAGGGCCCTGAGTTTTTTTTTTAAACAGTAATCTGGACAAAATAAACAGTCCATTATCGCAATTGCATAACAAGAATTAGTCACTGAGAAAATGTTAGCGAATTTTGAGAAGACTTGTAGCTCAGGTTCAGGTTTTGGATGTATATTTGCTCGCTGAGCTGTAAGGTTCATTTCCAGATGTTTCGTTACCCTACTAAGTAACATCTTCAGTGGGCCTCAGGCGAAGGAATGTTGAAAATTCCTGCTTTCTATTTATATGCTTGGGTTTCTTTGGGTTGCTGATGTCATTTCCTGTGGTGATGTTATTTCCTGTGGTGAAGTAACTTCCTGTTCCTTTTCTCATGGGGTGGTAGATGGGTTTTAACTCGATGTGTTTGTTGTTAGAGTTCTGGTTTGTCGCTGAGAAATGGCAGACTGTGTTCATTGGGTCTAACTGTCAGCAACAAACACAGAAAATGAAAAAAACTAGACCCGCAGGAAAAACTAGACAAACTCGCACAAAGTAACAACAATGACAACACAGAAGCATGTTAAAAAACTTATCTAATCGACCCTTAACAGACATTGAAAACGCCAGCTTAGTAAGAGGATTAAATTACAACTGCCAGGATGTGGACAATTTCTTAGCAGCATTAGAAACAACACTAAAAGACAACCAACTCACAGAAGAAACCCAGCAAACCATCAGACAGGTAGTCGCACGAACATTAAGCAGAAAAAAAGGAAACACACTCAATATACAAGAAAGGAAAGGACTGGAAAGACTTTAAAAAGATAAAAACATTGTTATCCTATCTGTAGACAAAGGATGCTTGACAGTCATTCTAAAAACAACACTAAAAGACAACCAACTCACAGAAGAAACCCAGCAAACCATCAGACAGGTAGTCGCACCAACATTAAGCAGAAAAAAGGAAGGAAACACACTCAATATACAAGGAAAGGAAAGGACTGGAAAGACTTTAAAAAGATAAAAACATTGTTATCCTATCTGCAGACAAAGGATGCTTGACAGTCATTCTAAATTGAAGAGACTACACTGAAAAAGCAAACGCACTACTTACAGATACCAACACTTAAACACTTACCAACAAGTGGCGATAGACCCAACCCCACAACTAGAGAACTGAATCACAGCCTGACTCAAAATACTTCAGAAATCTGGAGAAATAAATAAGACCGACTTCCAAAAACTGAAACCAGACGGATCCAACACACTTCCACAGATTACCCAAAACTCTCAAACCAGGATCCCCCTTCAGACCCATAGTCTCGCTACCTGGAACACCAACTTACAGATTGGCCAAGGAGTTAAAACACTTAGACTTATGCCACTCCACCCAAGAATTCCTGAAGACCATCAAAGACACAGATAGAAGAGGAGGAAATAATGGTCTCCTTTGATGTAACAGCCCTGTTTACTTCAATCAACATTAACCTGGCCAAGGAAACACCGATAACACTATTGGAAGAGCTGGAAGTTTTTGTTGCAAACGTTTCGTCCCCTGGCTAGGCGACATCATCAGTGCTTGGGAGCCTCCTGCGAAGCGCTTCTTTGATGTTTCCTCCGGTGTTTATAGTGGTCTGTTCCTGCCGCTTCCGGTTGTCAGATTCAGCTGTCCGCTGTAGTGGTTGGTATATTGGGTCCAGGTCGATGTGTTTGTTGATGGAGTTTGTGGATGAATGCCATGCCTCTAGGAATTCCCTGGCTGTTCTCTGTCTGGCTTGCCCTATGATAGTAGTGTTGTCCCAGTCGAATTCATGTTGCTTGTTGTCTGCGTGTGTGGCTACTAAGGATAGCTGGTCGTGTCGTTTCGTGGCTAGTTGATGTTCATGTACTGCGACCCCTAGGACTCATAACAGCACACAAACCAACAGCCACGCTCAGACAACAACTCAACAGAACGAAGGACCCGATACCCAACATGAGCAAAACTAATGTAGTGTACAAAATACCATGCAAGGACTGCACAAAACACTACATAGGACAAACAGGAAGACAGCTAACAATCCGCATACATGAACATCAACTAGCCACGAAACGACACGACCAGCTATCCTTAGTAGCCACACACACAGACAACAAGCAACATGAATTCGACTGGGACAACACTACTATCATAGGGCAAGCCAGACAGAGAACAGCCAGGGAATTCCTAGAGGCATGGCATTCATCCACAAACTCCATCAACAAACACATCGACCGGGACCCAATATACCAACCACTACAGCGGACAGCTGAAACTGACAACCGGAAGCGGCAGGGACAGACCACTATAAACACCGGAGGAAACAACAAAGAAGCGCTTCGCAGGAGGCTCCCAAGCACTGATGATGTCACCTAGACAGGGGACGAAACGTTTGCAACAAAAACTCCCAGCCCGGCAAACAGAACCACAGCATTCATCTAATATGGAACAACCTCATTCCCCGAAGCAGTCATCTTTTGCTTTAAAAGTGTTTTCCATATTCT
>NC_057718.1:78467782-78500875 GCF_004010195.1 Chiloscyllium plagiosum | reverse complement strand
AAGTTTGTGTGAAGATTTGTAGCTCGGGTGCTCGTTGTTGTGGTTCTGTTCGCCGAGTTGGAAGTTTTTGTTGCAAACGTTTCGTCCCCTGGCTAGGTGACATCATCAGTGCTTGGGAGCCTCCTGCGAAGCGCTTCTTTGATGTTTCCTCTGGTGTTTATAGTGGTCTGTCCCTGCCGTTTCCGGTTGTCAGTTTCAGCTGTCCGCTGTCGTGGTTGGTATATTGGGTACCCAGCACTGATGATGTCGCCTAGCCAGGGGACGAAACGTTTGCAACAAAAACTTCCAGCTCGGCGAACAGAACCACAACAACGAGCACCCGAGCTACAAATCTTCGCACAAACTTTGAACTATTAGAAGACCCAAAGACACAGACACCAAATACCACTAACTTCATCAATAAGGAGAATATTATCAAGCTAGTGGACCTATGCCTTACCACCCACTTCACCTACAACACCAAAAACCTACAGACAAACCAACGGAAAACCCATGGGATCTCCAATATCAGGGTTCTTAGCAGAGGCAGTAATGCAGAGTCTTGTGCAAACAGCTCTGTCAACCATCCAACTCAAATTCTGGGTCCGCTATGTGGATGACACCTTTGTCATCACTAAACGAAACAAATTAGAGAAACCTTCAAGACCATCAATAATATCCTTACTAGCATAAAATTCACTAAAGAGGAGGAAAACAACAACAAACTGCCATTCCTAGATGTCACAGTAGAGCGAACAGCCAATGGGGAACTTCAAACTAACATCTACAGGAAAACAACACATACAGGCCAAATACTGAACTACAGAAGCAATCATCCCAACATCCACAAACGAAGCTGCATCAGAACATTATTTCAACAAACCAACACACACTGCAGTACAGAGGAACTACACACAGCAGAGAAGAATCACCTATACTGTGTAGTCAAAAAGAATGGGTACCCAATGAACACAGTCCACTGATTTCTCAGCAACAAATCCAAACAAGCAGACAAACCACGTCCAGAAACCCTCGCCACTCTCCCCTACATCAAAGACATCTCAGAAATGACTGCCAGACTACTCAGATTCCTTGGCATCACAGTAGCCCACAAACCCACCAACACACTAAAACATCAGCTAATGAACTTTAAAGACCCTATACAGAAAACAAGCAAAACTAATGTCATTTACAAAACACCGTGCAAGGACTGTAACAAACACTATTTTGGACAAACAGGCAGAAAACTAGCCACCTAAAACATCAGCTAATGAACTTTAAAGACCCTATACAGAAAACAAGCAAAACTAATGTCATTTACAAAACACCGTGCAAGGACACCGTAACAAACACTATTTTGGACAAACAGGCAGAAAACTAGCCACCAGGATACAGGAACACCAACTAGCCACAAAAAGACATGACCCTCTCTCACTAGTATCCTCACATACGGAAGAGGAAGGACACTACTTCGACTGGGACAACACATCCATTTTAGGATAAGCCAAACAAAGAAATGCATGAGAATTCCTAGAAGCATGGCATTCCAACCAGAACTCTATCAACAAACACATCGAGTTAAACCCCATCTACCACATGAGAAAAGGAACAGAAGTGACTTCACCACAGGAAATGACATAATCAACCCAAAGAAACCAAAATATAAATAGAAAGCAGGAATTTTCAGCATTGCTTTGCCTGAGGCCCACTGAAGATGTTACCTAGTAGGGTAACAAAACGTCTGGAAATGAACCTTCCAGCTGAGAGAGAATGTGTCTCTTATGACCTTCTATGTTGATGCTCTGAGATATAATGCATTAGTGCATTTTCTCACTTTACTGGAACCAAGTAAGTTTCATGTACATGTCAGTTACTTCACCAGATTGTAACCAGAGATGAGTACCTTCAGTCATATGGGGAAATTGGAGAAGTTAGGATAGAGCAATTTAGGGTGAGATTTAATAGAAGTATTTGAAATGATGAAGGATTTTGATATAGTGGATGGGAAAGATCTGTTTCTATCAGAAGGGCAGTCAGTAGCCAGAGGGCACAGGAACTAAGATAATTGAGAAATTAATCAGGGAAGAGATTAGGAATATTTTTCTATAGTGAATTTTTACAATTTAAGGTCATAAAATCATTTGGCCATCAAGCCTTCTCTGCCATGTGATAAAATCACACAGTTGATCTGATTGTGATCTTAACTCAACTATTTTTGCCTGACCCCATACTTTACTCAATCAATCATCAAACTCTGTCTAAATCACCCTTGAATATATTCAATGAACTGAAATGCACTGACTGAAAAAGGTGGTAGAAGCAGATTCAATAGCAATATTCAAAAGGAAGTTGGATAAGTATTTGAAAATTTTAAAAAAGGGCAATAAGGAAAAATTGGAGTATTGGAACAAATGAGAAGTTTTTATGGAGGTCTGGAATGGAGATTATGGGTTCAATTCCTTTGTTCTGTGCTCTAAGATTTTATTCCATTGGCATAGCAGACACCTAATCCAGTTTGTTGGGCTGGGTCTGTATCAGAATCCCAGTGCTAACCATAGTACTTACTTTCAGGTATGAATGCAGCTATTAGACAAGTGCTCCCTGACAACAGACCACCTGCCGCAAAGGGAAGGCGCCGTCCAATCCGCTCAATGGTTGAAAGGATGAGAATTGCTGCTGGGATTTCTACTGCTCCCGAAATGAAGAAGTCAAGGTAAATATTTCCTCCCAGAGTTCCCAAACGCATGATAAGCCCTTGGTATACCAAGGTAATAGCAAACCTGTAATGAAGTTGCGTGCATATTACTCCAGTGGCAACTTAACAGAATCAAGATAATTCCAGATGACAGTGTGCCATTCTTAAGATAACAGGCTATACGTCATTGCAAAGATTATTGTATCACAGTATCACAGATCATTGTGATACATGAAAATATGAACTTTTCCTTTCTACTGCACAGTGTGTGTTCAGGCAATCAAATTGGATAAACCTCAACAGGAACCATCCATATTCAAGCTGGAATTTACCCAGCAGATGTCAATGGAAATCATCAGCAGGTAAAGGACACTCAGACATTGCCCCATTAACAAGGTTTTTGTGTGTAATTCTGCAATTCTTAGAACTAGGTATTTAGGCAGTGATTTTGTAAAGGCTACATTACACTGTTTATAAATGTAATGATTACATAGTGAGAAATAATTAAATTAAATGCATACAATTGATTATTCTATCAGAGTGAAACAGGATAAAATGGTTAGTGATTGAATTTCAAAAGAATATACAGAATATAGACTATTTCACACCCTTTCTCCATTTGTAGAATAACATGATAGAATGAATGAGAGCAGCCAATGAATGCTTTCAGCTATTTTTTAACTACAGGTTCACAGAGCACAATATCTCCACCCTCCAGAGTGTAGTTCCATTCAATAAGGCTGAATAAAAGACTGCCAATTCTTTGACACTGCTATCTTAAAAATGAGCTTAAAGCCCCAGTCTTGGCAAAAACAGTCATGAGGGAGTGCAGAAAAGGTTAATCTGGTCCATTGAATGAGTGAGTGAATCATTTAGACATGGTATCTACACCTGCGGACCATAATGTCATAGAGATGTACAGCAAGGAAACAGACCCGTCAGTCCAACTCGTCCATGCTGACCTATATCCTAAATAAATCTAGTCCCATTTGCCAACATTTGGCCCATATCCCTCCACACCCTTCCTATTGATATACCAATCCAGATGCCTTTTAAATTCTGTAATTGTTCCAGTCTCCACCACTTCCTCTGGCAGCTCATTCCATACATGCACCACCTTCTACATGAAAAAGTTGCCCTTTAGATTCCTTTTAAATCATTCCCCTTTCACCTTAGGGCAATGCCCTCTAATGTTGGACTCCTCTACCGCAGGGAAAAGACCATATTTATTTACCCTATCCATTGCCCTTCATGATGTTATGAACTTCTATAAGTTCACCCCTCAGCCTCTGATGCTCCAGGGAAAATGGCCCCAATCTATTCAACCTCTCCCTCTAGCTCAAACCCTCCTACACTGGCAACATCCTTGTAAATGTTTTCTGAGCTCTTCCAAATTTCACAACAACCTTCCTAAAGCAGGGAGACCAGAATTTCTTGCAGTATTCCAAAAGCCCTAACCAATGCCCTGTACAACCAGAACATGAACTCCCAACTCCTAGACTCTATGGACTGACCAATAAAGGCAAGTGTACCAAACCCTTCTTCAATATCCATCTACCTGCGATTCCATTTTCAAGGAACTATGAACCTGCCCTCCAAGGTCTCTCTGTTCAGCAACACTTCTCAGGGTCTTGCCATTAAGTGTATAAGTCCTGCCTTGATTTGCCTTTCCAAAATGCAACACCTTATATTTATCTAAATTAAACTCCATCTGCCACTCCTCAGCCCATTGGTTCATTTGATTAAGATCCTGTTGTACTCTGTCTACTGCACCTCTAATTTTGGTGTCATCTGCAAACTTCCTAACCATACGTCCTATGTTCACATCCAAATAATTTATATCCATCATGAAAAGCAATGATCCCAGCACCGATCCTTGTGGCACAGGCCTCCAGTCCGAAAAAACAACCATCCACTCCCATCCTTTTCTTTTACCTTCGAGCCAGTTCTGTATCCAAATAGTTAGTTCTCACGGTATTTCATATGATCTAACCTTGCTAACCAGTCTACCATGAGGTATAGACCTAGCCATTTTTGGACTAATGTTAATTAATTAAAATCAAACAGCACCAGGTAATAGTCCAATAGCTTTATTTGGTAGCTAGGACCCTGGTGCAATCTTGTGATGAGATTGTGCTTTTTATGCCCACTGGATGCAACCAGGGTGGACTTAGTTAGATAGGTTAAAGATAGAAGATTGATAATGTCCAAGGAATAGTCTCTTAACAATGTAAAGGTAAGATTAGAGCCTGATAAGTTTCAGATTACCATGCATGCGATAAACAAAGAAGACTAAGCCTGGAGACAGTTCTTGACCTTGCCTTTACCTCCATCAGTCTGTCTCAAACCCAGCTCTTAGTGGACAGAAAACCACATGATAAAAGTAGATGGCAGCAGTGGGATCCACTATTTTGAAAATCATGACATTAGTGTAGATCAAGAATCAGACTAAAATCAATGGAGAAGCAAAGAACTAAAAACAAAAACTACTTTTCCAAAACAACGCTTTTAAGACCAGTGAGAAATCAGCTATCAAGCTGAATAGAAGCTATGAATTAAAAACAAAGTTCCTACAGAGAAGCCACCAAAGACACTTGTAAAGATATTTTTAAAAGTTAGCAGTAGGGGGAACAAGGGAAAAGAAAAATCAATGAGATCAGTTTTTCTAAAAAAAAACCCAGCAACCAAGGAGAGAAATTCAGATCAAGCACCCATTAAAAGCGGCTAACTATAGGACTTGTAAAGCAGATTAAATCTCTTAGAGGGTATTAAAAAAACCCTGAAAAATTGGGCTGAGAGGAAGAATTAACATACCTGTCAGTGTTTAGCAGCTTTTAGATTATTTCCTCAATGGCAGATTTGACAGTGAACAAGTTAAGAAAATTATTCAGAGACAGGTTGAAGAGACATTGATTGGGGGAAAAAAACTGTATTAGTACTTTTTCCTAGAATCAGAAGTTTCAGAGACCTAAAGGTTTATTAGTTAAATCCATTAATATTTCAACAATTTGGGTGAGTAACACAAATATTATTCAGTAGCTAAGAAGCATTGTTAAGTTTAATTGTTAGAAAAATGGCATTGGAGACAAAGCAAAGAAGTGTGGATCTGTTCGCATTGTATCAAGTTCAGCATGAAAATACCTCAGATGGGGAAAGATTTGCACAAACATTATCAATGGCAGCCATCTTTGAGACTGTCAGGAGTTCATTAAATCTTATTGACTGAAGCTTTTTTTTTGAGAGACGGAATTTCTACCCACAGATCTTTTGGAAATCCTTCAGCAATTTGGAAAGAAATATTTTATTCATCTCTATAAAGACATCATACTGGAAAGGAAAAGCAAACTTTACATGAAGCACCATTTAAAGCAACATAATCTTCAAAAGATTTCCATTTTAACATGATAACAATAAGCATCCTTACAACATAAATTAAACAACTTTAAACAATTGAAACTACTCGATAACAAAATGAGTGTCATACCAAGCGACCAAAATCCTATCAATCATTATCCAAATCAAGAACAAATAAGACAATGGCAAAATCATGCTTCAATAGCAGATACTAGCTCTCTGGTAAATTTGTAAATGGTTTCATTAATGATGCAACTACTATCTGAACTATTAACCTATAGAAATGTACAATAAGAGATTATTTGCAACAGAATACTAATTGGTCTCAGAAAAAGCAATTATTAAACTTCTTCAAACAAAAGAGGATCTATTTATAGAACAAACAGTCCAAATGGAAGTGAATACAGAGTCTAGGGAATTGTTCAATAAGCATTATACAGTAAAGGTACATTTAATCCAAAATGTTAACTACATAAAACACAATAAAACATTTAACCAGAGGACACAAACCTCTCATCTGAAAACTATACAAAATGTGACACATTCAATGCACGATCCAAAACAATCCAATGCTACAGTATCTTATCACAGCTGTAGCACCAAAGCAGCACATCAGCAAAAACCTAACTGTCCAGATTTATTTGAACAATGTATTCATTATATGAAAATATGTCACTTCTAAAAGATGTGCTATTCTCTAAAGGATTACATATGAACAAACATAATTCTCTTCTCCGAGAAATAACACCATCACCAAAGCCTGAAGCTAATGATGAAGAAGAAAATACAGTCTGTCTTCCCCATTTATTCCTGCAGTTACATCCATACAAGACCCTTCAGCAATTACTACTTCAGGGTGCATGGTAAACCTGCCAGATGAATTAAAATTGGAAGCTAGTAGTGTAGGCATAAGGACTTCCCACTGTACTATCCACAAAAGTACAACTGTCCCTGATCTCCTTAGATAACTAGAGATAATCTTGACTCTCAGAAAATGCAGTTTCCTCTTTGAAGGACTGTGATAAATCCAAATTTATTTCATTATATTTCGATGTCAGTGACTCTGCGTAAGGACTCTGGCAGCTAATCTCTTTTTTTTTTTTATTTACACTGATGCCTCCTCGTTCATTCATTCCTACCTAGTTGAAATCACCCACCTGCCCAAAAAGCATCCTTTCCCACCATGTGCGGCATGGTGGCACAGTGGTTAGCACTGCTGCCTCACAGCGCCTGAGACCCAGGTTCAATTCCCGTCTCAGGCGACTGACTGTGTGGAGTTTGCACGTTCTCCCCGTGTCTGTGTGAGTTTCTTCCGGGTGCTCCGGTTTCCTCCCACAGTCCAAAGATGTGCAGGTTAGGTGAATTGGCCACGCTAAATTGCCCGTAGTGTTAGGTAAGGGGTAAATGTAGGGGTATGGGTGGGTTGCGCTTCGGCGGGTCGGTGTGGACTTGTTGGGCCGAAGGGCCTGTTTCCACACTGTAATGTAATCTAATCTAATCTAATGTAATCTAATCTAATCTAATTTTTAAAAAATAAATAATCACATCACTTCAAACTTTTTCAATAGAACAAAAGCTTCTCAATAAGAAAGAAAGTTTTACATTTATATACTGCCTTTCATGACCTTAGGATGTTCCAAATCTCCTTCCAGACAATGAAGCACTTGTGTAATACAGCAACAGTTATGATGATTTCTCCACAATTCTTGCGAACTACAATGTGCTAAAGTACCAGGTAATGTTAGTTGTGGCTCGGGATACAGGATTACTGTGAACACTCAAACCTGTTGATAATACCCAGTCTTTAGATCCCAAATTGTGATTTTTAAGCCTATCCTGACTGATTTCCTTTGGAACATTAATCTACTCCAACATGTGATGAGGCAAAGCCAGACACAGGGCAGCATTGAGGAAGAAATCCACAGAAGCAGGGAAAGAGGTGGGTCATCCATCAAAAACATGGGACTGAATGTCAAGTCCCCATCAACAGGATGGAAGCATTAAGTTATCCTGGCAGCAGGAAAAAAAGGTGCAATGGCAATAACAATGGCATTATGGGGAGCTAATTTGTAATGGTTTTGAATGCAGTGATGAGTTATTAAACCACAACTTCCAATAATTAAATGTTACATGCGATTAATTGGGGAGGCACATGGGATCCATGGCCCTTCATTTTCCCACCTGTTTCGAGATAAGTGGGTGAGTCAGACCTCAAAGTGGAAGGTAATCAAAGTGGACCTCGAAGTGGAACTGACCATCACTGTTCAGAATTTTGGAAAGGCGAGGGAAAGCTGAGAAGCATCAGAGGGAATGTGACCATGGCTGAGAGAAGGTCAAGGGTCACTAAGGGAAGTTCGAAGGGGCTTGGTGAAGATGGGGTTTAGTAGAGTCATAGTCATAGAGATGTACAGAAGGAAACAGACCCTTCAGTCCAACCCGTCCATGCCGACCAGATATCCCAACCCAATCTAGTCCCACCTGCCAGCAGCCGGCCCATGTCCCTCCAAACCCTTCCTATTCATATACCCATCCAAATGCCTCTTAAATGTTGCAGTTGTACCAGCCTCCACCACTTCCTCTGGCAGGCATTCCATACACATACCATCTTTTGTGTGAAAAAGTTGCCCCTTAGGTCTCTTTTATATCTTTCCCCTCTCACCCTAAACCTATGCCCTCTAGTTCTGGACTCCCTGACCCAAGGGAAAAGATTTTGTCTATTTACCCTATCCATGCCCCTCATCATTTTGTAAAACTCTATAAGGTCACCCCTTAGCTCCAGGGAAAACAGCCCCAGCCTGTTCAGCCTCTCCCTATAGCTCAAATCCTCCAACCCTTGCAACATCCTTGTAAATCTTTTCTGAACCCTTTCAAGTTTCACAACATCTTTCCGATAGGAAGGAGACCAGAATTGCACACAATATTCCAATAGTGGCCTACTTCAATTGATCTTGAGGAAGGAGGGGTACAGTTGGACAAAGAGTGCAAAATAATCCTAGCATGTTGTCCCCTGCCCAACTGGAGTAGGCAAAGAGGAGGTGTGATAGAAGATTATAGGTTAAGACAGCAGGAGCAGTCTTCCAAGGAGAAAAATCAGAACATTGAGCAGGAGGAGCCTTCTGCACAATGCAGCACAGTAGAATCAGGCACTAAGCCAGTGAGGATTTAATTCTAACTCTGAACTTAGCTGCTCAAACAGCAAACGCTCATTTCTGATGTGCTAGCCTTCATACTGGTGCCCATGAGCTTCTGTAGTCATAGCACATCGCCATCCCTGCCATCATTAATTAATCTTAAGTAATTATGTGATGAATTATTACATAACGAATTTCTCTTTTAACTACCACTTTCTGTACTACTTAAAGCCTAGAATCCAATGCATTTACTGCTTTAGGATGATGTAAATAATTAAATCACTCATATCTTACTACTATTCTGTTAGATTCTCTTATAGAATTATTTCGCTTATAATTATTTATTGTTTGAAAGAAATATTTTCTCAATGTCAGCATTTGCACAGAATTCCGAAAACAACTTGTGACTTTCCTATGATGTCATTGCTTGATTTTCTACAAGCCCAACATTTTTATCATCCTCCCTGCTTTGCATATCTGCTGCGGGTCCATATTTTTCCATTCTTTAGAATAATTTATGCAATTAAGGTTAAATATTGGAAGAGACATGGAACTTTACAGTATGAGAGGAGGCCATGTAAAACATCATGTTGGTGCCAGACCTCAAAGAGCTATCACGTGGTTCCCAATCTTCTGCATTTTCCCTATAGCCCTGAAAATTTCACCCGTTTAAGAAAGTTAATTCATTTTACTTTGGTCAACACAGAGCCTCATAACTTGCTGGATAAAAAATATTCTTTATTTCCACCATTCTTGGCCTCTACTGTTAAATCTGTCCTATAATCTGCCCTGATACATCTGATGTCAGATGCAATTTATTCCTATCTACTCTAACAAAACCCTTTTAACAAAAAAAAGACTGCTTTTATATCTAAACTGCAATTCAAACATTCAGCTTAAATAAGCTGTGAAGCTTCAATGATGGGTATAATGTAATTAGGTGTGGCGAGAACAGGCTAAATGAACAAGGTTTTTTAGTCAAATACTTTCATTTTCTTAATATTGGTCCTTCAATCTGTTTTCTATATAATGCATGTATTTTATAAAACAGTTTATTTTCTCTAGGGAGTCTCCTAAAATCAAACATTTATAGAAAAAAAATCTCACCAGTTAAATGTCAAGATAAAGGTGTGTTTCCTCATCTGAGGAGTCCGTACCAGCTCTACAAAGGAAGGACGATTAAAGTCCTCACTGTGCTCTTCAACTATCTATAGGAATAAGAAAGTCATGCCTCAATATACAAATCTTCAATGAATGAAAGCGAACTAACAGAAAGCAATGTGACTCAAGAGGGTTGGAATATAAAAGCACCGTTGTGCTGAGGATCCTGTGATTGTATTCATTGGAGTTTAGAAGATTAAGGGGAGATCTAATAGAAACTTACAAGATAGTACATGGCTTGGCGAGGGTGGACGCTAGGAAATTGTTTCTGTTAGGCGAGGAGACTAGGACCCGTGGACACAGCCTTAGAATTAGAGGGGGTAAATTCAGAACAGAAATGCGGAGACATTTCTTCAGCCAGAGAGTGGTGGGCCTGTGGAATTCATTGCCGCAGAGTGCAGTGGAGGCTGGGACGATAAATTCTTGATGTCACAAGGAATTAAGGGCTACGGGGAGAATGCAGGTAAGTGGAGTTGAAATGCCCATCAGCCATGATTGAATGGCGGAGTGGACCCGATGGGCCAAATGGCCTTATTTCCACTCCTGTGTCTTATGGACTGGGGCTGTTCTGACTATGCCAGACTCTCATACTGGCCCAAGAAGACAAAAGTGCATTTGTTAGTCAATATAACACAAATTTTAAAAACAGTTGATGTTACCTCTAAAACAGTGTTAAAAATTTGCCTTTTAACAATTTCAAATCCATTAGCCTTCAAAGTGCTCAAGAGACATTGTGTCGTACTTTGAAAACATTTTGGTTCCATCAAGGAAAGGAAAAGTAATTCCACCTAGAGGGTGATTAGAGTCTTGAGCTCATTGCTTAAAAAGATTGGTAGTGGCAGAAAGTTTTGTCACATTTCAAAGTACTTGCAGATGCACTTGCATTGGTACAAGCTACAGAATGATGGGCCAACAGCTGGCAACTGCGATTGGACTGGATAGCTCTTTTATAAGTGGCAAAGAAACAACGAGCCAAGTTACTTCCTTTGTGCCAGAGATTTTCAATGTATGTCTGATGAATAATGATGTTTCTCTGTAATAATGTATAGCCGAAGTGGTTTCTCATTCAAACTGCTGGTGAAATTTTCAATCATACAAGAAATGACTTTTTTTAAGAAGCAGAAGAATTGGTGAGTGTCAATACTACAGTCTTCTCCATGTTAATTCACTCTCTCACATTTTGTCATGAATTAGGCTGCTTACCAGGCATCTCATGTGAAGCTTCTGATACTTGCTATGTACACGGTAAATGTTTACATTTACCCTTGCCAAACAACTAATTATCAACAATTGACAATCATCTCCTTGGGATCAATGGGAAAATGGATTTTACTGGGGTTGAGGAGCTTCAATGGAAATTTATCTTTTGGAGGTCATTCCATGTGAAACCTTTCATATGCTCTGATATCCAAAAGCTGAACTAGACTGGTCTAAGAAGACTTGACTAGACAGTCAAATTAGCAGTAAAGACCAAAGTTACTGGAAAAGCTGAGCAGGTCTGGCAGCATCTGTCAAGAGAAGCCAGAGTTAAAATTTTGAGTCCAGTGACACATCATCAAAACCAATGGTAGCTAGGAAAACATTATTTTTTTGCAGAAGACAGGGTGGAGGAGGGGGTAGGAAGTAAACAATAGATGGGGATAGAGCCCAAGGAGAGAGAAGAACAGTTGGAAAGACAAAGGAGTGGATAACAATCTGGTGAGGAGAGTGAATAGCTATTAAAGGAGAATGTTAGTGGTTAACAATAGGTAGTGTATAATGACAGACTATGTCATAACAAGGCCTGGTGTGTGTGGTAGGGGACTAGGCCATGGGAGAGTTCAGGCCCTAAAATTATTGAACTTGATTTTGAGTCCGGAGGGCTGCAAGGTTGCCAAGTGGAAAAAGAGGTGTTTTTCTTCCAGTTTGTGCTGACCTTTGTTGGAACACTGCAGCAAGCCTGAGACAGAGATATTGGCCAGGGAACAGGGTGGTGTGTTAAAGTGGCAAGCAATTGGAGGCGCAGGGTTTTATTTGTGGGCAGAATTTCAGTGTTCTGTAAAGTGTTCACCCAGTTTACGCTTCATTTCCCCAATGTTGAGGACACCACATTGTGAGCAGTGAATACAGGATAGACTAGCTTGTGAGAAGTGCAGGTAAAGCGTTGCTTCACCTGGTAGGTATGTTTGGGATCTTGGATTGTGGGGAGGGAGGTGGTGAACTGGCCTGTGTTACACCTTCGGTGGTTGCACAGGAAGGTGCCGTGAGGCTGTGGGTGTTGTTGGGAGTGAAGGAAGAATGGACCAAGATGTCCTGGAGGGAAGGTCCCTGCAAAAGGCAGATTAAGGATGGAAGGGGAATATGGAAGATGTGTCTGGTGGTGGCATCTTACTGGAGGTGGTGGAAATGATGGCTGATGATCTCCTGGATATGGATGTTAGTAGGATGGAAGGTAAGGACAAAGGAAACCCTATTGCTGGTGCGAAAGGGAAGAGAGTGAGAGCCAAAGTGCGGGAGATGGGTTGGACCCGGTTGAGAGCCTTGTCGACAATGATGCTGGGAAATCCTCGATTGAGGAAGAAGGTGGAAGCTTTGGAGGCTCTTGTTGAAGTTGGTCTCATCGGAACAAATACTATGGAGCCCGAGGAATTGGGAAAATGGATCAAAAGACCACAAGACAAAGGAGCAGAAATTAGGCCATTCAGCCTATCGAGTCTGTTTCACTATTCAATCATGACTGCAAAGATTTTTCAACCCCATTTTCCTGCGTTCTCCCCGTAATCTTTGATCTCCTTGGTAATCAAAAACCTATCTATCTATGTTTTAAAGGTACTCAATGACCTGGCCTCCACAGCCTCCCGTGGCAATGAATTTCACAGATTCACCACTCTCTGACTGAAGAGGTTTCTCCTTATCTCCATTTTTAAGGGTCTTTTCTTTACTGTAAGGCTGTGCCCTTGGGTCCTCATCTCTCCTGCCACTGGAAACATCTCCATGTCAGTTTTGAAAATTTCAATCAGATTCCCCCCACTCCTAAACTCCATCAAGTATAGTCCCAGAGTTCTCGAACATTCCTCATATGTTAAACTTTTCATTCTTGTGAACTGCTCTGGACCCGCTCCAGAGCCATGTGTTCCGAGGAAGGGTCATTGAACATTAACTTTGATATGTCTTCACAGATGCTGCCAGATCTCCAGAGTTTTTCCAGCAATTTCTGTTTTTGTTTCTGATTTACAGCATCTGCTGTTCTTTTGATTTTTGCTCAAATTAGCAGGTTAATTACAAAACCTGGAAGCCATAATTATTCTTCTTTGGCTCCAAGTCACTGCCATAACAAGGAGATGGTGCCGGTTAGACTAAGATTAGAAGGACAAGGGCAGCAGATACATGGGAATGCCACCACTTTCAAGTTCCCCTCCAAGCCACTTGTTATTCTGACTTGGAAATACGTCATCGTTCCTTCACTGTCGCTTGGTCAAAATCCTGGAATTCCCTTCCTAATGGCATTGTAGGTCACCCTGCTGCTCACCACCACCTTCTCAAGGGCAACTTGGGACGGGCAATAAATGTTGGCCAGCCAGCAACACCCAGATCCCACAAACGAATAAATAAAAAACTCAAAAGATTTCTAATCGCTAAAGCTGAGTTTCTCCAACCACACACCCAGCTAAACAAATCTTTAAAAAGTCTATTATATGTTAAACAAATTGTGGCAAGATATTCACGTATGGTTGCCTTTACTGGTCAGTGCATTGAGTATAGGAGTCGGGAGCTGTACAGGACATTTGTTAGGCCATTTTTAGAATATCATGGGCAATTCTGGTCTCCCTGCTGTAGGTAGGATGCTGTAAAACTCAAAAGGGTTCAAAATGTTGCCAGGATTGGAGGGTTTGAGCTATAGGGACAAGCTGAATAGACTGGGGATATGTTCCTTGGAGTGTCGGAGGCTGAGGGGAGATCTTACAGAAATTTATAAAATCATGAGGAGCATGGATAGGGTGATTAGTCAAGGACTTTTTCCCAGGGTGGGAGAGTCCACAACTAGAGAGCATAGGTTTAAGGTGAGAAAGAAAAGATTTATAGGGGACCTAAAGGGCAGCTTTGTCACACAGAGGGTGGTGTGTCTGTGGAACAAGGTGCCTGAGGAAGTGGTGGAGACTACAATTACAACATTTAAATGGTATCTGGATGGGTATATGAATACGAAGAGTTTAGAGGGATATGGGCCAAATGTTGGCATAATGAGACAAGATTAATTTAATATGTCTGGTCGGCATGGACGAGCTGGACAGAAGGGTCTGTTTTCGTGCTGTACAGTTCTATGACTCTAGGTTAATCACCTCAATTTTCTTTGAAAAGCTTTTCCCGTTCCTTTTTGCCATTTGCTGTATGACATTCACAGCTTCAGTATTCTTCTTTTGAGACAGCATCCACCTGGGAGACTCTGGGATCAACCTGCAAATGGAATACATCTAGTTTATTGTTAAGCTTGAAATACCTTTACTCAACTCAGATAATGGTAATCTTTACAGATGTTACCAGTAGTAGGTCAGGAAGAAAAAGCCTGGAATGGTAGTTGCCAGCTGTAGATTTCTCCAGTCTGGTATAAAATAAGCAACAGCTGCAAGTAGCATCATCCCCGAGCTGAAACACACTTGATATAGAATACCCACTGTTCTTCTGTACTGTAGTCCAACAAGCTCTGTAACTGAAACAAAATGTTAGCTCATAAATTAGTGATATGCTTTGTGGTAAAAAAAGAATGCACCAATGATTTAATATTCTATTACCTACACTAAGGAACCAAACCAAGCTGGTTCCATTGTTCTGCCGACTAAAAACTCCAGAAAGTTAGAAAACTATACCAAACCTGCCATTTTGAACAATTTTACCGATGTAGATGTTAATTTGTGGAACTATATTCTGATTGAAAAGCTGTCTAGATAGGAGCAAGGACGAGAAACACAACCTCATAGTTTTATCACAAAGAGAGTGCCTGAAACATCTGACTATTTCTCTGATGTTACTTAGTGTGCTCTAACATCCAGGTTTTGCTCAAGAACCATTACACTCTACAGCCTTTGCTTAAGCATGCTGTCTTCTGATACTTAGATGGTATTTTGATTCCAGACACTGGAATCTATTTTGTATTGGCAATTATCATTACATTTCCAGAATGTTAGTTTAATGTGAACATGATTTTACCATTTTTAAAATAAGTCTGGTGTGACAATTGGTTCAGTGGGAAGGAAACATCGTTTGGGGCATACGGTTCTTTTTCAGGTTGGTGACCTACGACCTGTGGGTCCATAGGGATCAGCACTTGGACCACAACTGTTTACAATACATATTACTGAGGTTAGATCACATGGAATACAGGGAGAACTAGTCATTTAGATACAGAACTGGCTTGAAGGGAGAAGTTAGAGGGTGGTGGTGGAGGGCTGCTTTACAGACTGGAGGCCTGTGACCTGCAAAGATTGGTGTTGGGTCCACTGCTTTTCATAAATGATTTGGTCAGCATGGATGAATTGGACTTGAAGGGTCTGTTTCAGTCATGTCTATGATTCTATGATTTGGAAGAAGGAAGTGAATGTGTTATTAGCAAATTTGCAGATGACTCAAAATTAGGTGGAAAGGTAAGTTGTGAGAGAAGTACAATCAGTTTATAGAGAAATATTGGGAGGTAAAGAAAATGGGCAAAACATTTCCAAATGAAGTGAAAATGCAAAGTTGTTTAATTTGGAAGAATTGAGTACAGAATATTATTTAATTGAGAAAAATGCTACAACACAAAAGGTCTTGAGGGCATTTGTGCATGAAACACAAAGCACAAAGGTGCAACCAGTAATCAGGAAGGCTAGTGAAATGTTGGCTCTTTTCTCAAGAATGTTGGAGTATAAGAGTAGGAAAGTCTTACTGCAACCGCACAAAGTGCTGGTGAGACCATATCTGGAATGCTTTGAGCAGTTTTGGTTCCCTTATTTAAGCCAAGAAATCATTTCATTGGAGGCAGTCAGAGAGCGTCCACTAGGATGATCCTTTAGCATGGTGGGGTTGTCTTATGAGCAACAGCTAAACAAGTAGTAGCTCTACTCACTTGAGCTTAGAAGAATGAAAGGTGATTTCATTGAAACATACAGGATTCCTAAGGGTCTTGACAGGGTAAATGCTGGGAGAATGTTTCCCCTCATGGGAGTATTTGGATCAGGCGGCATTGTCTCAGAGTAAATTTCCACTAATTTATAACTGAGATAAGGAGGAATTTCTTCTCTCAGAAGATTGCTAATCTTTGGAACTCCTTACCACAAACAGCAATGGGGTAGAGTCCATGTGTATATTTAGGGCTGAAATAGATGGTTCCTCTACTGATTGAGAACCTAAGGGAAAGGGCAAGAAAGTGGACATGAGGAATATTGGATCAGCCACGATCCTATTGGAAGGCAAAACAGACTCAAGAGGCCAAACGATCTATTCCTGTTCCTATTTATGGTCTCTCATAACTACAGCTAAACAAATGTCCTCCTAGTGTTACAATTTATTAAATGATATTACTGAAGAGGACTTCGCATTTTTAGTTACTGAAATATATTAGTAAATATATATATCATCACATCAGAAAAAATATTGGCCAAAGAATGTAGTTGTTAATAACTACATTAACTTAATGGTGCAATAATACATAAAATGATGCATACTATATTGAAGATTTATATGGCAGAAATTATGTAAACATCAATGTTAGCTAATTTAATTGGCAGATTATGTGCTAAAGGCAAGTTCAGCACTGCAGTAGCTATTATTGTAAAAGACATTGACTGTGTTATTAACATGTGGGTAAAAGTATAATTCTTACTGAAGACATATGCGCACACCCAACTTCCTTTGCTGAACAAGCCTTGCAACGTACGGAAAATCAAAAACCAAGTGTAATTCGGTAAGAATGGTACTACAAGTCCCAGAGCTGAAGTTACAAATGTTGCAAACAGGAAGCTCGATTTTCTGCCAAACCTACAAGTAAATTAATTGTATGATTAAATAATATAAGAAAATCGGCATTACACTGCAAAGTTTTGATTGGTTGATGACAGTATGCATACCTGTCTGCTCCATAACCCATGATTACTGTTCCAAGCGTAAATCCCAGGTTTAAACATGCTTGAGACAGATCCAGTTTCCAGGAATCAGCACATACCAGTTCAAACTGTACAATTTGTAGAATTAGAACAAGAAATGGTATTCATGAGTAGTTTCATGTTTGAGAGATTTCAGGTATAGCTATTCATTGCATTAAAAGCCGAACAACTTGGAATCAAATGATTATATAACACAAAAGGAGGCCATGAAGTCAATGCTGTTTGTGACAGTCCTTTGGTAGTGTTATCTGATTAACCCTATGCCCCGATTTTCCTCTATGGAGGAAAACTTCTCTACTGTAAAGAGAAATTCTGTTTTCTCTGGGATCGCCATGTAACTGAGGTCCCTCATTCCTTTAACACTATTTTCTTCTGCTGCACTTGGTGAGCTATCTAAAAGGGTAGTACCCAGTATTGACTAATGCAGTTTTTCTGGATGGGAGATAGTTTTTGGAGGGAGTCTAGGTTTTCCCTACGCTGTAGAATTTTATTATAACAGAAATGTTTCTGATGTGATTCCAGTCCAGAAGTCAACCTGGTTTACAGGATTTGCTTCTAGTTGAATAGATAACAGTTTGGAGAAGACCGCAGTTCCAGGTAAGGTGCCTGCAGCTGCTAGTCTAAGTATTGTGAGGATGTAATGTCGGGCTGGACAGGGCGGGATACAGGGTCTGTTATTCTATTACCTATCAGTGAGGAATAGAGTTCAATTCCATGGAAGCAGTTTCTGGTGGATGTGATTGCTAGAGTGCAACTACACTGCAATGCTATAAGGACTCTCACTGCTTCCCACCGGTTATGCTTACCTATACTTTAGTTGCTTGTTCCCTAAGGCTTGACCTGCCAATAATAGACTGATAAAAGAAGTGGAATGGGAGGTGTCCCAGCCTTGTTATAATATTTAAATGGTCAAGCTGCCTCCTGGGAACAAGTTGCCAATTTATCCCATATCCTAAGTCCTGCAAATTGACCAATCAAACCATCAGTTTTAGGGGTTTAAAATTTGCTCTAATGTCTTAGCTGAGGCTTAACCAGCATTCTTTACAGGTTTAGAATAACTTCCTTGATTTCGTACTTATAATGAAGCTAAGAATCATGGCCCGGAAACTTAGGCCAGAATCATATAGGAGTCTAAGTGGCGTAGGCTGTGGCAAGATATGTGGCCAAATCAGACAAGAAGAGTGGTGAGGTCTATCTCTATATCAGGAGCAACAGACTCCGACACCTACGTTTTTCACAAGAAACGTGGCACGTTTCTCACTAGGTAGCAGCAATTTGCCAATTAAGAGGGTTATTGCTGTTAATCATCTTGTTGATGGTGTAACTTGACTCATTAATACTCATCATCATACCTTACCAAACAAACTAAATATCAAGAGCTCAAGGCAAGGAAGGATTACAATTTAAGACCAAACTCTTGCCCTTGAGCAGCTTGTGATGTGTCACCTCCTTGAATTCCTACAATCCATGTGGTATAGATACACTCTCAATGATGTTAGGGAGGGAGTTCCAGGATTTTGACCTAAGGAACAGGATGCATCAACCATGTTGCCCCCATCCTATCCCACCAATAGATCAGCAAAAAACAAATCAAGTTCATCAAATAACATTTGCCTTTAACAAATCAGAGATTTAGGATAAGGGGAGGAACATAGTCAGGCTGACAACTTATAACTAGTGGTATGCCACAGGGATTAGTGCTGGCCCACAATTTGTTAAGGAGTTGTACGTGCAAAGTGAAGATACTATAGTAAAGTTTGCCATTGAGACCAAAGCAATTGGGAAAGGAAGTGGTAAAGATGACACAGTTTCTACAGAGAGCTGGAGACAAGTGAATGGGTGAAAACTTGGCAGATGGAATATAATGGGAGGAAATGTGAGATTATGCATTTTGGCAGGAAGAATAGAGGAGCTGAATATTATTTAAATGGAGAAAGATTTCAGAAAGCTACACAATAGAAGGATTTGTAAGTCCTAATCTGTGCATCACAAAAAAACAACTGTCCTATGAGAAGAGGTTGAATAGCTTGAGCCTTAGTTAGACCATTGACAGGTACCCTCATTGGAATGCACAAGATTCTCAGAGAATTTGACAAGGTAGATGTGGAAAGGTTGCTTCCATTTGTGGAAGAACCTAGGTCCAAGGACATAATGTCAGAAAATGTGGTTATAGATTTGAGACACGGAGGGCCAGGAATTCCTTCTCGCAGAGGATTGTGAAACTATGGAATTCTTTTTAACAGAGGCTGTCAAGGTTCTGCCATGAAGCATGTCTGAGGCTGAAACAGACAGAATTTTAATCAGAAAAGGAATCAAGGGTTATAGGGAAAAAGCAGGAAAGTGGAGCTGAGGATTATCAGATCAGACATGACTTCACTGAATGGCAAAGTAAACCAGATGGGTTGAATGGCCTACTTCTGTTCCTGGGTTGTCTGGTCTTATAAGCTGATGATCATTTAATAATCCATAATTTTTCTAAGGGTTTGATATTGTCTCAAAGTTTCTTGGAGTATACAAATATATATAAGTGCTGGGTTGACCTCTCTCCCCATTTTCATAGAATCCCTACAGTGCGGAAGCAGTCTATTTGGCCTGTTGAGCCCAACCCTCTGGAAGGCAGACCAGCCCCCTACCCTATCCCTGTAAGCCTGCATTTTCCATGGCTAATACACCTATTCTGCATATCCCTGGATATTACGGGCAATTTAACCTGGCCAGTCTACATAACCTGGACATCTTTGCACTGTAGGAGGAAACAGAAGGAAACCTGCGAAGGGGAGAATGTACAAACTCGACACAGACAGTTGCCTAAGGCTAGAATCAAACCCAGGTCCCTGGCACTGTGAGGCAGTGTTAACCACTGAGCCACCATGTTGCCCATAATGGGGTGTGATATTTGCAATCCTCTGGCACCACCCCCATTTCTAAAGAATGTGGTGCCCGAGATTATGATCAGTGCCTTGCAACTTCTACCTTACTTCCCTCAGTAATCTAGGATACACCTGATTGGGTCATTTTTTAATGCAAGATTTTAAATACATTGTCTTTGTTTTTTTATTGAATATTATTTCTATCTCCTAGATTAATAATACCCCCTTTGGGTGAAACCAATAGATGCAAAGTGCATAGTTAATACCTCAGCCATTTGCACGGTCTCCAATAGATATTTTTATCCCAATAGATCATTTTCTACTTGGACCGATATCAGGTGCACTCTATCTTTAATGATTACTTATATTATAGTTATTTTATGTTAGCTGCTAATCTATTCTTAAAGACTCCTTTCTTATTTCTTTTTGTGATCTGTGTCTTTCATATGCAACATTTGTGATACACCTCACTTTTCAATTTCATTTTAATCTCTATAATCTTTAGTCATGGATGGAGTTCTAGCTTTGGTGCCCTTCCTTTCCCCGATCGAGGAATATGTTCATCGGGTACCCCACTCATTTACTCTTTGTAAATCTCCCATTGTTTAATTATTGTTTACCTGCTCAAATTTTAATTCTAATCCATCTGTATAAGGTTTTTCTTCAACTCATTGAAATCTTTTCAGATTAGATTAGATTACAGTGTGGAAACAGGCCCTTCGGCCCAACAAGTCCACACCGACCCGCCGAAGCGAAACCCACCCATACATTTACTCCTTACCTAACACTACGGGCAATTTAGCGTGGCCAATTCACCTGACATGCACACCTTTGGACTGTGGGAGGAAACCGGAGCACCCGGAGGAAACCCACGCCGACACGGGCAGAATGTGCAAACTCCACACAGTCAGTCGCCTGAGGCGGGAATTGAACCCGGGTCTCTGGCGCTGTGAGGCAGCAGTGCTAACCACTGTGCCACCGTGCCGCCCAAAAATCTACTGTTATGTATTCATACATTTGGCTTTCTTGTCTTTCTCAGGTGTAATTTTAACTCTAATTGACTATTTCTCAAATGCTTCCCCGCAGAAGAGTGGTTTACTTGCCTGATTTTGTAATATGATCACATATGGGTTATTGAGAGAAGGTAGTTTACACCCATTTAAGTGAACATTATTAATTCTAAACATAAGATGGCAGGAATTGCCTTCTATGAAACCCTATAGACTTCTGTTCTAGTTCTCTATCATCTGAAGCATCATGACATTGCTACTTATTTGCATGCTCAGTTGCTACAGTTAAATGTATAATTAACTCTTTACTACACATTTCCTTCCTCTTCAAGCTTACTCTTCTCTCAAACTATTGACCTCATGAACTATTTACAGTTTCCATCCAAATCCTACTTCCAACATTTCCCCTCCCACTCCAACTTTCCAAAACTTTCTCTTAGAGCATTAATCTCAAAAGTGTTGCACATAGTTTTGGAAGACAAACCGGATATATTGCTCTGTCATCATTTCCTTGATAGGTGAACTTATTGGTGGAGTGGGATGGCACCTTCTCACAATGCTGACATGAAAGTAATGGCAATGATAACTTTTAATGGAAAACTGATTCAAGACATGAACCTCCAGGACCCAAATCATCAAAACTCCTTGAAGAGGAAGATTGAATCATCACGTTATACAGCATGGAAATAGACCCTTCGTTCTAACTCGTCCACACCAACTAGATATTCTAAACTGATGTAGTCCCATTTGCCAGCATTTGGCCCATATTCCTTTAATTCCTTCCTATTCGTGTACCCAAGCACAAGTCTTTTAAAAGTTGTAATTGTACCTGCTTCACCACCACCGCTGGCAGCTTGATCCATATCTGCACTACCCTCTGTGGGAAAACGTTGCCCCTCAGTTCCTTTTTAAGTCTTTCCCCTCTCACCTTGAACCTGTGCCCTTTAGTTTTAGACTCCCCTAACCTGAGAAATAGACCTCAGCAATTCACCCTATGATTTTTTTAAAACCTCTGTAAGTCACCCTTCAGCCTCCGACAGTTGAGGGAAAAAAGCCAAAAATCCAAAAATAGGAGTACACCACTATCAACAATAGAATGAACCAGAAGATTGAAAGATATGGGACCCTTTGGGAGATACTCTGAGCTGCAGGTTTGCCCAAACGTTCAGCATCAGCATCATGTATTTCATTTATAAGGGACTTACTGGTGAGGTGGGGGAGTAGTGTTAATATTATTGGACTAGTAATCCAGGTTAATGTTCTTGGCAAATTGTGAAATTTGAATCCAACAAAAGTGTGGAAGAAAAACAAACTGTCCAAACGGTGATCATGTGACTACTGTTGATTGTCATTTTAAAAAGACTGGTTCATTAGTAAGATTTACTGAGTTAACTTTGAATTGCCCTCTTGGCGATGAATGATGGCCTAGCAAGCTATACATACATTCCGTGAATGAAGAATAAAAAAGGTAGAGAAGCCAGCATGTCTTCAGAGAGAGTTGCTGCATCACCAACACTTCTGCATGATGCTCTTTAAATGCAGTTCTGCATTTGTGCACTCCTACACTACAATATGTTTACTTCTGTTTGCAGTAAGATAAGGTCTGCACTCTAAGTGACTGTTAACAGGTTTTATTACATATAACAGTACAGTAAAGGGTGCAAGAAATAAAACCTCATACACTCTACACATTTGCTTTATCAACAAGTATCTGTCACTATTCTGACATTATCATGACATAGATGTTATGCACAAGCTGAGTATCCATTATTAAAGATGACTTTAATCCTTTTAGATTAACCCTTTACTCCACATTTCCCTCCAAGTTCATCTGCTGTATTCCATTTAACCATCAACATTTCACTTTACTGTCACTTCCTAACTCCTACAACCAAAAAGTCTCTTCTAGTTAAGGTATCAATCTCCAACAATATTCCAACCTCTTTTTGAAGGTAGATGGGACTGATGCACTATTACTTCTCAGACATTGTAGTCATCTTGTTGCCTTTGGAGAATCTGCCAGTTTGTTGGTGTTTGTTTGTGGTTAAACTACTATAAGCTCTTCTTCATTTGCTGTTCCTTTTAGCATTAGGGCATTTACTGTTTCTGCCTGTTTATTGCCCGACTATGACACAACCAGGCTGTTTGCCTTCAGTTGAGTTTCCTGAAATATTGCCAAGGTCCCATTCATCTCTACTAGATGTTTAAATGCAGCTGGGAGCAGCTGAGACTTCAGAATGTCAATCTCTCTCTTATTTCTTGTAATATCTTGACCTTCATCACAGGAAGGAATCTGTGTCTAAGTGTAGTTGCTATTATTGTTATATTTTCTGTAACTACAAAATGAAGAAAATGCAAAGCCAGACAAGAATCTCCATTTACTAAAGTATAGTGATAATTAGGAATGACATTCAAAATATCAGTGATTGCTTTCCCATTATAACAACGAACAACTCCATCTTGTGTCTCACTCAGATTTTACTAACTCCTGTGCTGCAAAGCTAAAAAGATGACGACAGATAATTTTGGCCTCAACCACAATGTTGAATCTGAAACAACAGACACACCTGCCTTTGTATCCAACTTAAAATTAGTTTTCTTGCCATCTTTCGCCATAATATCTGCACGCCAGTATGCAGTTTGTGAATTGGTGTTGTTCTAAAGATGTGAGGTCTAAATATTAATTGATAAGTACATTCTTATACATTGTGAGCTTTTGAAAGGGGCACTTTGCAAAGGAGCAGTTTTGTTCACACCAACAATGAAGCATCTGCAAGAAACAGAGGTTCAGATAGAGACAGCCTATGAGACTTCCCAAGAGCGGTCACCCAGTTTGTGGGTGAAATAACGTTTTTGTGCTCCGAACCTAGACGGTCAGACAATTAAAGGGAATCTGAGAAAATATACCTTTGCTTCCTCACTCCTTTAAACTCCTGTCAACAAAATATGGGAATGAAAATCAACTAGAAATTATCTTTACCAGTGAAAGTGGAACTCAGAATCCATCTCACTGTCTCCAGCAAAAATATTTCAGCCTGCCACAATAGTTTGAGTTGTGGGATTTTTAGAAGGGCAGTTGGATATATTTGTATTGTCCTAACATTCATTTTTTTGGTGTCTCTGTTTGAGTAATTTTTTTGGTAATGAATAGGTCATTAATATTTTCTAAATAATTACAGAAACTAAATACTTGTTTTTCAAATTAAACCAGATACAGTCTGAGACCTAGATAATTGGCCAAATCACTACCTGAATTAGATTTAAGTTTTATTATGGGCTGTAGAAGAATGGGACTAGGAAATAAGGTAGTGTACCCCTTCAAGCTTGGTCATGACAGTATAATCAGAGGAGCCAAAATCCTGTAGTGCACTTTGAGTCATACAGTCATAAAGATGTACAGCATGGAAACAGACCCTTCAGTCCAACTATCCATGCTGACCAGATATCCTAAATTAATCTAGTCCCATTTGCCAGCATTTGGCCCATATCCCTCTGAACCTTTGTTATTCATATACAAGTTCTGATGCTTTTTAAATGTTGTAATTATACCAAACTCCACCATTTTCTCTGGCAGCTCATTCCATACATGCACCACCCTCCGTGCGAAAATGTTACCCCTTAGGTCCCTTTTAAATCTTTCCCTTCTCACCTTAATCCTCTGCCCCCTACTTTTGGACTCCCCTGCTGGGGAAAAGACCTTGACTACTCACCCTATCCATGCCCATCATTTTATAAACCTCTACAAGGTCACCCCTCAGCCTCTGACACTCCAGAGAAAAAAAGCCTCAGCTAATTCAGCCTCTCCCTATAGTTCAAACTCTCCAACCCTGGCATCATCTTTGTAAATCTTTTCGGAACCATTTCAAATTTAACAACATGCTTCCTATACAAGGGGACCAGAATTAAATACAATATTCCAAAAGTGGCCTAACTAATTCCTGTTCAGCCTTAGTATGACATCCCAACTCCCATACTCTATGCACTGACCAACAAAGACAAACTTACCAAATGCTGCCTTCACGACCCTGTCTACCTGTAACTTCATTTTCAAGGAACTATAACCTGCACTCGAAGGTCCCTTTGTTTGGAAACACTACCCGGGATCTTACCATTAAGTATATCAATCCTGCCCTACCAAAATGTAGCACTTCACATTTATCTAAATTAAACTCCATTTGCAACTCATCGGGCCCATCTGATCAAGATCCCATTGTACTCTGAGACAGCTTTCTTCACTGCCTACTACACAACTAATTTTAGTGTCATCTGCAAATTTACTAACTCTGCTTCCTATGTTCACATTCACATTATTTACACAAATAGCAAAAAGCAGTGGACCCAGCACACTGTTCCCTGCAGTACATTGTTGGTCACAGGCCTCCAGTCCCAAAAGCCATCATCCTCTGTCTCCTACTTATTGTCCAATTTTGTATCCAAATAGCTAGTTGTCCCTGTATTCCATGTGATCTGACCTTCTTAATCAATTTACTATGCGGAACCTTGTCAAACGTCTTATTAAACTCCATATAGACAAGGTCCACCATTCTGCCTTCATCAATCTTCTATGCCAATTTTCAAAAATCCTAATCAAGTTTGTGAGACATGATTTCCCAAGAACAAAACTATGCTGACTATTCCTAATCAGTCCTTGCCTTTCCAATATATGTAAATCCTATCCCTCAGAATTCCGTCCAACAACTTGCCTACCACTGATGTCAGGCTCAGCAATCTTCAGTCTTCTGGCACCTCAGCGGTGGTTATTGATAATACAAATATCTCAGCATGGGGCCTAGCAATCACTTTCCTAGCTTCCCAACAAGTTTTAACACCTAATCTTGTCCTGGGAATTTATCTGTCTTTATGCATTTTAAAACATCCAGCACCACCTCCTCTGTCATATGGGCACTTTTTAAGATATTGCTATTTATTTCCCCAAGTTCTCTAGCTTCCATATCCTTGTCCACAGTAAACACTGATGTGAAATACTTGCTTACTATCTCCACCTTCTCCTGTGGTTCCACATGTAAATGGCCTTGCTAATCTTTAAGCGGCCCTATTCTCTCCCTAGTTACCCATTTGTCCTTAATGTATTTCTGTCCTTAATGAATCCAAAAGAAACCTTTTGGATTCTCCTCAATCCTATTTGCCAAAGCTATCTCATGTCCCCCTTTTTGCCCGCCTGATTTCTCTCAAGTAAATTTGTACTGCCCTTGTACTTCTCTAGGGATTCACTCGATCACTGCTGTTTATATCTGACAAATGCTTCTTTCTTTTTCTTGACCAGAGCCTCAATTTCTTCAGTCATCCAGTATTCCTTGCATCTACTAGCCTTGCTCTCCACCCCAACAGGGACATATTTTCCTGAACACACCATCTCATTTTTGAAGGCTTCCCAATTTCCATCTGTCCCTACTGAATTAGAAAGTTTTCTGGTATACCTTTAACAAATTCCTCTCTATCCAATCCCTTAACACTTAGCAGTTCTAGTCTAAGTTAAAATACTTTACCATTACCACTCTATTATTCTTATAGATAACTGAGATCTCCCTACAAATTTGCTCAATTTCCTCCTGACCACTTTTTATATCCCCTATGAAGAATTCATCCTAATCTTCTAATCCTTGAAATCCAATGGACTGCAGTGGTCTGTTTTTAAACTTTCTATGTTACTAATGTAGTTCTGATACAGTCTCTCTCTTTGAACTCATGGCTCTTAGTAATACTGGCTGGGCAAAGCTCCCATCAATAAGGTCCCTTATTGTGAGACTGCATTTTGTTTCTTTCCACATTTCTGCTGATGACCATTGTGTGCCTTTTTATTTCCCATTTCTATAAGGACCTCTACTCTGCAGTAATCTCCAACTCAGTGTCAGGCTGATTTTGAGATGGTAAGGTGGTGGCAGAGTAGGGCGTTTCAGCTGGAGATCTTCCACTCCGCCCATTCATTTACTACTTTATCTTTTTTTCTCCCCCTCTCCTCCTTTCTATCAGCCTCAAACACCCAGTCCTGGCCTCTGAAGCAGAGCCAATGATCACCAGAGATGCCAGTGGATGGAGCAGGGTGGCAGGGATGTCTCGGGCCTGGTACAGGTGCATGATGTCAGTGGCCCAGTGTAAGCGTGGCGGCAGCCAGCAGACAGACCTTGTGGAGGCCCCCTGTGTCAGTCTACTGCGGAGAGCCTTTAGAGAGAGACTAATGTTTGTCTTTTTAACTTTCCTTTTATTTTCTGACCTATGGTCATACAATGCATAGTTGCAATGTAACCTCTTTTCCTTCATTTATCTATTCTGTACTAAGGGTTGTATCTAGGTACCCTTGTGCTTTAGATGTTGTTGTAAGTGGTGACTTATAAATTTTTCACTGTACTCATTTGAGTACATGTGACCATAAAATTAATTCAATGCAATTTTTTTTCTGCGTGCCTTATTCCCTGTTATTTTTTCCCTTCCTTTTTTTAGTGTTGCATGGAATTTCCCTCACTGCAAGCCAATAACTACATAAAACTTGAAATCCTTTGCCCACTGCACTATACTGCCACTGAGCTTTACTCCAGGGTTCCATTTTTGCCACTTCTTTGAGTCTACTCATTGCTAGATTAAAACATAGAGAATAGGAACGGGGTAAGCCATTGAGCCCTTTAAGCCAGCTCTATAGTTCAGTATGATCATTGTTGATCATTCAACTCAGTACTCTGTTTCTACTTTTGCCCTGTACTCTTTGATCCTTTTTGACTTATGAATTATATCTAACTCCTTCTTGAAACCATTAAATGTTTTAGCCTCAACCAATTTCTGTGCGAGAGAATCCTAGGTGGCTCAGCACTCTCTGGATGAAGAAACGTCTCCTCATTTCAGTTCTAAATGGCCTACCTTATATTCTTAAATAGTGAGCCCTGGTTTTGGACTCTCTCATCTTCAGGAACATCTTTCCTGTGTTTATCCTGTCTTGTTAGAATTTTACAGGTTTCCATGAGATTCCTTCCTTATTCTTCTAAACCCCTGTGATTTTAGTCCTAACTGATCCAATCTCTCTTCACAGGTCAGCCCTACCGTCCTAAGAATCACTTCCTCCATAGCCAGAACTTCCTCAGATAAGGAGACTAAAGCTGCACAATATTTCAGGTGTAGTCTGAAGAAGGCCCTATACGATTGTAGAAAGGTAGCCTTGAACCTGTACTCAATTCCTCTTTCTATGGAGGCCAACATACCATTTCTCTTCTTCATTGTCTACTCCATCTACGAGTTTACTTTCAGTGACTGGTGGACCAAGACATCCAGATGTCATTGTACCTCCCAGTCTGTCAGCATTCAGATCTGTCTTCCTGTTTTTGCTACTTCACATTTATCCACACTATACTTCATCAGCTATGGATTTGCCTACTTATTCAACTTCTCCAATTTGCTGATGTCATAGTTCACCCTCCCACCTAGCTTTTAGTTGTCTGCAAACTTGGCAATTACATTTAATTTCCTGATCAAAATAATCAATATAAATTGCAAATAGCTCTGGTCCAAGCACTGATCTCGACAGTTGCCCGTTGGTCACTTGCATCAGTGTGATTTGGAGAAGTTGGATGAGTCAGCAAATGCATGCCATTTATTCCTACTCTTTGCTTCCCACCTTCCAAGCTGTTCTCTGTAATTTAAGTGGTAAATTAGAGCATTAATTGTACATGGTAATCTTTTAATGTGGGACCTTAAAAAAGCCTTATGAAAGTTCAAGGCAACGATATTCACTTAACCCCAATCAATTCTCCGATATTCATCCTCAAAAACTTCCAGTAAATTTGTCAAGCATGATTTCCCTTTTGTAAACTATGCTGACTTTATCCAATCCTGGCAGATTGGTTACAGAAGGTGAAAGATAATATGAAAATAAATCTTTGCCATCTGAAAGACTTGGGTTTCAGTTCCATGTGCTTTAATGTCATAATTAAACACCTAATGTCATGATGACTCAAGTAAAGATATAGTTAACCTATTGATCCAAAGGTTTCATCCCCAAAATATGATCCATCGCCTTGTCCTTCTGTGTTAATAGGAACCACATTGATCAAAAAGGTTTTCTTGTACACATTTCACAAATACCTCTATTTTCTGCTTATTCTACTCCTATCTTGGAATAACTGAAACTCCCATTATCAATATTCTATTTTCTTGCAGCCTTCTGTAACCTGTTGCACATTTGCCCCTTTATCTCCTTACCTTTTCAATTATAACAAAATAAATTGTCTTTAACCCTCCAACTGCATCATCCCACATCGGTACTATAATAACTGACACTCCTTCACCCTTCTTTTTTCCTTCTTTCAAGAACACCTCAAAACCAGAAATGTTACCTTCCAAAAACATCCTCTTCAAGCCTTGTTTCAATTATTACTTCTACACCATAATGATCTTAGTCTCAGGTTTTATATCTCAAACCTATCATTCAAATACTCCTTATTCTTTTTGTCTATTTGCTAAAGGCTTTTATTAACAACAGGCAACATTTCATTCCCAATGTTTGAATTCAAGTCTCTCTCTTTCTTTCTTTCCCATCCTTCATTATTGATTGAATTTCCATATCTTTGACAGCTTAATCCAGTCTTAGAACTAGCTCAAAATTCCATAGGAGCTCCACACTCTGCTTCTTCATTCTAAAAGATGGTTCAAAGCACAAGGATAAGAACAATATAGGAACATAAGTGAATTGCATTGGATTAGTTTTACTGTCACATGTACTCAAATGAGTACAGTGAAAAGTTTACAAGTTGTCACTTATTCACTTATAGTGTCATCTTACGTACAAAGGTACATAGGTCCAATTTTTCAGTACGAGTTCTTAGGGAAAAAAAAATAGAAAATAAAGACATCAAAAGTGCAACATTGTAGATTGTAGAAATAAATTAGAAAATAGAGAAATGAAAAGTTCAGAACAATTGCCCTCTAACACTGCATGTAGCCTCCAGTCCGTATTGGGCATTGACTCCAGATTGCACTGGGCATTACCTCCAGGTTCTCGAGGTCCCGAGATCACTCTGGAACTGTTTTGAGATGTAAGATCAAGGAGAAAGTGCAGGCAATTCAGTCCTTTGAGCCTGATTTGCCATTTAATACAATTACGTCTGATCTCATTTCAGCTTCAACTCTATTTACCTGCCTACTCCCCATAACCCTTCAACCCTTTAATAATTAAAAGTCTGCCTATCTTCCCTTTAAATTTATTTAGTTCTCCAGCATCCATGACACGTTGGGGTATAAATTCCACAGATTTGTCATCCTTTGTGAGAAATAATTTCACCTCATCTGTGTTTTGCTTCTGCTATCCCTTATTCTCTCATTCTAGACTGTCCCACAAGGAAACTTTCTTTCTGCAAGCACTTTGTGGATTCCTTTTATCAACTTATATAGCTCAGTTAGAGATATAGAGGTGCAATAATTAGAGGTAGAATATTATTAGTGTTACGAATGTCTATCTATTGAGTGGTTGACCATGAAATACAGTTCAACATAAGTAAAATCATAGTACACATAATACTATACAAAAAGAAAAGGACTCTCACTACCTTACAAACAGATACATGACAAGGCAAATTAATTCATGTATAACTAACGGACTTAATGGAATCACTGACAAATCTGATTCAAAAGAGGATACAAAGACTACACCTGAAGTAAATTCAAAGCAAGAATATGTGCTGTGTGAAACTGCTAAAGATTATGTTCAGGGCTCAAGGTCAGGAAATGTGTCTTCGCACAAAATAATTAAAACCAGTGTTGAGAAAACACATTTATGCATTATGAGAATTGGAAATTGAAAGATCTGGACAATTCCTGGCTTGCAAAGGACTTACAATATAATTTCTTGGAAAAAATAATGTCAATGAGAATTGTGGGGTTATTTGTTGTTTATGAAAAAAAGCAAGTTACTTTGAAAAGCAAAGCTTTTAAAAGAGAGCTAAGACATTACTTTTACGCTCTTAATTGCAAGAGAAGCAGAATGTGTTTAGAATAGGCCTTGTGCTGAATGTTGTCCAGCAACAGTCTCTGGACTGTACTGAGTCCTGAAAGTTTCAAATATTAGGATTCCTAACTGCTTCCTAGCTGAATTGAGAAAATTATTTTCAGATTGCCCTGTGACTAACATCAATCAGATCTTGTTGAGAAGCGAAACCATCACTACTTCTACACATCATCTCAGCTCATCCTGTCCATACATGTGTTTTTGTTTGGGATAAAGAAGGATGTCTTTAATTCTACATAGTACTTTAATAAATAACGTCATGTAAAAATACATTTTGCTTTAGTAAAAGTGCTAATTTGGGTTTGATTGAATAAACCTGGCAAAGTCTCTTTTATTCTGGATAACTAATAAAAAGAATCAAATTGACCATTTTGGTGACTAAGTAAGACACTGAGGCATTTGAAAAGACAGACATTTGATTTGGCTCAGAGTATTGGGACTTGACTTCTAACACACTCTTCCCATCACCAAGTGTAACACCAGGAGTATCCTTCAGATGGAGTAATGGAAATGCAAACTCCACAACCATGAAAAGGCAAAAATGATGAATCAAGGAGGTTGCAGGTTTTGATGCAAGGATGAAAAGAATAGTCTTCAATATTTAGAGTTATGTCTATATTCAGTTGTGCAGTCTTTAAAAAAAGTCAAAGATGATCAGTCAGGGTGAGAAACTTATCAAAATGTGTTTTTGGTTGTGTATAATGCTTAAGTTTCTTTTTCCTCTGAATTGACTCAGTTGAAACTGAATTATTTTGTAGTCAGGGTCAGCCAACAGATCCCACAATAGGGTACAACAACAATACACTATTGATTCATTCAGTCCCCAGACAGGTACAGAATCTTCTATTCAAGGAATTCTAAATTGTTGGCATACCTGAGTCCAGATTTCTGACACGGCAACAACACAGAGAATACTGGAGAAACTCAGCAAACCTTGCAGCATCCGTGGAGACAAATAGCGTTAATATTTCAAATCTGGTACGACTGCTCACTATCATTCTTCTTTGCAGGGAAGATTCATCAAATGTTGGGATGCCAGGTATATCAGAACCAAGAAGGTTGCAGGTTTTGATGCAAGGATGAAAAGAATAGTCTTCAATATTTAGAGTTATGTCTATATTCATCCACAGCATTGCTTTTAAATACTACTATATCTCTGGAGGTGACCCTGAGATGCATCAGGACACTAGGCAGAATTTGTACATTTGGTCAAATCAACCAGAAATCAAAGTCAAGGTTAATTAGATTAATTGATTCTGAGAGTAATCTGATGAAACTTCCACATTCTATGCAAGGAGTCAAACACACTATACACTGACTAGGATGGCGATATATCAGGTTTGTCCGAATTTATTAGGTGATGTTAATTAAGTGCCATCTCTGCTGACTGCAGACAATTGAGATACTAAATGAATATTTTGCATCAGTATTTACTGTGGAAAAGGATATGGAAGATATAGACTGTCGGGAAATAGATGGTGACATCTTGCAAAATGTCCAGATTACAGAGGAGGAAGTGCTGGATGTCTTGAAACGGTTAAAAGTGGATAAATCCCCAGGACCTGATCAGGTGTACCCGAGAACTCTATGGGAAGCTAGAGAAGTGATTGCTGGGCCTCTTGCTGAGATATTTGTATCATCGATAGTCACAGGTGAGGTGCTGGAAGACTGGAGGCTGGCAAATATGGAACAACTGTTTAAGAAGGGCAGTAAAGACAAGCCAGGGAACTATAGACCGGTGAGCCTGACCCCGGTGGTGGGCAAGTTGTTGG
>NC_057718.1:78387231-78466969 GCF_004010195.1 Chiloscyllium plagiosum | reverse complement strand
TCCTTGGAGCATCGGAGGCTGAGAGGTGACCTTATAGAGGTTTACAAAATTATGAGGGGCATGGATAGGGTAAATAGACAAAGTCTTTTCCCTGGGGTTGGGGAGTCCAGAACTAGAGGGCATAGGTTTAGAATGAGGGGGGAAAAGATATAAAAGAGACCTCAGGGGCAACTTTTCCACGCAGAGAGTGGTATGTGTATGGAATGAGCTGCCAGAGGATGTGGTGGAGGCTGGTACAATTGCAACATTTAAGAGGCATTTGGATGGGTATATGAATAGGAAAGGTTGGGAGGGATATGGGCCAGGTGCTGGCAGGTGGGACTAGATTGGGTTGGGGTATCTCGTTGGCATGGACGGGTTGGACCAAAGGGTCTGTTTTCATGCTGTACATCTCTATGACTCTATGACTCTAAATGCAGATTAAAAACAAAAGGCATGCTTACAGCCTATGAAACGGATTCCTAATGCTGTGAAGGAATTGATTTCAAATTCAATTCCACTTAGTATAGCCGCACAAGTTTTAATATGAATTTAACTGTTAGCACATAGGTAGAAATTCATGAATGTTTCAAATAGCCATGTGCACATTCACTTATAAATAGCTTTAAATGTGTCAAAGTGAAGTGATTTCACTCATCTGAGTCAAAAGGCGGTGAGTTGAAAGCCCATTTCACAACAGGACTCAGTGCAGTGTAACTTTAATTACTGACATTAATTCCAGTATGCAAATTGTTTATTACAGTAAATACAGATCATTCAGCTGTAATGCGTGTTTTGTTAATGGAAATTTGTTATAATGTGATTGACGGATTCGGGGACACTGTTTCTATAGAGTGAACTTTTAAAGCATGTACTGGTTATAAAGCGATTTCGGTCCATTAGTCTAAATGGCGCTGCTAATACGCAATTTTTGTATAACACGGGATTGTATGAGAACGGAACTATTGCGTTATGGCAGAACTGACTGTGGTGCCAAAGCAGAGTTTAAACAGACAAAAAAAATTGGCTCCCAACCCCATTAGAAGATACTACGATTGAAAGATGGGGATTTTAAGTGGTGCCATAGAAGCAGGAGAGAAAAATGAAACAACAGAGATTTTGGGAGGGAGTTCCAGCATTTAGAGCATAGCAAACTCTCATGATTGCAATTTGGACACTGATGTTTTAACAACTGTGTATCATTAGCAAGAGTTGACATATTAAGTTAGCAGCATGCAATATTAACAACATAATTGGAATTAATGTTTCTAACTAAAATTAAAACATACCTCCGTCACAATACTGGAGATGGAGCCATTTTCAAAAACCCACCCGTCCTGGCAAGTTGTACGTGGTAGATCTTGGGATCCATTCTGGACAAAAAGCAGTGGATTTTCACAGCTGCCTGAAGAAGAGTTCCAGTCAATATCGTATGTCTCACACTGACTGTATGAGGAGCTGCCAGATTGCCCCACAGGTAACGTATAATTCTTCTCCTGTTCCAGAGACCAGTTGCATTTATCTCTCAGCTCAGTCACCCCAGGACTCCTGCACCAATGGTCAGGAGTAACTGCTAAAAAAACAAATCCAACATAGAGATAGGCGAACGCCGCTGAGGTCAGGCATACAAAAAAGAATGTGATCTTCTGATATAATCCAAATCCTCCTACTTCTTCCAAAACATCATCAAAAGTCAACATTATGATGTATCTGTTCAACAATAAGTGAAAAAAGCAAATTGACAGTGACTGAATGTCCTGCTTGCACAAGACCTGCAGTAGTGTATCCCAACAAACCAATGTGAAATCTTGGTCTACCAATCAACTGTGTAAACTGAAGAGTTAGCCAATTTAGTAAATGAATGAACAAATGAAACGTGACGCTGAATTACTCAGAGCAATTACAAACTACTATTGGTAACCACTTTTCAAAACTTCAAGTTTAATACACAACTCAAAGTCCTATGCTTTAATGATTTTTTTCAAAAAATGTATTATTTTTGAGCTGCCCATACATCAGTTAATGAGATTCAAAGCAACTTGTGGAAATATTGTAAGTAATTTCAACATGTGTACTGATTAGTGAAAAAACATGAATTTTTTTTTTGCATATGAAAGCTCCTTACCTCTCTGAAGAAAAAAGTTGAAGTAAAAAGTATATTACACATTCCCACAGACCCACTTTCCACCACATTGTGATTGAGAGAAAGTGAGGACTGCAGATGCTGGATGATGGGCTTATGCCCAAATGTCGACTGTCCTGCTCTTTGGATGTTGCCTGACCTGCTGTGCTTTCCCAGTACCACACTTTTCACCTTCCACTACATTGCATTGGGTTTGCAGTGCCATTGGAGGTAATAAAGCAAAGTAATCTGATTTTATCATAGAACCCAAATAACTTGGATAGATTGTCACTCACCTATCATATTTATGACTGTTTTACAAACACCTTCATGTTTCCTGAGAAACTGCATACAGAAATAAGATAAAATGTAGCAGCACCAACAAAACAAAAGCTTTTTAGCTGATGCAAAATAAAAGGGTAATAGTATGTGATTGTGAATGTAAATTATTATTCTGCTTCTCTATAGATATAATTTTATCAAAAATCAGCCAAGGGTCAGTTTTGACAAGTTTCACGAAGACTTTCTCTCCATGAGGCCTGGTGAATTTCCTTATGCTATCCTCATACCTACGCATCATGCCTCCATGGCACCTGCTCATTCTTATCTCCCACTCATTGTAGGTGGAAGTATTCATCACAGTCTTTGAGCTGGTACTATCTTTAAAACCCACAGTGCCCCAATTCAAGCATTGGTAGTCTGAAGCTGCCCTTAACCTTGAAAATAATCAGAGGTCAACCAGAAATAAATGCTTCACAGTGCAAAAGGTGGCATGGCTGACACCTCATTGTACATTATATTAGTGCATTAGTACAACTGTTGTTAATTAAGAAACAAGCCACACAGCTTACCCATTCTTAGTCTCATTACATCTTACTTCATGTAGCCCAACATTTTCTCATCATTCAATGTCAGACCATTATATACAGGAAGGAGGAACAAAAGTTATTAAGGATATAGGCAAAAAGATAGCTTCGAGGGTATTTGGTACAGAACTCTAAGATGTGGTGCTGATGATCACAGGTGACTGTACATTGAACTAATAGAATCCTTTTCCATTGAAGACGTCTGCCAAAGTGGCTCTCTCAAAGTCGATTGCCCTTGCACCTGGAAGAAACCAACATTGTTGACAAAGGCCACAACTCCAGTTGTAGCTCTAATCTCTAATACCCCCCTATGAGAATTGGAAAAGTCGTACAAAATCCTGGTTAGACCTCACTTGGAGTACAATGAGCAGATCTGGCCACTATACTTTAGGAAAGATATATTGACCCTGGAGTGAGTACATTGTAGGTTTATAAGAGTGACACCTGGAATTTAAGGGTTATGAGGAGTGATTATAGAATTTAGGCCTGTTTTCTCCAGAATTTAGAAGGTTAAGAGGTGATCTGACCAAAGTCTTCAAGATATTAACAAGAAAGATAAACCATTTCCATTGACTGGAGATTCTTTAACTAGGGAACATTGTCTCAAATTAGGGCGAGACCTTTCAGAAGAGATGTTTGGAGGCACTTTTACATACAAAGGGTAGTTGATGCTATATCAGTTGTTAGTTAATTTGAGATAGATAATTCTTTGTTAACAAAGTTATAACGGGATTTGGACAAACGACAGACATAGGGAGTTAGGCCACAGATCAGCCTTGAACTCATTAAATGGTGCAATAGGCTTGAGATTGAATGACTTACTGCTGTTCCTGTGTTCCTACATAACCTCATCACTAAGAAACAAGATGACGTGGTGTGATCAGGAACAAATTTCATACATTTGTGGGTTGAGGATTGAGATATCTCACACAGGTCCTCGGTGACTTCCTGGAAACATTGCATGAACGTTTAATGTATCTGTCACCTTGATGGGATAGCGTGGCTGCCCATTCCTTCATGTCAATCATCCCCCTCCAGCAGTTGGCACAGTTCTGTGTCAGTGCCCTGGGACATCCTTAGTATGTGGTGATGTGGCACCTCACTCATCTGGAGGAAATGGCATTGAGAAAAATAGACTCTGGGACTCTTGAACCTTTTACACATTGTGAAGGGACCTTCAGCTGAGACCTCTTCATATGGAGCCTGATTGGCATTTACTGGAAGTTATTGCTAGTCTTGGGATTGCTGGTGCATCTGTTTCTCCACCTCCCTGGGCCTTCACAATAGCAACAGTGATGATATCTCCTGCAGGGTCTAGATCCATTGGTCACATTTCCAATGAACATGTGTGGGCAGTATAAGAAACAGAATAATTCCTTAGTAATGTAAGCATCACTCACAAATGACAATTTAGCTTAGTCATTCATATAGTGGGATATGGAGGACTCCGACATGGAGGACCATGGAATGCCTCTACATAGATCTTTGACAAAAGTTCTTTATACCAATGAAAGCAGCATCTGTCGTAAAGAGACAGTAGCAGATTTCAAGTGTTGTATAAGTGTGGAGACTTATGGTATCATTGCACATAAGAGCATGTTGTTGAATGCTTACAATTCATAAGGAAATCAGTACTGTGCCCCTGTGCAGCCTCTGAGATCTTGTAGTATTGAGCTTTGTGGCCTGCAAATGCCACTGTTAAGGTCACCTGTGATTATTTTTGTTTTATAGAGATGACCAATTTTAAATCAGCAGTAACCAGTGCCATGATCAAGATTGCTTGTGACAAGGATTTATATTCTATGCAATTAGAAACTGCATGCATTTCACATGCACATGCGATAATCACAGACTCTTCAATGTTGATTAATACACTTACTCTTGAAGTGTCTCACATCATTCATTTGTTGAGGTTCACCCTTCACATTTATTACCCCCTCTATATTCCTGCATGCTGCCTCCAATTCCCTACCTCCCTGTCACAGCAGTGATCTTTGATAGCCATTTGATCTTTATTTCACTGACCCTCAGGAAAGACTATGACTCACCTCGCTAAGTGACTTCAAAGAAAAATTAATTCTGCCTACTTCAGGTGTGGTCCCAGTCATTTTCTATTTCCAGTGTACATTTATAAGTCGTAGAATATGGAAGGAAATGCAAGGTCATGGACGGCTCAGTTAGACACAGGCTCAGCTTGTTATTTAAGGTGCCCTCCCCAAATCTCCATATTCAGTTCTTCCTGGCACTCTGTCGAATCCATCAGCACTGAGATTCCAAACATTTCCGCTCACCACTTTGATCTGCATGAGCACTAAGAAATCAAGGTGCAGCCAGATCCATATCCAGGCTGAATTCAGTGCTTGTCCCGTAGCACGTTTGTCCCTGCAATATCATTCCAATTAAAGGGGCCGGTGTGCTCCAAAGTGCACTCCATAACACAGAACCGTGTTGCAAGTGCATCGGAAATATGCCAAATAGGTGCAGTGAGGCTGGTATGTGTCCAATGGACAAGAGGTATCAGCAGTTGCTGCCTCTGGAGCAAGCCCTGAGATGTTGGTGACTAGTGTCCAAAATAGTGACTCAGCAGAGCAAGGGACAAGCTGGAGGTGCCAAGCAACCACTTTGACTTTTATATTGGGAAATGCCACTGTCTAGGTTCTTGCTACCAGGCAGAAGAATGACAAACTGCATAAAACTTAGGTCTGATAGTAACGAGATGTTAATGCATGAAAATAGATCTCTCAGTGTTCACTGCTGAGAGTCACATCTTGCCATTCACCACCTGGTGGGAATATGGAGTTTTTTGCTGTCGGTATAAAAAAAGCTCCTCACTAGCTATCTCATGATTTTCTCAACCATCTTGCCAATACCTGGAAAGATGCTGTCCTATTTGTCTGCAGCCTTTTATTACAGTTATCTAAAACATTCTCATCTAAACACATGCTCTATAATCCAAATGGTGGCACTGCATTCACTTAGGCACATGCTTATCTTTGCAAAGATTTATGTAGAGAAGCTCTTATCATTGGTGTCTCCCCACAAATCTATTCTCGACTCCATCCTGTTTCTTATTTGCAAGATGTGAAATTGCAACATTAATTTCCATATGTACATTAATGACACCCAACTTCATCCCTGCTGCTCTTAACCCTTCTACCAATTCTACATTGTCTGAACTGCTCATCTGATGTTCAGCACGGTATGAGCAGAGTTATCCTTCTATAAAATATTGAGAATTCAAAACTGTTGTTTTTGGTTACCACTATAAACTCGATTTCCTAGCCACCGATTTCCATACCTCTCAATTTAAGATTGATGACAGTTCACAACATTGCTATCATATTTCATCTGAGTTGAGCTTTCAAGTACACTTCCATGGAATCATTAAAATTGTCTATCTCCATGTCTGAATCATCGGACTGTTCCTGTCTCTGCTTATCTGCTGCTGAAACATTCAGTCATGTCGCTGTAAATCTAAACTTCACAATTCTAAGGCATGCCTGGCCAGGCTCCCATCTTCCACACCCTGTAAATCAAACTCATCCAAAACACTGTTGCTCATGTTCTATCTTATACAAAGCTCCATTCCCCCATTATCACTGTGCCATTTGACATGCCATCTCCTGTTGAGCAGTGTCTTAATTTTAACATCTTCATCCCTTGGTTTTTAATTTCCTGCATGGCTTCATCCTTTTCTCCATTCCACAAACTTCTAGTTTAACTTCCTAGATGTGTCTTATAAATACTAGCCTCTTGCACATCTACAATTTTAATTTCTTGTTAGCCAAGCTATCAACTGCCTAGGCCCTGAACTCAGGAATTCTCTCTCTCTCTCCCTCCTTCTTTAAAACACCCTTTGAGACATATCTCTCACCAATATCTTAATTGTCTGCCCCATTGTCTCCTTGTGAGACTTGGAGTCATTTTGGTAATTGATAGTAGTCTGGTGAAGAGCCTTGAAGCTCTTTATTGCAATTAAGGCATTAGTAGTTGTGGATTGATTTTGCTGGTATTGGAGATGTGAACAGGAATTTTGATCAACAGTTCTTCAGATTTACACAACAGATTGGGTATTGATGTGTCAGCATTGGGCTTGGCAGCCCCAGCCAATTAACGGCCATAATCACTAGATCATACTCAAGATCCCTTGGATTACAATTAAATTGCTTCAGTTTTATTGAGGTTAGACTCATAGGATGGACTGGAAATCTGCAATGGTATTTTCTGCCCTTGTCTAATGAGGAAGTATAAGATCAGTTCACTACTATGCTTAGCCACAAGGGGATGAGAAATCAACAAGATGCTGTGCAAGTCACTGCTTTTTTCCCCAGATTCCCTACAGTATGGAAATATGCCCTTCAGCCCAACCAGTCCACACTGACTCTCCGAAGAGTAACGCACCCAGGCCCATTTCCCTCTGACTAATAGCATGTATTTCCTCACCACAAATTCTCTGTAACGCGATTGACGAATTGGGGAGGCTATTTGTAAAGCATGAACTTTTAAGTCACCAACACGAAGTGTTGTTTCTAAAGCATGATTTTTCTATCGTGCTATCGTGCGGGTGCTATCGTGTTACCATTGTGTGATGGAAGAGCTGACTGTACCTTAAAGAACCAAGCAACATCTTTTTAAAGTAGCATGTATGCAATTATGTTTTATGCTAAGAGGGTTGCTGTATTACAGGAGGATAATGGGATGGAATTTTGGCAAGGATTCCAAAAGGTCTCGGATAGCTCAAGGAACAATATCACATTACATTACTTCTGGAAGCCAAGCCAATGTCTCCAGGAAGACTACAATTACCATTGCTAGAGAAAGCTAAAGCTGAGATTGACAGTATGCTGCACAGTGGAGTGATATCACTTTTGTCACAATGCCAACTATGTAATGTGTTCCCAAGCCAAATGGAGAACTCAAGCTATATTGAAATATTATATCATCAAACAAAGTAATCCAGTAAGAAGGCTATTGTCCTCAGTGATGATAATCTGGCAAGAGTCACTAATAGCATATTTTTCACAAAATTAGATGCTAACAGATTTTGGCAAATACCATCAGACTATGAGTCAATGTTGTTAACCACCTTCTTGACACCATTTGGGTGATTTTGCTTTAATCACTTTGATATATCACTAGCACCAAATATATTTCAACATGCAACATCTCCCTTAGAAGGGAAAAAGGAGTAATTTGTCTTTTGATGTCATACTTATGGATGCTATAACAAGAACATGGTCACTATTTCTTTTGCTGTTACAGAAAACAAGTCTCACATTGAATGAGAAGTGCATAAATTATAGGAGCTCTCCTTTAGGCTAAAACAAGAGCAATAATAAATGTCCACAGCCACAGAGTATCAATGACATTCTGCAATTCCTAGGAATTATCAATTCCCTGGGAAATGAATTCTAAATTTGGCTACAATCTTTAAAAAGTCCTTTGAGACGAGGTCAATAGTGGCTTTCCAATATAAAGTGATCATAGCATTTCAGAAGGCAATGAAGAAATTGCTTTCTTCAGATGTGCCAGCCAATACAGTCCAAGGTTGTCTATGTTGTGAGCTGTAATGACTGCTGTGGAGCTCTCGGCATGGAGCATGAATGCCCCAGGATCCTCATACCCTCATTCTTTGAGGAATGGTGGTCTGACCTAACTAATCTTTGAGGTCTGATTCCTACTTAAAAAAAGCTAGCAAAAACATCGGTTTGTGGTTATGGCAATCTTTAAGCTTTAAAATTAGGGCAGAATGGGAGACATTTTGGGCAAAACTGACATCTGGGTCAACAAGTTATTAGATTTATAAAGACATATTGAATGAGCACTTAGAAAGTAAGTTGATTAGGGAAACAAATCATAGATTTGACAGGTAAGTTCCAAGGGAAGCAATATACTGCAGATGCTGGGAATCTGAAACAAACCACAGAGAATGCTAGGGGAGCTGCACAGGTCTGGCAGCATCTCTGGGGAGAAAAACAGAATTAACATGTTAAATCTAGTATGATTCTTCTCCAGAACTTTAACGAACCTAATTAATTTTTTTGAGCTATTAAGTAGTGGCAGAGGAATGTGTATGGACCAGTTTCCTAATTTATCGTGTGTAGGATTTATATAAAAGTTGCAACAGGTATTCAATAAGGTTCCACTTAAGTGATCCTAAACTAACATTAAAGCTTACAACATTGGCACCAGCCTGACAAGTAGGAAAGTATGATCAATGCATAAAAAGCAGGACAAATCTAACCTGGCCAATTACCAATAAATCAATCATTTTTTGATCATATCAAAGTGATGGAAAATTTTATTTGCTGATCTATCAAATGGCACTTGCAAATGAGTAACCTTGTCACTGATATTCAGTTTGGTGTCTGCCAGGTCCACTCCACTCCTGAACATATTACTGCTTTAGCCTAACTATGAACAAAAAAGCTGAACTCTCGTTGTGAGCTCAACGCAACGTTTGATCAAGATTTCATCAGGGACCGCTACTAAACACAGTCAATGGGATTCAGGACAAAATTTCTCTCTGGACTGAATCATTTCTGGCACAAACAAAAATGTTGGAGGTCAGTTACCTCTGGTCCAGAACATTTCTGCAGGAGTTCTTCAGAGTTGTGTCTTACACCCAACCATTTTCCGCTGCTTCATCGATGACTTCCCTCCATTACATGGTCGAGAGTGGGAATGTTTATTGATGATTGCACCAATGTTCAGCATTATTTTCGATACCTCAGATACTGAAGCAGCTTGTGTCCACATGGAATAAGGCCTGAGCAACATCCAGGCTTTAGCTGATACTTGTCTAGTAATATTTGTGCCACACAATTACCAGCTAATGACAATTGCCAACAAATAGCTATTTAATCATTGCTCCTTGATATTCAATAGAACATAGGTAGTGTCTCCCATCCACCCTCTAAGTAGCGTTTCGTGTAAAGGAACTGCCCAAATACATAACCTCATTTACTCGGCCATCCCATGTCCGCTCCTGCTCAGCGTGCACTCCGCCTATTCACGAAGTAAATTTGTATAGGATTAATTTACCTTCCCAGCTGCCCCCCCGGCCCTCTCCAATCCCACTGCAAACAGGAATGGCAATGCTATTACTAAATCTCCTAAGAACAATAGCCTGGTGGTTACCATTGACCAGAAATTGAAATAGACCATCCACATTAACTTTATGGTTACATTGCTAACCATAGGCATGGGGCATCATATTGTGGTTAAACAAGACCACCGCGATACGGCCACTCTGCGCTGTTGTGAATCTTGAAATCTGCCTGAAGGACGCTTTCTTGATCAAAAGCTGAATGTCCTTGATCACTGAAGTTCCTCCACTGGAAAGGTATGGAGATTGTTGCATGTCCATTCATCCATTGTCATAGCATCTGCATAGTCTCATCAATACACCATGCCTCAGGGCATCCTGGCCTGCAGCATAGAAGGTCGACACCAGTGGCCACGTCACATGCGTATCTGCCATGCATGTGGTGAATGATGCTCCCACATGTGGTGGTAGTATCCATGTCAATAATCTGACATGTCTTGCAACAGTTGCCATGACAAGGTGTGTCCTGAAGACTGGGTAATTTGCTGCGAACAATGGTCTGTTTAAGGTTTGGCAGTTGCTTGAAGATGAGAAGTGGCGGTGTAAGGATGACCCTGATGAGATGCTAGTTGTCATCGATGACATGCTGAAGGCTGCAAAGAACCTGGTGTAGTTACTCAGCTCTGGGGGAAGTACTGGAGGACAAAGAGCACTCTATCGGTTACATTGGGTGCCTGTCTTCTGAGGAGATCGTTACAGTTTTTCACTGCGGCACTGGTGATTTGAGCAACATATATTTTTAGATGAGTGAGGCAATTTAGAAAGAAACAAGTCAGAAATTACAATTTCTATTTATACCTATCACAGATCTTTATATTTCAACTGAGACACTTTTACAGCCATTGGTTTAATAATGCCTGAATTCTAGGTCCAGAGCAGTACAAGGAAGATTAATTTTATAGAAATGTTGGAGCTGTTGCTTTTTCTATCGCCTTGTTCAATCCCAATTATGAGATTTGCTCCATGAAAGGGGAAGGAAAACCGTATTTGAAACTGATCCTGTCCTTGTTTATGTAATTCTTGATCAGATGCAAGGGGATCTTTCATAATGAAATTAATTTGGTAAATCTGATTGCTCTGCCTGCAATTCCAGAATGTCTGAAAATATTCAAGTCACAATTCAACAGGAATTTAAGTCAATGCATCAATAATGATCAAGACCTTTCAACAAACATTACCGACAATGGCCTCACTAACTGCCAGCTTAGACGTCAAAAGTGTTTTACAACATTCCCAAGATCTGAAGTACCAACTTGGGTTATTAGATTTCAGTGGAGAAATCGAAAATCTAAGAAATCAATGACTGATGGAACCAAGCATTTTAAGTTTACTTTGGCTAAGTTGCAACCTGTGACCCAAAATAAATTATAATGTTTAACTTTAGTGCAGGACATTGCAGAAGTAAAAGATTACAAATGGTATAAACAATTCAAACATGCTCTAATGTAACTATTTGGATAGTGAAATTTCTAACCTCAGGAATTTCAGATTACAATTTCCTTGTTCTTCTCATGTTCTTTGACCTGGTAATTTAAAACTATGCAAGACACTAGTCAGGCTATATCTATCATATTGTGAACAGACTTTGTCCCCTTATTGAAGGAAATATATTCACTGACATTGGAGACAGTCCAGCAATGGTGGACTAGGTCGATCCTGGGTATGGAGGGATTGCCTTATGAGGAGAGGTTGAGTAGGTTGATTTTGCACTTATTGGAGTTAAGAAAAATAAGAGATTACCTTATTTAAATATTCAAGATTCTTAGGGGGCTTGACAGGGTAGCGTCCAGGACCAGAGTAAGGGGTATCCCACTTGAATCAGAGGAGAAGCTACTTCTCTCAGTCAGAGGTGAATCTGGATTTGTTTTAAGCTCAGTGGGCTGTCAAGGCTGAGCTGTTAAAAATATTCAAGGTTGGAATAGTCAGATTTCTAACCAGTAAGGGAATCAAGGGTTACATGGGAAAGCAGAAAAGTGGAACTGAAGATCATCAGATCAGCCACAATCTCATTAAATGGATTTCAGTAAGGCATTCAACAAGGTTCCCCATGGGAGACTGATTAGCACGCTTAGATCTCATGGAATACAGGAACTACCCATTTGGATAGGAACTGGCTCAAAAGGTAGAAGACAGAGGGTGGTGGTGGACGGTTGTTTTTCAGACTGGAGGCCTGTGATTAGTGGAGTGCCACAAGGATCGGTGCTGGGCCCTCTACTTTTCGTCATTTACATAAATGATTTGGATGCGAGCATAAGCGGTACAGTTAGTAAGTTTGCAGATGACACCAAAATTGGAGGTGTAGTGGACAGCGAAGAGGGTTACCTCAGATTACAACAGGATCTTGACCAGATGGGCCAATGGGCTGAGAAGTGGCAGATGGAGTTTAATTCAGATAAATGTGAGGTGCTGCATTTTGGGAAAGCAAATGTTAGCAGGACTTATACACTTAATGGTAAGGTCCTACGGAGTGTTGCTGAACAAACAGAATGGAGTCGCAGGTAGATAGGATAGTGAAGAAGGCGTTTGGTATGATTTCCTTTATTGGTCAGAGTATTGAGTACAGGACATTGGTTAGGCCAGTGTTGGAATATTGCGTGCAATTCTGGTCTCCTTCCTATCGGAGCTTTGGAGGCTGAAGGGTGACCTTATAGAGGTTTACAAAATTATGAGGGGCATGGATAGGATAAATAGACAAAGTCTTTTCTCTGGGGTTGGAGAGTCCAGAACTAGAGGGCATAGGTTTAGGGTGAGAGGGGAAAGATATGAGAGAGACCTAAAGGGCAACTTTTTCCACACAGAGGGTGGTATGTGGATGGAATGAGCTGCCAGAGGATGTGGAGGAGGCTGGTACAATTGCAACATTTAAGAGGCATTTGGATGGGTATATGAATCGGAAGGGTTGAAGGATATGGGCCGGGTGCTGGCAGGTGGGACTAGATTGGGTTGCGATATCTGGTCAGCATGGACGGGTTGGACCGAAGGGTTTGTTTCCATGCTGTACACATCTCTATGACTAAATATAGGAGCAGACTCAATGGGCTTAATGGACTATTTCTGCTCCTACCTTACATGGTCTTATGATAGAACACTGGCACCAGAACACATACACTAAATAGTATTAAAGATAACCAGTCTAAGCTGTACCAAACCTAGTTGTCAATGGCATAATTCAATAACAGCTTTCAGCCTACAATGTCTCAGGATTCAAATACTTCAAACTTTCCCTCACTATTTACAACATGAAAGCAATGCACTAAAACCAAGCTGAACACATCTGCACCTTTCAAGCTGGTAAAATTTAGTCTGTGCTAAAGCAGACCATTATTCCCACTGATGTATTCATTCATAGCTTTAATAAGTCTCTAGGTAACTTGATACTTATTGTAAGTGCTATTTGATCAAGTAGTGTAGTTAGTCTAAGCAAACAAGTTGCAAAAGGGTGCGTACAAATGGAGATTTGACTAGTAACTGATTGATAACTGGTCACCAGTCCACAAACCAATGGCAAAGGCTCTCTGCCTACCAGTATGTGACTGGCTCCCAGGCAGCTGAAGTGTATGAATGCTTGGTTAGAAGTCAACAAATCTCTAGCAAGGAAGGAACTGTCCTCCTGAATTTTTGTTTTAAATACCAAGCTTGAAGAAAGCCAGTTTGTTTCCCCTCATCAGTCACTGGTAAAGAGCGAAAGCTTTCAGCAAGTCAGAAATGCAAGTATGAACCAATCACAGTGTGCCTCCTACAAACAAGTGGGAATACCTGGAGCTGGTATATCAAAAGATGCAGAAGGTCCCAAAATGATCATCTCAGCAAACCCTGTGGACAGCGTAAATAATGATTTTGTTTTTTTGAGTATGCACTGAATGGGAAAAGAATTGGTTTAAAACCAAGAATGGTTGAACGATTACTGCAGTTTTAAAAATCAAGTAATCGTACGCTCATTGCAAGCACTGTTTAGACAGCTGCTAGTTCAAGCAGCAGTAGAAAGTGTAGGTTTGGAGTCAGGTCTGTGTACAAATGGAGAATCAACCCACAAGTAGCTGATCAGTCCGTGGACCAATGACCAGTTCTCAACGCTAAAGGCATCTTTTGCCTTCCATCAACTGTCTGGTTCTCTCATAACAGAACATCTTAAATCTGTGAATAAGATGGGAATAAGCAATCAGATCACCAGCAGTTCAGGAACTGCACCTTTTCTCAGCAGCAAAACCACTTTAAACCTGAAGAAAACGTTTTTTCTTTCTTCAATCATTGTTGTAAGCGTAGACTTTTATAAAAGTTCTGAATTTTAAATAAGTATGAACCAGCTACCCTATGCCTCCAAAAATCTAGCATTTTAACTAGTATTACTTGCTGATGGTTCACAATTGTGCACATGTTGCTAGGATCAATTTAATTCTAATAAGTAATTCATAAGCAAAATCAAATTGTTGGAAAAGCTCAGCAGGTCTGGCAGCATCTGTGGAGACAAATGCTTTGGGTTGAGAGTGCCTTCCTCAGAACTCAGGCTGCCAGTCTGCTGAGCTTGTCCAGCAATTTACGTTTTTGTTTGATTTACAGCATGCACAGTTCTTTCAGCTTTTAAATAATTTATGTTAAGAACAGAAACCTGATCAATAGTTTCTGTCAACCGAGGTTGAAGAGACAAGTAAATTGGGGAATTAAATGCACTTAAAATCTTAAAGTTTTATGACGACTTTGGGAATAGCAAGGATTGATTTCTAGTCCAGTGAGGCAGAACATTGGAATTCATTTTCCTCCACAGAATTCCTTAGAACTCATTTTCCTCCACAGTCCTTAGAATTCTCATGAATCTAGTGCAGACTGTGTCATTAAATATATTCAAGACTGAGCTGGACAGATTTTTATCAATAAGGAAATTAAAGAATAAGGAGGCAAACAGGGATGTTGAGCTAAGGCCATAATCATATCAGCATAATCTGATGGATTGGCATAGGTCTGCTTATTTATGATCAGAGGCCGACTGAAGCATTGTACATGCAGGATAAAATTGCTGTCATATTTTCCAGGTCTTGCTGCACTGTAATATTACAAGATGTTCAGGAAAGGCATTATATAATTTAAAGCATTTTATTTAATTCCAATAGGTGTAAATCTTGCCCAGAAGTGTAATAATCCCTCTAAAATCAAAGGCCTTTTGAAAATTCTTACATATAACATCATCTGCCCTGATCAAAAACTCAGATTAGTCAAACATAAACATGGACTTAATATGGGAAAGTTAATCTAAATGTTAGGTAATTTTCCCCAAACGATGGTTTCTAAAAGCTTTCCTATTAGTGATAATAAACATTTTTTTTCAAAAATCACATGGCTGGGAATGACTAACATTTGATGCTAAATTAACAATCTATTCAACAATTTCAGCTGAGGCAGTGTGCAGGGTTATGTTGCCACCAGGAATGGATTTCTCAGGGCAGAAGTTCAGTACATGGGTGATGTCCTGGATTGGATGACTTCAGCTCTTCATGTGCCATCTGCAATGCAAGTGGCCACATGCTAAACTGGTAACTCCCAGAATGGTAATGCCATTGAATGTCAAGGGACCATGGTACGATTTGTATGTGTTGGAGATAATAATTGTTTAGCACTGAAACTAGTTAGCTCGAGGAAATCTAAGACTGACATTTCAGTGAGTTCTCCATGTAACACAATTGTATTAGCCCCCAGTACCCCTCAGCCTCCAAATACACCACCTCCCAATCCTGAAAGAGGACTCTACATACAGATGGCATGACAGATCATCAATACAATATGAAAATGAAAAGATTCAACCAGATCATGAAGGAAAAAAAATCAATAAATTACACAATCAAGATGTGACCTGTTGTTTTTTTTAAAAAAAGAACTGCCTAAATTAGATTCATACTACCAATAATGATGGAAAATCTAGGCTCAAAATTAATTTCAAGTTTCCAATAACTTTGAACTGATATGGAAATGTGATTCTCTTAGGAGATCAGTAGTGCTTAGTGAAGGCTACATTATGTACAATAGTCAAAGATTTCAGTTAAAATCACACAACACTAGGTTATAGTCAAAGAGGTTTAATTGGAAGCACTAGCTTTTTGAGAGCTGCTCCTTCATCAGGTGGTTGTGGAGAATTTATAGCAAAAGTTTATAATGTGATATAACTGAAATTATACAGTATGTTGAAACTGTGTCCTCCAGTTCTAGATACTCCCAGCACCTACTCAGTCCAGGGCCTGGACAAAGTGGAGATACACTGGGGCTCAACAAGTTTAAGTGCACACACACACCTTCTCACAGACTTCGACCCCTGTACACGCTCATATACTCACAAACACAAACTGCCACCCTCCTCCACCACACACACCCCACATTTCAATGTATAACTCCTGTGGTGACATCATTTCCTGTTCTTTTTCTCACAGGATGGTAAATGGGATCCAAATAATGTGTTTGTTGAGTGTGTTTCGGTCGGAACGCCATGCTTCTCAGAATTCCGTATGTAAGGATACTAATGAGAGTGGGTCATTTTGACTGGGACAACACATCCATCCTAGGACAAGCCAAACATACACGGGAATTCCTAGAAGCATGACATTGCAACCGGCACTCTATCAAGTGTGACTTGGATCCCATTTATCACCCCAAGAAAAATATGAAATGACATAATCACAGGAAATACATCACCAACCCAAGGAAACCCAAACAAAGGGGGCTACATCACCAGTGCTTCATCTGGACACTCACTGAAGATGTTACCAGTACAGTGACAAAACATCTGAAAACAAACCTTCCATCTTAGCGAGCAAACCTGCATCTACCATATGTCTTTACATATATTTTACATCTTCAACTTCGTTTCCTACCCATTGTATTGCAGCACTGTTTGCTTTTACCTTCAATGTGATTTCATCTTTAGTTTTGATTTGATGCTGATGTACAAAGTTAAAAATCACAACATCAGGTAATAGCCCAACTGTACAACCAACTGATGAAGGAGCAACGTTCCAAAAGCTAGTGCTTCCAAATAAACCTACTGGGCTAAAACCTGGTGTTGTGATTTTTATCTTTAGCTTTCCTTTGTTTCTCTCAATGGAGTACATCTTTGTTGAGTTGAAAAATATCTTAAACAATCCAAACATCAATTACCTGAATTTCGTATTATCCAATCAAGATCGCAAGGTCCTGATGTTTGACTAAACAGTTATCCAGCATTTGTTTATCCAATATTCGATTACCCAAACAAAATACTTCCCATCCGTGTCATTCGGATAATCAAGGCTCTCTGTATTTGCTGCTGTTTATGTACCATCTTTCCCTTTGACCCACTTTTCCAATTCACTGCAGTTAACTATATCCTAGCTTTTCCATTTGCCTTTAAGGTATTAGTTTCAGACCCAAGTTTCTCACCTTCAAATACAATGTAAAACTCTATCATGTTATGATCACCCTTGTGGTAAAAAAATTCTTTACTCAAGATTCATTCATCTCATTACACATTCGGAGATTTCAAACAGTTGTTCCTTAGTAGTTCCATGACACCATCCCCTCTGTACTCTGAATTCATCCTCAAGGCTGCCTTGGCCAATTGTATTTTTTCAACCCAAAAAAGGTTAAAATTGCACAATTGTGGTATTTAAGAACCCACGAAACAAAAAAAAAAAGAACAAATTTTCACTTTAATTATTCTGAAAAGGTGATGGGCTGCAATGGCAAAATGAGCTCAGAATTGGATACAAAGCTTTGAGAAACAGGACATCCTTTACAGAATTGTTATAAACACCAGCTAATTTCCTCAAGGGTAGATGATTTCCCAAAGGTTAATCCTGGATTGGTCTAAAAATGAAGTAGTAATTTCAATATTATAGCTCTCAACCTTGCTTCAAAGGTTCCCAATCATCTAAAGTAAAAATCAATGCTGAGTTTAACATGGCAACAGTTTATGCATTTGCTCAATGTGGCGTAAATAAACATGCATATTTATGTCACAAACATCTATGTCAGATACCACCATCCATATTTCAGTTGTAAATGTTTATTAACTCTCATTTACCAAGTAATTAATTTTAATGACAGCTTTACTGGATCCTCCATAGAATTTGGATTTCCAGGTCTGGAAGATATCACTGGCATGGCAGCATCCTTACAGAAACAAGGCAAATCAAGATAGCACAGTTACATGAAACTGACGCATCAGCTGTGTTGTCCCTCAGTCATTTCCTATTTTAATACATAAATTGACTGATTTTGCTTTAATGTATTTCAGTTATAATTAATTTATAACTATTTACCCACTAATGTGAATTACCAGGCTTATGTCCATGTGGAATCAAGGGTTATGGGGATAAGGCAGGATACTGATTGAGGATGATCAGCCATAGTCATAATGAATGGTGGTGCTGGCTCGAAGAGCTGAATGGCCTATTCCTGCACCTATTGTCCATTGTCATGATTTTGTAATTTCTTTCTTGTCTACTCTATCATTTTATTACAATATCTTTGTATGGGGGTGGGGAGGTGGTGAGAAACCACTGACCAGAAATTCAAGTGGACTCAAATAAATTATGGCTACAACGGGACTTGGCAATATTGCCACAAGTAACTCACCTCCTGACTTCCCAAAGCTAGTCCTCAATCTATATATTACACAAGTCAGGAGTGTGCTGTAATATTCCCCCACTAGCCTGGCTGAGTGTAACTTCAAACACTTAAGCAGCTTGACACCATCCAGAATAAAGCAGCCTACTTGACTGGCACTACATCCACAAATATCCACTTCCTCTACCACTGACGTTCAGGAGCAACAGTATGTATCTATAATGTGCACTGTAGAAATTTAGCAAAAAAAGTGTTAGATCATACCTTCCAAAGCTACACCCACTTCCACCTGGAAGGATAAGAGTAGTAGATATATGGGAACACCAACATAAGTTCCCTCCAAACCACTCACCATCCTGACTTGGAATTCCTGATGAAGGGCTTATGTCCGATAAGTGGATTTTACTGCTCCGCAGATGCTGCCCCTGCTGTGCTTTTCCAGCAGCACTCAAATCTGGACTCTGATCTCCAGCATCTGCAGTCCTCACTTTTGCCTTGGAACTATATCACCCTTCCATCAGTGTCACTGGGTCAAAATCCTGAAATTCCACACCTAATGGCCCAGGGGAGGTCCACCTAAAACACAGATTGCAACCGTTCAAGGTTGCAGCACCTTCATCACTATCTTCACTCAAGGGTAATTAGGGACAATTAGAAGTAACTATTCAAGTCAGACCAAGTTAAAAGAAACAATTTTTGGCAATACTGATCATTCTAAAATGGGAGACTATTACAGAAAGTGGAAACAACAAAAAAAAGTCAATGTTCTAGGACATGAGTATGCATTAGGACAAAATAGGCAACTGATAATTGCTAACTGGAAAGAAACCAGAGGATCATACTTTAAGTTTCATAAACAATTCTGAAAACAAAGAATGGCACAACAAGAGGTGACACGGATTTATGCTGCATTAAAATAGGAGGGTTTCAACTGAATGTGCAATTGCATGGATGGAGAATGAAGGGAAAAAAAGCATTTTGCAGCAGGATGTACACACATGCATTCATGACTCTTTTTTGCTGCACTTTCCAAAATATGGATCACATTGCCAAGGCTGGCAAATAACAGATCATTTGAAGATTATACCCAAGTTGCTTATAAAGTGCTGTTTCTCTTTCTTTAATCTTATAAATATCAAAAACTTAATGAGAAAATGAACATACTTTCAAAAGAAAGCAAATGCTGCAACTAATTTTAAATCAAATTTAACATTAAAATTTAGTGTGTGAAAAGACGCAGCATTTTATGCGAATGCACTGATGAAATGACAAAGTATTACGTGGAGCATTACAAGAATGGAATATTTTCATCTTTTATTGAAATGGGTGTTGTGCTTCATATTACAACAAAATTATCAAACCTTCGGTAGAAACAAAAAACCACACATCTTTGATTTGAAAATAATTAAAAACCTTTGAACCCAAAACAGAAATAGATACAAAAAAAAAACACCTGCCCAACACATTGTTGCACTTTGGTATCAATCCATCAAATATGCACAATAATATTGTAAAAATACTTCATAGGAGGGTCATGCAAAAGGATTAGAGCCGACACATCTTGAATAAATTTCCTGTCAACTTTCATACTTGCATTTAACACATTTTTTGCAACACTGTGTAGCCTTTTGTCAAATGTTTCCTTTCAGTATATGAATCAAACAATTTTCCAAAAATGATGATTATGTCCAAACCCTCTGCATTTCCCTACATCACTGTACCGGTTCTGGTTGGGAGGATGAAGAAAGTACCAGTGTTCACTAACCCTTTCCTCTTTTAACTTGCAATAAATATTGACGCAAAAAGGGCAGTGCTTCATGGAAGCTAATCAAAGATATTGAGCTGCAAAGTAACAAATATTCTTTTACTCTGCTCCCCTTCCTTCTCATTGTCAGAAGAATAAGGTCAAAGCTAAAGAAAGCATCATAGAGCTCTTTGCAATACTTAGGTGCAATAATTATTGCCCCAAAGAAATGGCCATGTGCACAAGCTTTAATATATAAATATCCCTCAGGCAAATGCTAGGAAATCAAAGATTTGTCCCTTTACACATTATTGTAAACAATCAGGAGCGTTTATGCAGTTCCCTTCTTGCGTATAATTTGCAAAAAAATCAGCAGGGTTATTCAAACATTCAGCAGAATAAATGACAGGCAAGTTCCTCTCATCCAGACTGCTGGGCTGGGTGTCCTATCAGGCTATTAGATAGGCACAATGGTTAACCCTTTAGCATGTCCTCATCACTGTCATCATGAAAAGTGATATTTGTGGAGTCATTTGCTGGCCTGTTTTGCTTCATTTGTGGTTTCAATTTTCCCTTTGTTTCCTTCTTTTCATTATTTAAACCAAGTAAATCCTCATCACTTTCATCATGAAAGTGCTTGTTTTGTGGATGCCGCTGCTTTTGATTACCCCTGATCTTGGGCTCTCCTGTTCTGGTTGAGCTGATTTTCACTTGTGGCACAGTCAAAACCTCATCTTCACTGTCCTGATCATCCAGTGGGAATGACCCAAATACATCAGCGTTTACAGCTTTAGTGACATGGGTCAAGCCATTTTGCTGATACTCTTTTGCTGGTTTCTGTCCATTCTCAGACGAGGAGATTTCTTCCATCAACCATTCAGTCTCATTTTCATCACCGTCCTCTTGCCCATTAATCTGATTGGGGAAAAAAATACAAAATAACTTCCCAGCCTGATTTTACTGAGACCCTAGCCTTTAATCTAAAGAAATCCAATAGAACAGCTTCAATTAATCTTATTTTAATGGTCACCCAATGCTGGATACCGATGGCTAAATGGCAAAGGATAGATATCCAGCTGGTGGGAAAGACTGAATAAATTTATAATTATTCACCTCACGTGCAGCATAGTCTTGATGTTAGTACTTCTATTTTGTAGCTTAATATTCCATTTGACAACTTGCTTTAAGCAATACACATTTTTCTGCAAGCATGACTTCTCAATAGTGCTAGTTGAAAGGATAATCAAACTGCTTACGTGTTAGTTGATGACTGACTACTTTTACTTATTGCTAAAAAACTGCATGTTAAATTCATTGAAACACGAAACAAAGTATGTAGGGTGTAATATAGCAGACGTGTGTTCTTTTGCTGATTTTCTGCCCAAACCAGCTGTTCCTAGGCTCCAAATGTTGGTGTGCTCGTCAACATTTCTCTTGGAATCAAGCACAACTGGGAGAATTGGAGTCACAATTTTCACAGGGGGCATATCATAGAGCAATTCCCCTATCTGAATTTTGGGGAGAAAAACCAGCGTGATATTGGAACTTCTTAATGAAGTCCTCACTGAAAGCTGTTAACTGCTGCAGTCACAATTCTAACTTCAGGGCACAGCCAGTTACTGTAAAAAGGTGACCATGTATGTATTTGGGACATTAATAACAACTTATAAGTTGCTGTCCGCTACTGCGCAGAGGCCACTTTAGCTGTCCTTCGGAGAGCCTAACAGCATTCTATGCTTTCTTACAGGAGACATGCACATGGATGGAGTATAATTTTTTGTTTACAATTATGAATGCTACACAATGGAAAGTAGTGACAAATACACAAAAATAAGGAATAGGAGAAGTTACCAGTCTGTGAGGTCTGCTCCATCATTCAATACGATCATTTTTTAGATTAGATTCCCTGTGTGGAAACAGGCCCTTCAGCCCAACAAGTCCACACTGACCCTCCGAAGAGTAACCCATCCAGATCTATTCCGTCTAACTGATGCACCTAACACTACGGGCAATTTAGCATGGCCAATTCACCTGACCTGCACATCCTTTGGACTGTGGAAGGAAACCGGAACACCCGGAGGAAACCCACGCAGACAAGGGGAGAATGGGCAAACTCCACACAGACAGTCGCCAGAGGCTGGAACCAAACCTGGGACCCTGGTGCTGCGAGGCAGCAGTGCTAACCACGATCTTCAGATTAAACTTCACTTTCCTGCCTACTCCTTTAACCCTTATTTTCCCTAGAGACCAAAATCTCTATCCTAGCCTTAAATGTAATCAACTATGGAAATTCCTCAAACATGCCAGCAAACAAAAATCTCTCCTTAGTCCTAAATGATCAGCCAGCTCCTTAATGTTTTGGATGCATTGACCAGTAGACAATTTTTCAACATTATTCCAATCAAATCACCTCAATCTTTTACAATTAAATGAGATTCTTCTAAACCCTAATGAAGCTAGATCAATTTAGAAAGTTCAAAATTTTGACATTGCCTTACAGTAATAAAAACTAAGATAATGATACTATGATGTAGAATATATGGCATATAGGCCCTATATATCAGCTTTGAAAAATGTGTTGATGGAAAAGCGCAGCAGGTCAGGCAGCAAAGGAGCAGGAGAATTGACGTTACAGGGATGTCACTTCATTATTATAATTTGCACTTGTACAGCACATTTAACAAAACAAAACTTAGTCAGCCGTGTCAGCCTTGGTTGTGATAATGCACTCAGACAAATCAGTTTATCATGAATCAAAGCTTCACTTCAGAAACTGGAGCACATTATTTAAGGCACCACGAAAATGCAACATTGAAGGTGTGCTACAATGTGCTTTGATTTGAAGAGGTCAGATTCTATACTTAGCACCCTATTTGTTTAGGAAGTAATGCAAATCCTTCGGCATTTTTTGAAGAGCAATCTTATCACTTATCCCATACAATAATCCAAAATATTTTGGTAATTTTCTCCCTGCACAAACTGGTTGCTTCTCTGGTTTGCATAACAGTATCAGACTTCAAATCAAACCTATTACCTGTGAAATGTTTTGAGATACATGAGATACATCAAATTCTTTCAATTACTCTGGTGATAAACTAACCTCCCACTTTCATACTGATTTATTGTAGCGACGCCATCCTACCCTCCTGTCCAATCAGGTTAGCCTAATAGTTTTGCACTTAAATTCACTAATTAATATATTTCAAGTGCATACCTTTAAATAATAGCTACAGCTGTCTTCTGTACTTGTCCTTAACTATCATTTCTTCCCACATAGAAAAAGCCCACACAAAGTTTAGAAAGTTTTACCTTTGTGTATTTGTATGCAACTCCACCTCCTCTTCTGCAACAACCAGTCACTTTTTGCATAATAATTTCCCTAGAAAGAGGTACAGAATTTTTCAAAGATAGGCTGCAAGTTAAAAGGTGGAAAAATACAACTAATATATCCATGCAGAATCTTCAATGCAACAATTACAGGGATGTTACTTCATTATTATAATTTGCACTTGTACAGCACATTTAACAAAACAAATGTTGTCTCATGGCAGCATTAACAAATAAAATTTGACATCATGCATATCCGGAGATCTCTTGCTAAGTGACAAAGGGCATAGTCAAAGAGTTAGGTTTTAAGGATCACCTTAAGTGATGGAGAGGTAAAGGGAAGAAATTACCCAGCTCAGGTTTCGGTAACAGAAGGCATGGCTGACAATGACAGTGTCATGAAAATTAGGGATGTGCAAAAGTCCAGAAATAGGACAGACAGGTTTGCAAAAACAAAGAATAGAGGCAGGAGGGGCAAGACAAAGAAGAAATTTAATTGAGAGCATCACTAGACCAGGAATTGATTATTAATTTAGTCAAAGGTCAGTCATTAACATTAACTAGACAGTACAAGACAGTTAGAGGAAGCAAGTGCTTTTCAATAAAAGTCGCCATAATTCTACCAGACCAGTGGATTGCCCTCAGAGGCAGGACAACTGGCAGCTGTTTAACCTGAGGGTCACCATGCCTCAAGCAAGGGGAGAGGTTGAGAAGGCAGAACCTTTGTGGCGGTAACCTCAGCCTGCACTGGAATTGACTCTGCCTTGCAAATCAGTTTTCCAGCTAACTAACCCCCTTTCTAATGTTTTTCTAATAAGCATCAATTGGGCAATAAGATTAAAAACAAAGGACTGCATTTTGGTTATTCAGGACTCCATGTGAAATACTTGTTTCATTTCACAAACAGGGGACTGGAGGAGCACCAAGGGTTGTGTAGGGGGAAAAAAGTGAGCTGGCAAGTATTTGGCAAGCCTTTTACTTGGGACAGATTAAAGAAACTGCAAGGGAATGGTATGGAGGCAACGGCTGCCAGAAAGAGGCTGGAGTGGGGAGTAGGGCAGCACAACAGCAGTAGGGCAACACTGGGGAGATAGCAGCTTCCAGAGTGGGATGGGGAAGAGGGGGAAAAACTATGAAGGAGAATATTTTTAAACCAGTCAACAGAAGGCAATATTAATAGAGGACTCTATCACTGATGAGTAATGACAATAAAAATACCCTAAAATTCAAAAAAAACATCTTTAGACAAATCATATCAAAGTCCCCTCCAACAGACACTATACAGACCTAGGATCTTATTTTGACTGCTGATGCAAAGGGCTAAGAATCAAGCTGGATGCCACAAAGTATTTCTTCTGCTGTTTTCGCACCATTGTAGTTGACACACAGACATTTGTTGAAACATTTTTGCCAGACACATGTTGAGCGAGGGAGACTTGCAGCATTATTACAAAAGGGTGATGGGTTGAGGGTTTGATAAAATCTAATTTTGAATCATGGATAATCAGTCACCTACAATTTAGAGTCATACGGTTTTACAACACAAACAAATCCTTTGGTTCAACTCGTCCAGGCTGACCAGATATCCTAAATTAATATAATCGCATCTGCCAGCATTTGGCCCATATTCCTCAAAACCCTTCCTATTCACATACCCATTCGGACACCGTTTAAATGCTGTAATTATACCAGCCTCCACCACTTCCTCTGGCAGCTCATTCCATAATGCACTTCCTGTGTGCGAAAAGGTTGCCCCTTAGGTTTAAGCTGAGGGGGGAAACATTTTGAAGGGACCCATGTCCTATAATTTTAGACTTGCCTAGCCTGAGGAAAAGTGACCTTGACTAGTTGACCTATCCAGGTTCATCTTGATTTTAAGCCTTTAAGGTTGCCCCTCAGCTTCTGACGCTCCAGGAAAAATAGCCACAGCCTATTCAGCCTCTCCCTATAGCTCAAACCCTCCAACGCTGGCAACATCCTTGTAAATCTTTTCTAAACCCTTTCAAGTTTCACAACACCTATCCTATTAGCAGGAAGAACAGAATTGAACAGAGTATACCAAATGTAGTACAGCCACAACAGGGCCTCCCAATTCCTATACTCAATGCACTGACTCAAAAAGGGTAAAAACTAGGACTGCAGATGCTGGAAACCAGAGTCTGGATTAGAGAGTGGTGCTGGAAAAGCACAGCAGGTCAGGCAGCATCCAAGGAGTAGGAAAATCGATGTTTCGGGCAAAAGCCCTTCATCAGGAATAGATCAGCCCTCTATTCCTGATGAAGAGCTTTTGCCCGAAACATGGATTTTCCTGCACCTTGGATGCTGCCTGACCCGCTGTGCTTTTCCAGCGCCACTCTAATCCAGCACTGACCAATAAAGGCAAGCATACCAAACACCATCTTCACTACCCTGTCCACTTTCAAAGAACTATGAACCTGCACTCCAAGGTCTTTGTTCAGCAACACACTCCAGATCCCAAAGTGTACAAGTCCTGCCCTGATTTGCCTCCACCAAAATGCAATACCTCACAGTTATCTAAATTAAACTCCATTTGCCACTCTTTAGCCCGTCAGCTTATATGAACGAGGTCCTGTTGTAGTCTGAAGTAACCTTCTTCGCTTTCCACTACACCACCAATTTTGGCATCATCTGCATATTTACTAACATACCTCGTATGTTCACTTCCAAACTATTTATACAAGTGATCAAAAACAGTGGACCCAGTACTGATCCTTGCAGCACACTAATGGTCACAGGCCTCCAGTCTGAAAAGCAACTCTTCACCACAAGCTAAATTTCTACCCTCAAGCTAAACTTTGTAACTTGATTGAAAAGCTTTCCAATCTTCCTGAAATAGGTCATTTCTCCCCTCCCCCTTCTTTTCTTGGGTAATTAATATCATGACAGAGTGGACACTGAAGTACTTAGGTGAATACAAAAAGAGGACTACCGTAGTTTACTCCCCCTTCAATCTACTTATAGCTTTTAAAATGAGCCTGACAAGTCGAAGAGGGAGTGCAGTACTCTAATTAAAATGAAATTCATTTTATTCATACCTTCTTTCCTGCTTATAAAATAATAAGATGAGGAGGCAGGCAGTCAGTACCACCAACAACACACTGAGCACTGCTCCCACAGCTTTGCTTCTTCTGGACAAACCCTTGATATTATCTCCATTCTGTGACTTATCATCTGGAATCGCAGGATTGACAGATCTGCAGCAAACGGGAAAAATAAATTAGACAGTCTGCACTTATTCAACTTACAAGACTTTTCAACTGACTGCAAAAGTTCCTCATCTACATTTTTTCTGCATATCTACAGTATAGAATCCTGTTAAAAACTAATTCCAGCAAACTACAAGGCCAATCCTATCAATTCATGCACTTTGCCTTATACTTTTTTTTAAAAAGTGAAGTACATCAGAAACTTGCATTTGTGTAGCACCTTCTATACTTTAAAATGCCTGAAACAGTTTATATTCAAAGTACTGTTCAAAGCTACTCACTGTTAAAACATAGGAAACGTAGCACCAAATTGTATACAGAAACCTCCCATAAATAGAAACGTGAAACTGGCCAGATAATCCTCTTGTGATGTCAGTTTTTGGGAGGGTGATGCTAAGGTTTGGAAGAATTACTGGTCAGGTTCCACGGGAGAACTGTCCTGCCTATAATTAAATAGTGGTAGGCGATCAAGTGCATTTCAGGCATGCCTTTGATTAATCTCATCTGAAATGGTGGCACTTCCAACAATAAGACACTTAGCACTGCACTGGAATGCCTGCCTAGATATACATGGAGTATAACTTGAACCCACAGCCTTCCGACTAAAAGTGAATGTACTATACACAAGCACAATTAGTTTGTCAGTGTGAGGATGTTAAGCAAACAAATTGATAATTTCCTCTGGAAAGCAAAGGTCTCATACTTTGTATCCTGGGGGCATTGTTTTGTTGCTTAGTCTTACATTACCATTTTTGGTTCAACCTTTTTTATCATATGGCTATCAAGCTTTCAGTTACACAGATTTAGCTTTCCTTCGGGTTAAAGCATGAAATAGGACCTCCTGGTCTCCAACTATACACTCTACTTATGTACTTTATTATTTGTGCAAGACTTCTACTATAGTTCATCTAAAAATGAAGGGTCAAATTTGTATTTTTTGAGTAATTAAATTTGGAGATTTTATTTTACAAGCAAAATCTCTTTTTGCAAGCTGCAAACCTCTGCCATATGGCCAACTGCACACATTAATTTGTTAATGCCTTTCATTTTCACACCTTACATATAAGTCAGTCAGAATGCATTTCCATTCTCTATTCCCATTTATAATGTTTGATGTAATACAAAACACATTTCAATATCCAAAATGAAGTACACTCTTGAAGGAGAAAACTTTAATATAATCTTGGGAAATAAATGCATATTATTTGCAAAAATACTTAAACAAATACACAGTTAAAAATCACAACACCAGGTTAGAGTCCAACAGGTTTATCTGGAAGCACTAGCTTTCGGAGCACCGCTCCATCAGTATATTTTATTCCACAACCACCTGAAGGAGCAGCGCTCCGTAAGTTAGTGCTTCCAGATAAACCTGTTGGATTATAACCTGGTGTTTTGTGATTTTTAACTTTGTCCACCCCAATCCAACACTAGCAATACCAAACCATGATGACCAAACAAATACATGTTGAGTGAGATTAAGTTTAAAAGCTTTGAAAGCTTCCATAGATTTTTAAAGATGGTTCTTAGTCCAGTACAATAAAAATTTAGTAATTACGAAAATGTAGAAGCAGGAAAACTGAAAAAAAAATCAAGTCAGTCTTTCTGGAGAAACTCACGTTAGTGCACAGACTGTTGATGTGTACCAGGTAAACAGATACTGGCAGTCTGAAGTTTCATGAAGGAAGTCTGGGTTCCCTTCCCCTGTCAATTCACTACAGTGAAGTATTATAGTGGATGAGACATTCTTGGATTTGTCGCGGCCACACACCGAGTTAGAAGAGAAAACTATATCCAGGTCATCATCTGGAAACAAAAGCGAATAGAAATGAAAAGCTACATCACCAGATCAATAAAGGCCTCCATATTATAGGTGGTCACCTGTGTTGGAAATACTGTTGTTAATCATGTTACAAAAACATAGGGAAAATGCTAACATGAGGATTGAAGTTGAAGAACATTTCGGGGGGGCGCTGGGGGAGAAGAGAGATGAGATGAAAAGAAAAGAAACATTTGATTTAGGTATAATTAAGAGCTTTTATGATTGAGATATTTGCCAAGGGGAAGTACACCATCAACACTTAAATAAAAACATGATACCCATCAGGATTTTTAAACCACAAAGTTGTTGCAGGAAGAATTGAAAATTAGTTATTGAAGCAAATGTCAGATGCACCAAGATGAAGGTACATTATGTCACCATCCTCTTCAACACACTGCTTGTAATATCAGGCCCAATGAAGCACATTACGGACAAGGCGACAGAACTAACGAAATCCATGTTCAATCTATTTTCCATGATCAATACGCTTTCAAAAAAGAGCAGCTTATTTCTTAACCTTCTAAGGCACGGACAAATAAAAAAACAAAGATTTTTGTGGATTTAAACAGAAGTATCCTTGCACAGTATGCAAGAATATTAAATAGTTTCTTCCCATGCCTGTCTAAAGATGGTAAATTCAGTAGACCAAAGAGGAGAGATATTGGGTATACTTTGACTTCAGTCCTCAATACCCTCCCTATCTCTCCCGCCACAGCGCTCCAATAAACACGGAGCCTGTGGCATGTCCAGAAGCAATGGGTAAGAGTACCTACACTTATTTTACATTTGGGGCATACTGAAGATTCCCCGGTTTTAAACTTCGCCAGACGGTCTGGTGCCAGATGAGCCCTGTGCAGAACTTTTAACTGCATAGTACATGTCCTGTTACAGATTGAGATCTTTGGAGTATTCTCCCAGGTTTCAGACGATATCTCCATTCCCAGCTCTTGCTCCCAGACCTCTCATAACCGGTTAATATCCTGCCAGGCCCTGCCACCCAGCAGGCGATAAAGGGCACTAACCGAAAGGTGTTTGTGGAACGTAGCAACCACCTCTCTGTATCGGGCTTATAGGGCGTAGTGAGAAGCATAGTCTTCTTCTGGATGAAATCCCTAACCTGAAAAAAACGGTAAAGGTCTCTGCAGGGCAACCTGTATTTGCGGCCCGTTGCTCAAAAGACATCATAACTTCCCCTTCAAACAAGTCTCCCAAACTAGAAACTCCTCTCCCTGTCCATAGTTTGAACCCTGAGTCCATCATCCCTGGTCAGAACCCTGGCATGCTAACTATAGGTGTAAGTGGTGAAGTCTTGGATAAACAACCCTCACTATGACGCATCGCCCTCCATGCCTTGACTGTACTAATGTCAATGGGGTTCCGGCAGTGGTCCGTAACTGTCCTCATCTTATCCATGAACAACAGGTTAATAAGAGGGCACTTTGCTTGGGAGGCCTCAATATCCAGCCATATTGAGTCTGGATCGTTACCTACCCAATCACAGACAAAGGACAGCAGGGAACTCAATTGATACCTTCTGATGTCTGGGAAATCAACTCCTCCCCCTCCTCAAGGCAACTGCAATTTAGTAAGTTTGATGAGGGACCACCCACGATGGAACAAAGGAACCAAACCACCCGATAAGCTACCGCAGCGTTGACCTGGGAAACATTATAGGGAGCATACACATGGGATAAAGCAAACGAGGAAGAACATTCATCTTAAGGAGATATATTTGGCCCAGCCATGAAATTGGAAGAGCCTTCCATCTCTGGAGATCTCGCCTAATATTGTCGAGCAATGAGCAAAGTTAGTCCGAAATAACAGATCAAACTTGGGGGTAATAAAAATGCCTAGGTATCGGAACTCTGCCCGTGACCATTTAAAAGGGAACTTAGAGCCACCTTCAACTTCTGGCACATCCTGGGGTAATAAAAATGCCTAGGTATCGGAACTCTGCCCGTGACCACTTAAAAGGGAACTTAGAGCCACCTTCAACTTCTGGCACATCCTTAAGGTTCCCCAAAGGCATAGCCTCTGATTTTGCAGTTAATCTTATATCCTGAAATAGACCCAAATGAATTGATACATTGTATCAAACTGGGTACGGAGGTGATCAGGTTCGATAAAAACAGAAGGATATTATCTGCGTACAATGTAACCTTGTGTGCTCTTGATCCCACTTCCGGAATGTTTATGTGGACATTCTGACAAATAGCCTCTGCCAGTGGCTCTATCACCAATGTAAACAACAACAGTGAGAGGGGCAGCCTTGCCGACTACCCCTACCAATCATAAAATTCCCAGACTTCACCCAGTTGGTGGCAATATAAAACCTCCACCCACCTAGCAAAGACTCCACCCAACCCAAACAGTTCTAAGACACAAAAAAGATACGTCAATTCCACCTGGTCAAATGCTTTCGCTGCATCTAAGGAAATCACCAACCCCTGAATCGATCGCTGCTGACAAACTTGGACCACATTCAGCAACCTTTTAATATTATTAGAGGACCTACGGCCCCTTATAAAACCTGTCTGGTCCTCTCTAATAATATGGGGCAACACCCTTTCCAATCTCAGCGCCAGGATCTTGGATAGAATCTTGAAGTCTGAATTTACTACAGAGATGGGCCTGTATGAGGCACAATCCTCAGGAACCTTCCCCTTCTTAAGAATTAAGGAAATATTAGCTTCTCTCGAAGATGGTGGCAGGTGTTCATGCATATAGGAGTGATTGTACATCTCCAACATCGGCCCTGACAGAATCCCTATAAACTCCTTGTAAAACTCACCTGGAAGACCATCAGGGCCAAGCGCTTTCCCACTCTGAAGTTGCTTAGCTGCCTCCTGTATTTCCTGAACTATCAAGGGGGCATTAAGAAGACAGGCCTGTTCCAAGGTTACCCCTGGGAGGTCCAGGTTCTTAAAAAAATTCTCCATTTTAGCACTCCTGTCTTCGCAACCTTCAGACCGATACAATTCAGAGTAAAAGCTCCGAAAAGCCTCATTAATCTTTTTAGCATCATATGTAAGGACCCTGTCTGATTGCAGTAATGGTAAAAACAATGACTGCAGATGCTGGAAACCAGATTCTGGATTCGTGGTGCTGGAAGATCACAGCAGTTCAGGCAGCATCCAAGGAGCTTCGAAATCGACGTTTCGGGCAAAAGCCCTTCATCGTTATTCCTGATGAAGGGCTCTTGCCCGAAACGTCGATTTCGAAGCTCCTTGGATGCTGCCTGATTGCAGTAATGGATTGGGGAGCACGCTTTTTCCTAGTCACGTATGGTAAATACTTTCCTGGCCTATCGCCATATTCGAACAGCCTCTGCCTAGCAAAAGCAAGTTCTTTCTTTGCGTTTAGTGTCAGTATTGAATTCAAGGCAGCCGAAGGGCCGCGATCCACTGTAGCTTAGTCACCGAAGGCTGCGCAAAATGTGCTGCCTCTGCGGCTTTCAATCGCGTCTCAAGTAGATGCTGCTGTTCCTCCTGTCGTTTCCGGCTAGCCAAATAGGAAATAGCTAATCACCTAGCAAAGGCCTTAGCAGTCTCCCATAGCACGGATGGACTTCTAGCTGTGCCTGAGTTAATAGTCAAGAATTCCTGAAACTCCTTCAAAAAGTATTGCACAAATTTGTAATTCTTAAGGAGAAAAGGGTCCAAATGCCAATGCCACAAGCCTAGCCCTTTACTCTTGGCCTTAACCTCAAGTATACTGCTGCATGATCAGAGATAGCTATATTCCCAATTTTACAACTCAATCGAATCCAGAAGGGCCAAGGGAGCCAGAAAGAGGTCAATCCTTGTGTGACATTTACGTAGGTTTGAAAAATAAAGGTGAAGTCCCTGCTGGTAGGGTGAAGACATCTCCAAATATCCACCAGCCCCAACTCCTCGCGTAGGTCAACCACCTGCTTGGCCTGCGAAGAAATAGTTGGAGGCCCACAAGGTCCACTGTCGGATCCAAGAGACAATTAAAATCCCCCCCCCCATAATAATGTGCCGTGTTCCAAAAGCACTCAACTTAGAGAAAGCATTAATCAAAAAATTGAGGGGATGCGCCGGAGGACAGTAGACGTTTAAAATGCCATATTCCTCCCCATGCAGCAGGGCTTTAAGTATCACAAACCGGCCCTGCTCATCTTTCACCTGCTCTAATAATGTGAATGGAAGATTTTTCTGGATAACTACTGCCACCCCCCTACTTTTAGTAGGAAAGGATGTAAAGAATACCTGGTCATAACCCCCCTATTGTAATTTCAGGTGTTCCCCATTATCAAGATGGGTTCCCTACAACAAAGTGATATCAATCCTTTCCCTCTTAAGGCTAGAAAGCACTTTTTCCTTTTAATAGGTGAATGACTTCGCTTAATGTTCTAGGTGCACCATTTAATAAGACACTTAGCCATATCCCTTTCAGACACCCTTGAACCCCTTGGAGGGAGAACCCTGCTTACAAAGCACCAAGCATAAGTAAATAAAGACTCAATCGAAAAACTATATATACAAAAACTACTCTAACTATAAAACAATTACTACAGTAAATAAAGACTCAGAATCGAAAAACTATATATACAAAAACTACTCTAACTATAAAACAATTACTACCAAAAAACTACAAAGGAAACCAACTACAGAACCTTGAATAGAAGACTCTTCCCCCTGCCCTTAGGGGGCACTACCCTACCCAAAAAAAGGGAGACACACAACAAAGAACATATACAAAATTTCCCATCAGAAAATCCACTTATTAAAAAAAATAGGAACTTATTCCAAAGTCTTTTCCCCCTTTCCAAAAAAGGAAATTATTAGGGAGAAAGGAACGAATTATAAAAAAGGGAAAACATGGGGAAAAATAGAAAAGAGAACAAACATTAACCATATTCTTCAGGCCAATCCGTCTATTTTAAAGTGCCCACAAAGTTTTTAAGCCTTATTCGCCGAGTCAAATGTATAAACTGAGTCCTTGTGGCTGAAACGAAGTACTGCAGGGTATCGCATGGAGTACTGGATGACCAGGTTCCTCAGCCTCTTTTTAACTTCATCGAAGGACTTCCTCTTTCAGATTACAACTGCTGAAAAATCCTGGAAAAACATGATTTTTGACCCTTTGTACAGCGCCTGTGGATCTTTTCCCAGGGATCTGGAAGTTTATGACTTTTTGCTTGTCCTTATGAGTGAAAGTGCACTAGGACCGGGTGGGGATACTGGACTGGCCCTGACCTGTGCACTAACCCGATACGCCCTTTCAATCTGTAGCCTGCTGGACTCTATGTGAAGGCCCAAAAGCTTCGGCAGCCAGCGGGCTGCTCACCTTCTGGGAGCCCGACAATTCAGAGATTTATCCTCAGACCTCAATTTGAAGTCGTTGATATGGTTTCAGAAGGCCCGCACCTCTCGCTCCAGCACCTGGTTCAGACTGGATGAGGACCCCCATCCAGCTTCTGAGGCTTTAGTTCCTTCACCTCCACCAGCCTCTCCCAGAGGCCCTGGATCTCCTACTCGTGCTTCTGAAGCATGGATGTGATAGGTTGGACCTTGGCACGAATCACCCCACGGATCTCCTCGATTGCAGCCCCAACTTTCAAGGCAAGTCTCTCCATCGCTGCCACAGCCAATTCCTGAGTGTCTGTCAGGTCCCCACGGGGGGTTCAGGAGAGGCTGCTGCAGTCTCTGGTATTGTAGGTGCTGCAGGGGAGTATCCTCCCTGCTGCTGTTTGCTTGCTCCTTTTCCCTTTGGCATCCTTCTCACTCCCAAATATTAACAAATATGTTCCGTAAAGTTTTAATCTAAGATTTCCACCACAAGTTTGCCAGGGGTGGCGAAAAACACCAGTATGCCTTGGCTGTTAGGCAGAGCTGTCCACAGCAGTTCTACAGAATCGCCGCCATCTTGCAGAGTCATCCAAAAATCTAATGTTAAATCAATCATGCACCCAGATATACAAACACAGGCAAGGAAGGCCCAGTGAAGGAGAAAATTTAGACAAGATGCAGGTACAGTTACAACATTCAAAAGAGATTGGACAGGTATATGAACAGGAAAGATTGAGAGGAATATGGACCAAATGGGACTGGTTTAATTTGGAAACTTTGGTCAGCATGGACAAGTTGGACTGAAGAGTCTGGTTCAGTGCTGGATGACTGACTAAGAATGATTCATAATTCACATGACTGGCTTGTCTTGGAGGAAAAGCACTAAGGCTGATGAAAGCTTTTTCACCTTCCATAGTGTCTCATTCAAGGGATTCAATAGCTAAGCTCATAAAATAAACTGTTGCAGGATTGTCTTCAAGAGATGGACTTCTTGCACATCACAAAAGGTAGTTACTTGCAATCTAAACTGTTACTCAGAGGCTAGTATTGGTGGATTCTGAAAGGAACAGACTGAGACCTTGTGACGTAACTGTTTTTCAGGTGATCCCTACCTTTGTTTCAGAAAGGCCTATTCCTGTCAGAACATCTTTGAATGTTATCAGATGAGTAGTGACACCTCTTAATCTGGAATGCTTCTTTTTGTCCTTTCAAGGAGGAGGGACAGTCTTGGAACGACAAATCAAGACAGATTGTCCTCAGATTTGTTTTACAGTCCAAGATTTTAACAGAAGTCAAGGAAGAATGTTCCACCAATTAAGTTTTAAAAGTTGTGAATATGACATCCTTTTAAGATCGATGATACAAGGGTGCTTGCAACAGTGCAATGAAGTTTCACCTCAGTGTCGAGAAAGGATTGATATTGCAATTGACTGCAGTGCTCTTTGTTGGGCACAGTGGCGAGCTGGAGTGCTGCTCAATTAACAAAACTAAAAGGGTATTCATTGACCTCACCCCTCCCCAAATTGGAAACAAAGCACCCAAGAACAAACATTTTAATTCAGCTGATGTAAAGAGTTGAGATTGGGACACATTGGGGTGTGAAGACAATTGCTTATTTCGTGTTTCAAATTCAGAATTTGAAAGAGTTCTATAAATATTTAACAGTATCTCCATTTCTCCTCCCTAATAGGGTCTGTTTTGTTGTTCATGAAATTTATTACATCGGTGCTTAAAACCTTGTCACAAGTTTTAACTTTAAAAGAGCTTTGAAATCATAATGAGATGGGGAAATTGAAATTATTAACTTTCAGTGATTCTCTACTCAGAACCACAGAGTAACTTATGCCAAAACCCCAAATGACAAACAGCATCTCCAGGATTTCTGTACTAATGTAATACATGGCTCACACCCTAGTTAAGGAACTTTAGAGGGGCAATGAGAGTGAATGCCAGCAATACATTCCCTGTCCTGCCTTACTATAACCTCTGGCAAATTCAAATGTTGAATTCAATGAGATATATGACCTGGATCAAAAGCTCTGTTAACGTTCCATTGATTTTTAACCCAAACATAAGATAATTCCATACACTACACATATATTGGATGATAAGCATGAGTTTCTGGAGTGCTTTACAATTGTTAGTTCATTCTGAAGCACATGGAACAAATTTGCTGAGGTTGAGTGGAACATTATATGAGAAGGCATGACTGTATGTAGGCAATGGATTGTCTTTAAAGAATTAGTAAGTTTGCAGATGACACCAAAATTGGAAGTGTAGTGGACAGCAAAGAAGGTTACTTCAGATTACAACGGGATCTTAATCAGGTGGACCAATGGGCTGAGAAGTGGCAGATGGAGTTTAATTCAGATAAATGAGAAGTGCTGCATTTTGGGAAAGCAAACCTTAGCAAGTCTTATACGCTTAATGGCAAGATCCTGACGAGTGTTGCTGAACAAAGAGACCTTGGAGTGCAGGTTCAGAGCTCCTTGAAAGTGGAGTCGCAGGTAGGTAGGATAGTGAAGGCAGTGTTTGGTATGCTTTCCTTTATTGGTCAGAATATTGAGTACAGGAGTTGGGAGGTCATTGTGCAGCTGTACAGGACATTGGTTAGACCACTTTTAGAATATTGTGTGCAATTCTGATCTCCTTCCTATCAGAAAGATGTTCTGAAACTTGTAAGGGTTCAGAAAGATTTACAAGGATGTTGCCAGGGTTGGAGGACTTGAGCTATAGGGAGAGACTGAACAGGCTGGGGCTGTTTTCCCTCGAATGTCAGCGGCTAAGGGGTGACCTTAGGAGGTTTATATCATCATGAGGGGCATGGATAGGATAAATAGACAAAGTCTTTTCCCTGGGGTGGAGGAATCCAGAACTAGAGGGCATAGGTTTAGGGTGAGAGGGGAAGATATGAGACAGACCTAAAGGGCAACTTTTTCATGCAGAGTATGGTATGTGTATGGAATGAGCTGCCAGAGGAAGTGGTGGAGGAGAGTAAAATTGCAACATTTAAAAAGGCATCTGGAAGGGTATATGAATAGGAAGGGTTTGGATCTGGGCCAGGTGCTGGCAGGTGGGATTAGATTGGGTTGGGATATCTGCTCAGCATGGACAATTTGGACCAAAAGGTCTGTTTCTGCCCTGTACATCTCTATGACAGACTCTATAATTTTTGCATGACTTCGAGCAACTACATATGCTGTCAACTATGGCTAACAAAGTTAAAAATCACAACACCAGTTATAGTCCAACAGGTTTAATTGGAAGCACAGTAGCTTTCGGAGCGACGTTCCTTTATCAGGTGATGAAGGAGCGTCGCTCCGAAAGCTAGTGTGCTTCCACTTAAACCTGTTGGACTATAACTGGTGTTGTGTGATTTTTAACTTTGTACACCCTAATCCAACACTGGCATCTCCGAATCATGGCTAACAAAGGAAGTTTAGGATTGCATAAGATTAAAGATGCGGCCTACAAAGTTGCTAAAAATAGCAATAATTCTGAGGGTTGGGAGAATTTTAAAACAACAAAAAGGAGGACCAGAAAGCCAAAAAAGGAAAGAGAACAGATTATGAATGCAATATAGTAACAAAAAAAAACCTAAAAACATTTAGATATGTAAAAAGGAAATAATTGCCAAAAATGAATGCGGGTCCATTAAAGAAAGTCAAGAGAACTTAAAGGTGCAATAGAGAAATAGTAGAAGTTAAATGATTTATTAATGTCGGCTTTCACTGAGGAACATCCCAGAAATCTCCCAGAACGAGAGATCCAAATGGCTAGGGAGAATAAGGAGTTAAAGAAATTAGCAGAAGACAAATGTATGGGAGAAACAAATTGAGCTAAATTAAATAAATCTGGGGATTTATTAACTGATGGCCTTCCTCCTCAAGTGAAGGAAGTTGCCAGAGATTGATGCACTGGTGATTATCTTCCAAAATTCTGTAGTTTGGAGTCTGTGGAGGTCCAGGCATTCAGAAACAATTACAAAGAACACTGCCTAAATCTACCCTATTTAAGTAATTTACAAGTTTTTAAAAAAAGAGAATTGCTCATTCTTCAAAATTCTGGAAAATACAGGCAGTTCTGCTATAACATTACAGTTGTGTTCCTCTGCAAGTCGCGCTATAGAAAATCACGCTGTTAGAAGATCACTATATATATATTTTTTAAAAATCACTATACCATTCCGTAGAAAGTTCACATTATCCAAGCAGTGTCCACAAATTTTTCAATTGTGTTTAGTCAATTCGCATTGACAAAATGCATGTTATACCTGAACCACCTTATCCCCAATTTGCATCAGCTGTCTAAATGCAGGCAAGATGTGTCCCGCTGCCTGGGGAGTCTAGAATGAGGGTGCACAAATAAAAATAATGTGGCACCACTTAAGTCTAAGAGGAGAAATTACTCTTCCCAGAGAGTTGTAAACCTTTGGGATGCTTTATCAGATGGCTACGGAAATTCAGTCCGAGTATGGCTACGATAGAGATTGATAAGATTTTTGAATACCAGTGGTGTTAAGGGCTGTTAAGTGAAGACTTGAGTAAAAGGCAAAGTGTTCAATCAGCCACAATCATATTGAATGGTGGAGCAGGTATGACAGGCTGAGGGCTTACTCCTGTCCCAATGTCAGACAAGTTGACAAATGAATTGAAAGTTACAACATAGCAGCCATTGTGAATCATTAACCAAGATGATAAGAAGGGTGTTGTGAAACTTGAAAGAGTTCAGAAAAGATTTACAAGGATGTTGCCAGCTTCAGAGGGCTTGAGCTATAGGGAGGCTGAATAGACTGGAGCTATATTCCCTGGAGAGTCGTAGGCTGAGGGGTGACCTTAGAGATTTATAAAATCATGAGGGTCATGGATAGGGTAAATAGACATGGCCTTTTCCTTGGGATGGAGGTGTTCAAAAATAGTGTGCATAGATTTAAAGTGAGAGGAGGAAGATTTAAAAGGGACCTAAGGGACAACTTTTTCATGGAAGGTGGTGAGTGTACGTAATGAGCTGCCAGAGGAAATTGGTACAATTACAACATTTAAAAAGGCATCCGGATGGATATATGAATCAAAAGGGTTGAGGGATATGGACTAAATGCTGGCAAATGGGACTACATTAATTTAGGATATCTGGTCACAATGGATAAGTTGGACTGAAGAGTCTGGTTACACGCTGTAAATACTATGACTATGATCTTACAAAATAAAATTAGGCAAAAAAAACAATATGGAAGCAAAACAAATCAAAGCATCCTGGATACACATTAGATGTTCAAGTTTTGAAGTTAAAAGGAACAAACAAGTGTTTTCTAAAGAAATTTTAGGCAGTGTTAAACTGGGTAAGATGCAGGACTCTTAAGATGCGTAATCAATTACACTTATGCAAAACAGTGTTGACAAACTAAAAATAGATTGACACTGTTGAAGTGTTGACCAGTGTAGAAAATTAGTTGGAAAGGAAGATTGAGTGCCTAAGCTACCAGTGGCAATTAATAAAGATGAAAATAAGAACAAAAGATGTACCATAAGTGTATTTCTCAGGAATGATAGGGCAAAGTTATAGGGAGTGTATATGCTTGGAAAAAATGGTAACAGAGAAATAGCAAGGCAAAGAACTTTGCGATGTGACAGGTTGGGCTGAAGAGAGACAAGAAACCATAGAGCGCACTGGTTATCAACATCCTCACAAATTACAGATTTGACAGGTGTCATGAATAAAGACATCATGATAAGCTTTTGTTGAAAAACCAACCAGACACAAAAAGCTTAGCAAATATGGCTGCGACAAGTCACTTGATGACATAACTGCAAACAGACACTTCCAGACACAAAGATACTTGAATGAGACATTTATAAACAGACAATGGAGGTGAGAATTCAAGATTCAGAGAGGACAGCAGACAGGGAAAAGAAATTCAAAAGGGATTCAGCTTAATTTATCATTATTTGTGTGAAACCTTAATTCCTCAAAATCAATAGACAATGATTCGGAATGTTGAACAGTATTTTAAAAATGTGACTAGGAACAGCCGGTGTGCAGAAATTTCAAAGTGTAGGCTTAAAGAGGCTCCCTCAGAAGAGTTTCGGTTGGGGAGGATGAAAACAAGCACAAACCAATTATTATTTTGTGGAAGTCAGCCAGTGTGATATGCTGAAACCAAATGTGGAAACCTTCTTGCCCTCAAAATCTGTCGTCTTGCTGGTCCATTAATACAAGAAATATTAAATATTCAACTAACTACTACAGCTCTTTGGTCTGACTTCATATTAACCTCTTCATTTTAGCAACAATGAACTCAAGCAACAGGCCCAAAGAAAGTGTCCAGACACTTAAGGAAAGTATTTACTTGCCGTATCAGTACTTGAAATTTGAGATCAAGATTATTTGTTAATGACATAACCTTTTCTTTAAAAAATGGAAGCACCTTATGAATAATTTTAATAAGCTCACCACTAGCCTGTTTAAATTTTTATGGTTGGTCTGCATTTACTAAAATTTGAAATGATTCAAGTTATCTATAGTTCATTAACCACATGGTGGACATGCCTAGTGGTTCTTACACAAGCTTTAAACAAATAAACCCAGAAGTCTAATTCAGAAATCATTGGCAGGTACATCACTACCTCTTTTGACTTTGTCTAAATCGAGATGGATTCTGGACATTCTGGGATTTTATTGGGATGAATACATATTTGCAAATCATTTATTCTCTTTACAACAAAAATATTCTACACTTCACAGGCATCCTTTAACTAGTATACTCCCTTGTAACGTATCTCTGACAAGTTGACAAATTCAGTTTTTGTGAAGAAACAGTGGACAGCCTTTCAAACAAAGGAAGATTGACGACAACATCTGAACTACGTGACATAGGAAACGAGGCATATAAATGCTAAATAGATCATCAGGGAAGAGAGGGGTCAGAATTCTTTTTTAACACAGATACAGATTTTCTTACATCCCTGCATAACCTTCTGCCACACCATACTGACAACACCAATGCATACTTCAGTTTACTCCTAGCTAACAGCTCATGGTGGAAATGTGCTCATCTTTGCAAACTATGGTACTTCAAGACAAAGTTGGACAAAAAAAAAAACCCATAAACCCAAACATGCGATCAAACTTCATGCCAACAGATGTTGAGGTAAAGGATCACAAACAGGAACAGGAGGATGGGAGTTTGTTCCACTATTCAATAAAATTATGACTGATCTACTTCAATATTATTTTGTTGCACTATCCCCATATAGCTGATGGTTTTAGCGTGTAGAAATCTGTCAGTCATTACCATATTCAATAACGGATTCCAAAATCCTGTAGGGTAGAGAATTTCAAAGATTAACAATCCTTACTGCCCTGGATTCACCCCTAGCCAGGGGAGACATTCTGCATCAACCCTGTCAAAGTCTTTAAGAATTTGGTATGCTCCCACAACCTTACCTCCATTTTATAGATTTTAGAAGACTAACCAAATGTTTCACAACTTTCCTTATATTACAATCACTCCCTTCCTGGAATTAGTATTGCTGCACTCACTCAATGGCAAGTACACCTTTCTGTAGGGTATGGCGAGCAAAACTGCTCACAATTCTCCAGGTGTGGTCTCACCAAGGTCCAATACAACTGCTGTAAGCCATCTTTACTACAATAACATACCAGTGCTTTCTTAATTGTTTATTGTACCTGCATGTTTAACTTTCAGTGACTCACAACTGACATCCAAATCCTTTTGATAGTCAACATTTCCCAGTATTGATAAAAAGACACTTTTTTCAGTAAGTGGATAACCTCATATCCCTTTGCATTGTATCCCACTTGCTTTCCCCACTCACTTAGCTTATTTAATTTCCTCTGAAGCATCTTTGCATTCTGTGATGCTGCTACTTTAACAAGGTTACATTGCCCTTGGTTTTTTTTCCAAAAGGGGCTGTAAAAGGCAGGAGGTTCCAATTTGTCTGGGATTAGATCACTGATTACAGCTGACAGCTACTGCCTAAGGCAACAAGCAGGGAAAAAGCTTTTAGGTTTTTTAAAAAAACTTATACAAAGAAAGGGGAGTGGCCAGTTCTCCCAGTTCAAGGATTTTTCTAGTTTGGTTTTTAATTTTCAGCTAAGGGCCTAGAGAAACAGCTGCAGTGGAAGAGGTTCCACGTTTCAGCCAATGATCCCGAGTTGATCATCTCTGCAAACTCTCTCTCTCTCGTAAGAACCTGCGTTTGAATTTACCTTTTTGCCAAGGTGTTTATATGGGGATGCTGAAGAAAATTGGAATAGATTAAATTATTCTATATTATGTTTTCTTTTGCTTATGCTTCATTCAGTAATCTGTAAATAATTGGTTTTGTTTAAAACTGAGTGGTTTGACCATCTGCATCACTCCTGGAATATCCACTCTACACCTGCTTAAAACAACTAGAAACGTTAGGTCTGGGCTACCTTCCCGAACTGTTTTGAGTGGGTCTGACCTGGTCCATAAAATCATCCCCTCAATTCACACTTGACTTTGCACTTCTCAGATGAACAGACATTTACCAATATTTTATCAAAAAGAACTGTGGATATTTAAGATTGAAACAAAACAAACTGCTAGAAAAAAAACTAGGTCTGGCAGCATCTGTGGAAAGCAAGCAAAATTAATCATTTTTAGTCAAGTGAGTCCAACCTGAGAAGGGTCACTCTGCTTTCTCTCCACATATACTGCCAGATCTGTATTTTTCCAGCAATTTAGTTTTGTCGCACTGTTGTTTAGACTCCAGATACCAGACTCCTTCCTGCCATAAAATCAAAATACTGCAGACACCAGAAATCGAAGTGTGGTCAGGTGGCCAGCAGGAGCAATGGCTATGAGGCTGATTAAGAGCTACAATCAAGCATGTCAGGAACTTTGGTCAAGTAGGTTATACGCTGACCTCTGTTAAAACTGCACCCAAGACATACTGTGGCCTGTCTTTTCCTACGTTGACCGAATAAGGGATGTGCCAGTGGTCTGCTGGACTTACGGAACGTGGTATGTGGCTGGATACGACTTGGTATAAATCTGTGGGAGTTGCTTACCAGCAAACTCCATTTATTGGAGTTGAATGGCGTGATCAGGATTTAGTCAATTTATTGACCGAGTATCAGAGAAGTTTCTGAAAATGAGCACATTCTGGAATAAAAATTAGCAGAATAAATAAAGATTGCCTAGGAGTCATCGTCTTCAAGACTCAAAAATTGAAAAGCACAGGACCTGAAGTTATCTTCAGAGAAGAGCGAGCTATGAGCCAAGATCTACACAGGACAAATTTGGCCACTCTGCTCAAATTGGGATAGTATTTGTTTCAAGCCAAACTAGAGTTAAAGTTACAGAGTTAGGGTTAAATGTGGGTTAAAGTAAGGTAAAGTGAAGTTAAATTGGGAGTTAAAGTTGAAATTGAAATTTAAGTTACATGAATTAAGCAAATGTTGAAATAAATATATATTTCATACTGAATATTGGTGCTGAAAGAGTTATAAAGGGGTTTGAGTTGATTGCCCCCTGCCCCCGCTACCTTTTGTCTGTCATACACGGGAAGAACACCTGGAGAAGATTGAATATTCCTTTTGGACAATGCAAGATTAAAATAGGAAGAATTGAAAAAGCTCAGTGGGTCTGGTGGCATCCATAGAGGGAGAAACAGATAACGAGTCCAGTAAGATGGACTCCTTTCCATTATGGCCTAGATTTACACTGAACTCAAAGGATTGAAATTTTTACAACATCTAAACGATATGGGCATTGGCAAGGTAATGGGGAAAGTAAAGCTAATTAAGAAATAAGATTCTCAACATAGAGGAAAAGTTCATTCTGCAACAGAATTTTGCATGGCGAGATAAGAATCGCACTAATGAGTGGTAAAAGGTTGACTTGCATGTATTTACACATTTTTATCACCTAAGCTTATCTGATTGAATTATAATTTCCTTTGGCCCCTTGCACTGGTTAGAAACTAGATGGTGATAATTCCTGATATGATAGTCAGCAGGTACCTAGCAGCTCAGGTCATTACTTGCTCCTTTGGGCCTCCAACATGGGTAACAGACCGCCAACATTTCCAGGTAGGGTCCAGGAGCAATGACCAACCACACTCCTTGTCCAGAGACTGGCACTGGACACCAGCCACATCATGGCATACTTCCGAGCCACACAGAATGCAATTCTCTACTTCAATACTCCATTTTGAAGTGCGCTGCCACCTTTCCTTGCAATTCAGTAGCTGTGACTGTTTGCAGGCAGTGACAAGTACCTATCTCATGGATTGGACCAGGCCTCATTTTAGAACTTGCTCTCTTAGCACACACCCACTCACTTTGTGCCTACTTGAATGCTCACATCATTGCTCTTTCACACTTTGCTGCATTAGTCTGAATTTAAAGGCATGTAGTACTTCGGTTTTGCTTTGCCATTTAGTGCAAACAAAAAGCCTGACAAGCTTGTCATAGCTGTCAGTGATCTATCAAGAGGGTGGACCCATTGCCGTACAGCACTGAAAAACATAAATATCATAACTACACTATATTAGCATCTTATGTCACAAGAACACTGCACATTTCAAACAAATAGCTGTGTCTAAGTCTCAGGGGAGTAGTTTTCAGTCAAGGGAAACTCTCTTCTCTGCCGTGATCCAGCCACAGTCAAAGGCATTGTTTAAGTTGAGTCCAAGAGCTTGAGCATGGTCAGTCAGCCGCTTGAGGAAGTCTAGGTCAGAGGTTCCATATCACTTAAAGAACTGACTTATCGTGGCTGTTCTTAAGTCCAATGCAAGCAGTCCAGGAATTCACAGAGAAAGTCAGTCAAGGGTCCAGTCACACATCACTTAGGGCTATCCATTCAAAGTTAGTCAGTCAACGGGGAATGGATTGCAACCTGACCCAAGGGTCAGCTCAATGGATGTCAAGGAGTCATTATCGGGGCTACTATTGTGGCAAGGAAGCTGGCAAAATCAACTGTGGGACTTTGAGGCCTTATGCTTAATTTAGCGGGGACATTTGTAAAGGGGAAACTCAACTATAAGGACAAGAGATGTTAAAGCATTGGAGGACATTGGTGGAGGGGTGGTCAAAGGTAACAGCCATCTTGGCTTCAATTAGGGTACAGGTCATGTGGCACAAAAGGTCAGCACGGCTAAGCTGTATTGCCGTGGTGATGTTAAAAGAGAACCGTAAGGCTGGAGTTTGTGGGGGGGGGGGAGAAAGAGAGAGAGAGGAGAAGAGAAGAGGTGAGAGAGTGGGAAACGTGTGGATGCTCAGTACTGCTGTTGCTCCAGTGGGCATAAAAAGGAAGAAAAAAAGTGGACCAGAATTCAAGGTTGAACTTGGTCCTGCTCCAGCAGTTGGTATGGGTTTGAGATAGTATTGTGCAATACTGTGTCTGTGACAGTGTTGCACAGCACCTACCTGGAGGAAATAGTATCAAGGAAATAGACACTTTGACAGCTCTGCATTCTGAAGGAACCTTCAGCTCTGACCTTTCCATAAGTAAATGAAGATTTTTGTTATTTCTTTTATCTAAAAACAGCAAAAGTTTTCAAAGAGAGGTAATCTACACAGCTCAATTCTTGGAGCTGCACTTAGAATGGCAGTTAACCAGGAAGGCAATATCAATGTCAAATGTCAACAAGTTTATGAATGTGACCTTGTACGTGCAAAAAAAGTGCCATTGGTGCCAATTGTGTCCTCAGAAGTTTCCTTTTTCATTCCCTTTCCACAATATACAGGGCAAAGGACAGGTCCTGGCTAGCAGAGCTTAAAGCTGGTGTGTAGCTGGGTTTTACATATGGTGCCAGGTGCAGGTACCTCAGGAGATCCTGGCAAAGCCTGGCAGTGGTGAGTGTTTCTGCTATTGCAGAGTGCACTATAACACGAATGAGGTGCCATTGAGGCATGGTGCATATATAGTGAGATTAGATGCAGAGAATCTACAGAGTACAGAAAACCATCCACAATTTCCTGAAAATTACAAAACCAATTTTAGTAACATTCAGCACATAATCTTAACTGTTTCATTCTTCATAGATACCGCCAGACCTCTGTTTTTCCCAGCACTTTTATATTCGCTCCTGATCTGCAGTCTTTAACAAACTTTATAAATGAAGTTATGCTGTAATAATAATGCTAATCCTAACACACTACATGAAACCAAGTACATTTACAAGCAAAATACTCTTTCGTCCTCAACTGCCCTTTCTCACTCCCATCATCCATATCTTCTGTTTCCGACTGTAGCTTTCAATATTTAATCAACTTATTTGTCATCTTGTAACAGTGGTAGATGAGTCCTTCAACTTTGTTCCTTGAATTTATGGTTTGTGTCCTGTATTTGATTTTTGTTAAACTTTCCTTTCCTTCCTATAAAGCAATCTATTTCAGCTGTTTACTTTTTCTCAAAGTGAAAACAACATAACGGGTATACTCTTGCAACATAGAGAATACAGCAATCTACTTACACACTGCATGTTCCAACAAACAGCAATGTACCAATGGCGGAGTAACTTTAAATTTATTTTAAATCATTTGAGGGAGACACACTCGGTGGCACAGCAATTAGCACTGCAGCCTCACAGCGCCAGAGACCCGGGTTCAATTCCCGCCTCAGGCGACTGTGTGGAGTTTGCACATTCTCCATGTCTGCGTGGGTTTCCTCTCACAATCCAAAAACGTGCAGGTTAGGTGAATTGCCCATGCTAAATTGCCCGGAGTGTTAGGTGAAGGGGTAAATGGGTCTGGGTGGGTTGCACTTCAGTGGGTCGGTGTGGACTTGTTGGGCCGAAGGGCCTGTTTCCACATTGTAATCTAATCTAATTTAATTTAAAAATTCTAATCTAATACTGGCCATGACACTTTGGAGAACTTCTATGCTCTTTCTCAAGTGCATTGGATGCTTTACATCTACCTCAGCAACACTGAATTCAGTGCAACATTGGATGATGTGCTGAACCAAAATGTAGTCAGAAATATTGCAAAGTTGGCATATTTTATAAACTGAAAGCTTTCCATAAAAATAGAAAAACGTCCAGCAAGTTTACATAGATGCTGCTTATATGATGTCAAGATCATTTCTGACAATAAACAGGAACAATTGGCCTTCAGGAAACAAGTTTTGGGAAAAAAAAATCAAAATTATTGTATATTACACATTTACCTTCAAGGTAATATTTTGCTTTAGAAGCTATTCCAATGGATCTGAAATAGTGCTGGTTAGTTTTGACCTGACAGATATTGGAGTCTTGGCACTTAAGATCTTCAGGATTCGAGATTCCAGAAAGCTGGATATCATAGATATAGGAGTCACCATTTGATCTAATATCACCTGAAGCTTTGTACAATCTGTAAAGACAGCAAGAATTGACAGCAATATGTTGAAAGAGCAATGATTGCCAATTAGCAAAACTAATTTAAAATAAAACAGCTCCCTCAATGGGTAAATCAACATGGAAAGTTAATCATATCAGTGTTACATTTTGTTCCAATAATTTGAATGCTTACAAAAGCTTATCGGGATAAAGAACATTTTTTCTTAAAGCACATCTTTCATATTTTAAAAAGTTAGCTTATTTTAAAAGAGGCACTATGTTAAAACAGGTCTTGTCCATATCAACAGATGGCAAACCTCTGAGGAAAGGTTACTAGACCAGAAACATTAAACTGGTTTATCTTCACATCTGCTGCCAGACCTGCTGAGCTTTTCCAGCAATTTCATTTTTTGTCGCTGGTAAACTATGTGCACAAACAAATGCAAGTTGAATTAAAAATACCAAAAACTTATCAAGATGTACATTACTTACTTCGAATAAATAGTTGACAAATTGGCTTTCTGGCCATTCTGGCTTGTAATGGTTGCATTTACCATGTAAACCTCTTGAGGTTTCACAGCACAAGCTGCACGGGTCTCCCATACAATTAAAAACTCACACTCCTTTTCATCAAAGCTAGAAAGAATAACCGCAACAAATGTTACATTGGTCAAGTACATACAGGATAATGCAAACATGCAAAATAAATGTTTGGACAATATTCAAAAATTGTGGACCCAAAGATTAAAACATGCTGGCACAATTAGAATATTTTGTTTCTCAACCCAAAATGGTTTTTAAATCTTTCAAGGAAATACAGGCATTGCAGACTTGGCCAGCATTTGCTGCCCCTCCTTCATTGCTCAGGAGGTGGTGGTGATGAGCTGCCTTCTTGAATCAATGCACTTCCTTTAAAATTTCCTTCAAAACTTGACCGGTTACACAGGCACCAGTGAAAACAATTCTTGGGGCCTAGCTACGATTTTAGACAAACCTAGTTTCAAGCTGGTTAATAGGCATTAATTAAGTACACAGGAATCATTTAACATTAAATTTACGTTGAATTCCAATACAAGCAAACACGTACAAAACTTATTGGCAATATTTTGATGGTAATTCCTCAATATCTCTATAGGGGTGTTAACTTTGCCTTTCTCAGGGTGAATGGATGAACAGTGCACGGTCTTGATTTTGGGATGTACAAGAGGAGCCAGCCACATATATTACCCTTCCCTTTTTCTTGCCTTAGTCTGCTCTTCCAGTATTTCGGCGATGTCAATAATGCATGGAATTAGAGGTCCCAACTATACAAGATACCAGACTTCCACAATAATTCAAGCAATGGGAATATGGGTCTCCTCACCTTTCCAGCTCTGGTGCTCCACTTGTTGATGAACATTGCATGCGAATTGTCGTCTTTGCGTGTTTTCCTGTACCACATGTAAAATACCCACTTGAATAATTCACAAAAAGATTTGCACCTGGCAATAAGTGATTGAGATGAAAGCTTTTAGAATTATCAAGCAAAATATTTTTCAGGTATCATGTTAGAGTGTTCACTTGTCTATTTGTTAACACGTGAAACTGCTAGATACTGTCAAGAACATAATCTAGGTCCCATTGTTTTGGGCTACAAATACCCACCTTGTCTAGAGAACTGGGCAAATAAACTCAGCTGACTGACATGACTAGGTGACAGACTCAACCAGAGAAACAAACAATTAGATTATATTTAGATTAAGCAAAGAGCTTCTACACATTTAACCCAGCTGAGTACATAATAAAAGGTAACATTCTTTGCTCAAAACCCCAAAACTTACCAAAATGTTACACTTTAAGTTTCAAAATATGTATTTCCAAAAAAACATTAAAGATATGGAACTTGGTAATGTAATACTGTCAACAGGCACACATGCGATAAGTGCAGCATCTGAGTAGCAGAGTTGACATTGAGCAAAAGCTCATCAGGAACGAGGGCTTTTGTTCGAAACATCAACTCTCCTGCTCTTCGAATGCTGCCTGACTGGCTATGCTTTTCCAGCACCACACTTTTCAACTGACCTCCAGCATTTGCAGTCCTCACTTTCTCCATACATGGGATATAACAATGGCCTCCAGTATCTAACTAAGGGACTGAATTTGGTGTGACACAGACATTTAGGCAATTAGTAAAGCTCTAATTTTGCTAAACTGCAATTATGTAGTTTACATTAAAATTACCCTTACTTCTCCCTAAAATGTAAATGACAAAGAAAAAAAACAAACTGACCATTTGAGATACAACCACATTACAAAATTATATAGAACCATCAATACAAGAGAATATTGTAAAATTATCAGGGTTAGTTAAGTTAAGAAAAAGTGATGTTTTCTGTTTGCATGAGTGCAGACTTGGGCATTTGTTTTAAATGACAATCCAGGAGAGTCAAATGAAAGAAAATGATATTTGCCTGAGAGAAGCAAGCAAAAGGAAATAAAATATTACACTTCTTCCTTGTATGAACTTCTAAACAGTTTGCATCAACAAACACGTTTCTCAGACAAACCACACCATGTGAAGATCATACTTAGGTTAGGGCAATAATACTGTACCTTGTGACTACAGGAACAGGCAGTGGATATTCAAGTGCTGGATATGGTTTGCTTTTCTTTATTAAATCAACGTAATACAACATCAAACAGTCAGATTCAGGAGAAGCTGACTACCACAAGTAATCTAACCTAACTATCCTGCTCTAGACTAGATATCCTATTAAAAATAGTACAGGACTACAGAAATAATTTGAATCATTTGTCAATAGTTACTTGCACTTCATCATGTTAAGTGATCAGACTTCATACCTTGAATGTCGATTTTTTGGGTGTGAACCAGCCCCAATATTTGGGTTTTACCATTTTTATTCCTTCTGCACATGCTAGCATATGAAGGGCAGCCCGTGGGTCCTTCACGAACACCTTGACAAAGATTCATGTAATACCTAAAAGATAAAATTAAAATGAATTCATAATTTAAGGAATAGAAACTGGTATCTCAACCGGAGCCTATACGATCTAATTTGATCACCTGATTCTCAACCTCAATCTCACTTGGGAAATCCTGTACTTTCAACCATTGCCTCCTTGTTCTAGATTCCTCAAGGTGGAAACATCCTTTCAACTATCCATTATCCACTATCACACTCTTCAATCTTATAGTTCAACCTAAAGAGACCACCTCCCATAAACAAAACCAGACTCGCACAATTACCTAGACAATACATTTTCACATCCTGCTTCCTTAAAAGACACCATCCCATTCTCCCAGTTTCTCTCTCGTATTTGTTTTGATCATGTCAACTTCCATAGAGGGGCCTCAAACATCCACCTTTTCCTCAACCAGCGATTTTCTGCTACCATAGTCAATAGGACCCTTTGCTGTGCTTGATCCATCTTCCCCACTTCTGCCCTCACCTTTTCCCCTTCCCTCCCAGAACAATGAGTGCGTCACCTGGTCCTCACTTATTACCCCACCAGCCTCCACATCCAATGGATTGTAAACCACCATTTGCATCACCTCCAATGGAAGGCCTCAACCAGAAACATATTCGTCTCCCTTGTCAGCATTCCATTGAAACTCTGACCAGGACACATGGGTACATTCCTCCATTTCTAACATTTCCTTCTGTCATTTCCTTCCCATGCAATGATCTTCTGTCATTGCATGGGAAGATGCACGGAAGTAACACCTGCTCATTTACTTCCTCCCTCCTCATTACCCAAGGCCATAGGTACACTTTCCAGGTGAAGCAGCAATTTATTTATACTTCATTCAGTCTAGGTAAAAGTGAGGACTGCAGATGCTGGAAACCAGAGTTTAGATCAGAGCGGTGCTAGAAAAGCACAGCAGGTCAGGCAGCATCTGAGCAGGAAATCAACCTTTTGCCCGAAACTTCAATTTTCCTGCTCCTTCATTCAGTCTAGTCTACTGTATCTGCTGTTCACAACACTGTCTCCTTTACAATGGGGCGAAGAAATGCAGACTGGGTGACCACCTTGCATTCTGTCCCCAAAAATGACCCTGAACTTTCAGTGACCTGTCACTTCATGTTCCGATGCCAACATTTCTGCTGCAGTACTCCAGGCAGCCTCAGTGCAAGCTTGAAAAACATCTGATTTTTGATTGTGGGACCCAGCAGCCTCTAGGACTCCATAATGAGTAACTTTAGAGCCTGATTCTGTCCTTATGTTTTTCACACACTCCGCACCTGGTGTGTTTTGGCACTGGTTGCTATCAGCAGTCATCCATTCTAACCTACCTCTGAACCTATTGTCACATTATACAGACGACATTCCGTACAACTCATGCTTTCTCTTGGCTTTGATTATCATATTCACCTTTTCTTCTGTCTTGACTTGCTATCAACAATCTCCTTGATAATCTGACAACTTTCAAATTTTTCTTTCTGCACTTAATCTCCAACCATTGACTCTCATCTCTTGCACCCTCCTCCCAGCTACCAATGACTTCACTATAATACCACATTAGCCTAGCTGCTAGCAGCTCTGTTGAAGTCACCAGACTAGAAACAAAACTCTGCTCTCTTTCCATTTTTCCAAGGTGATTGGCAAAAGAATCAAAGTTGACTTGAGAAACCTTTTAAGCAGCACGTAATTAGGATAGTGAGTGGAGGCATATTTAGCTCACACAACACCTGGTTATAGTCCAACAGGTTTAATTGGAAGCACCAACTTTCGGAGCGCTGCTCCTTCATCAGGTGATGGAGGAGGACACAATTGTGTGATTTTTAACTATTTAAATCAGTTTTCGAAAGAGAAGTTGCTAATAACCTTGCAAGTTATCAGAGTGGGGGAGTAGCAACTAAAGAAGAGTTGCATTTGATGGGCCAAATAACCTATGTTGAAACAATTCAAAGCTCTACAATTTTACAATAGCTTATTTTGGTAAAATGTGTAGTAAACACAATTTTGGGAAGAATCTCAAACACTATTGAAAAAGACAAAAAGCAATAGTGCAAAGTAATGTTTAACTAAATCAGTCTTGTTTGTTGTACACTGGATTACCAACAGTGGCTCCAAAACATGCCGATCAGTGTTTGAGATTATTAGACAACAGGCATTCAATAATTGTTTCTGCAAAGTGGCAAAATTCACAATTGTATCAGCAGAAATTCAGATATTACTGAAGTAGCCTCTAGGTTAACAGTTCAGGAAATAGGAAAAGTCAAACACTACCTTCAGGCTCAAAATATTTTGGGCTTTCAACCTACAAATACTTCAAACATTACACAGAACCAAATCACTTTGGTTATTTAGCCCATTAAGTGTAGCTTGCACAAAACCAAGGCCAAGAGTAAAATAACAGAGCAAAGACACTACAAATTACCCTATTGTCTTCACATTCTCCTTTACCACCTACTTGTCATTCTTCAAAAGCTACAGCCCTATAATTGACTGGATTTGCTAATCTTGAGTATGGCAGTTCTGTAACGGCGTATTCTATGGTTGAGATCATCCTCCTAGTGTTCCAAAGGAAGGATGGAATATTACATATTCAGATTTGAGGGAAGAGATCAGGAAGGAGGGAAGAAAAAAACGCAAGTTATTGTAACAAATATATGGGCTCTAACATTTCAATGGCTTGTGATAGCCCTAGTGCTGGCTCTACAAAAATTGATGTATTACCAACGACTTCTAACAGGGTCAGGATAGCTCTGTATACTGAAATTCACTTATAAAATAAACAAAATCTCATCTTTTTGCTCAAGTCCACAAATCATTGAGAAGGTTTATAAATTAGCATTTGCAGGTCAACCCACTTCCTTTCCTTAAAACTTGTCTTTTTCTTAATCAGCTTTCCCCACTTTCCACAAAATGGTTCACTTCTGACTGAAGTACTGTTTCACAGGTACAGAGCATCATGTTTGCGTTATTATTAATCAAGTGTCCAAGATGGCAGCAAGTAATATTAGCCAAATGCTGTGCAAAGAGATGCAAGCACTGCAAAGTTGGACTGTGCTGAAGTTCGACTGACATAAATGCAATCGCAGTAAAGAGGTGAACAGATATTCAGAGCAAAAGCCACCTTTTTTTCAAAAACACATGGGTCATCAAACCAGTGCAGTTCTACCTTTGACCCTTCAAGGTTTGAAAACCGCACAAACTAGAAATCCAAATCTCGAACCTTCCTGTATGATTCAGCTATTCATCAAGTGGTTTCCATAGTTCAGTATGAATTTAAATATTAACTACTTAATACATTTTGATATGGCAATTATAGTGTAAGGATTATACAAAAACTTCCATATCCGCCACAGATTCACCTGCACCTCCACCCACATCATCTACTGCATCCGCTGCAGCCGGGGCCTCCTCTTCTATATTGGGGAGACAGGCCGCCTACCTGCGGAGCGATTCAGAGAGCACCTCTGGGCCACCCGGACGAACCAACCCAACCAACCTGTGGCACAGCATTTCAACTCACCTGCAGTCTTCTTGTTGACCTCTCCGCCTCCATCCTACTCCGACCTATCACCCTCACCTTGACCTCTTTCCACCTATCACATTTCCAACTCCCCTCCTCCAAGTCCCTCCTCCCTACCTTTTATCTTCTCCTGCTGAACACTCTCTGCTCATTCCTGAAGAAGGGCCTGTGCCCGAAACGTCGAATCTCCTGTTCCCTGGATGCTGCCTGACCTGCTGTGCTGTTCCAGCAATAAAGTTTCAACTTATACAAAAACAGAAGCAACCTCTATAAAACAGTGAGAAAACCATAACTTACGTATCACCATTCGATGTAAACTTCCATGATCCAGTAAGGGAAGAAAGCATTCTTAAATCATAGGTCTTATGCCTGTAAACTATCTTGCATTCCATCTTTTTGGGTGGACAAACAACGCTAGTCTTCCATTCAAAAGTTGTTGAGCAACCAAGGATCTCACTCAGCACTTCGGGGTTTCCATTTTCAGCTGTTTCATCACATCTGAAGATGACTGTTGATCTCCGAGTTGCTGTTCCTGATGCCAATGAATATTTAAAAAAGTTCATTTAAAACAAACTGCAAGAAATTAAAATAACTGGCAGTCATTTTAAACATTCACCACTTGTATACAAAGACATACAGTTACTATTACATTTCATTACTACAGAAGCCCCATGCTTTGTCCTTGTAATAGTCATTAGTTGTTGAACACCACAGAAATCCATCTGTTTTCCCATCTGTTGTACACTCACTGTAGGAGTTCCCAAGAAATATGAAAGGGAATCTGCAAAGCTCTCCTCTTTCAGTTACTGTCAAAGGCATCGAAGAAAAGGCACTAAGTCACTTCCACAAGAGAGATATAGTCTAAACTCCATCCTAAAGCATCATCAATTTCTTTAGGTGATGCTTAAATAAAAAAAAAAGCTTAACTCCTATCATGGTCTGTTACCTGCTGTTCTTTCTTGCTCCCATTTTTTTGCTCACCCAGTTGGTCATCTTTATACATGAGTGGAAACAAAGACCATGTCCATCCATTCAATTATGGACAGCATTATAATGCACTCAGCTCATGGACGTACTGGAAATTCACAAAGGCACTTTCAGCAGGAACCATGCCAAATGTGTAATTTCTTCAGCCCAGGATTGTGAAGCAAATTGCAGCATCCTTTAATTCTATCCTGGTTAAAGGTCAGCTAACTCAGAACACAGGCTGCATGGTGGCTCAGTAGTTAGCACAGTTGCCTCATAGCACAAAGGACCGGAGTTCGATTCTAGCCTCAACCAACTGTCTGTGCGCAGTTTGCATGCACTCCCAGTATTGGCATGGGTATCTTCAGGATGCTCTGATGGCCTCAGTCCAAAAACGTGCAGATTAGCTGGATTGGCTATGCTAAATTGCTCATAATGTGCAGGTTAGGTGGACTAGCCATGGGAAATGCAGCATTACAGGGATAGGGTAGAGGGTGGCTCTGAGGGGATACTCTTTGGAGGGTCACTGTAGACTCAGTGGGTCAAATGGCCTGTTTCCGTACTGTAGGGATTCTTATTTTATACACAAGAGACAAGCAACCAAACTAAATTAATGTCTCTTACCTTTTGGGCACAGATCACTACTCCTATAATACAACATCAAGGCCTGATCCTGGTGTTTGTATTCCAGGGTCATTGCTTTTGGATTTCCAAATGATGCTGCTTCGTTACCCGAGACCAAGCAGACAGCGCTGTTTTTACAGTCAGGTACACCCGTTACTGCTGCACATATATTAAGGTGATAGGTCCTTCCTTTAAAGTTGACCTGAAGGATCATGAATAGTGTCAATTAGTTGTGTTATGATAGCAAATTAATGAGACTATTCTGCATGAAAGAGACTTTTCATATTCAAATATTGCCCGTATGTTAAAAATCAGACACCATATTGCCTTCCAGTAGTGACTTGTTAGTTAAAATTAAATTGGAAGAACTAAACTAAAACCTCAGGAAACCAAAAGTGGAAGCACAATAGGGAGTAAAAATGATAGCGAGAGAGTCTTTAGTCATTTAAAAAAAGGGAAAGAACAAGTGTGCTGGTTTTCTTGAAAAAGAGAATAGGGAGTTAATAAGGAAATGGCATATTCAATGATTAGATATTTTACTTCTCTTCATTTGAGAATAGCAAAAATAGTGCAATAATAGCTACAATCAGGAGGTGGAAAACAAAAAGAGGAACTTGGTGAAATTACAATCCCTGTGGAAGTGGTAATAAGCAAACTGTTGAACTCTCTGTTTAAGTCCTTGGGTCATGATGAACTTTATCCTAGAGTTAAATCTTCCCTCGGTTTAATACTTTGCTAATTTGACAAACTTTGCTAGATTTTGGAAAAGTTTCATTAGCCTGGGAATCAGCAAATATAATCCCTGTGTTCAAGAAGGGAGAAAGGCCAAAAACAATTTTACATGTCAGTTAACTCAATGTCTGAAAAAGGGGGAAAAAAAAACATTATTGATGTTATCAGCTGGGTACTTTTTTTAACAAAATAAAAGTAAAGGTAACTGGGAAGAGTCAACATGGTTTTGAGAAAAAGAAATTATGTTTAACCAAGTTATTAGAATTCTTTGAAGGAGTAATGTGTTTTGGATAAAAAGCCTATTGATGTACTGTATCTAATTTCCAGAAAGCATTTGACAATCTTCCACATACAATATTATTTCACAAAGTAGGAATTTGTCCCAACTAGGAAACAAAAATTGGGGCCTCATTTCTATTTTTAAAATAAAGCGATCAACTATAGCGCACAATTTTTAAAACAGTATGCATAACTCACTCCCATTCACCCTGCTCTTGTACATCTTACCATTGAGCGGATCATTTCACATTGCTACTTATTAACTTCATTTGTGATCCACCTGGTCTCTACTTAGCCATATCCTTGGCTTTCTTAGTTCTTTCATTCATCTTTATGTTGTCTGTAAATTTCAATATTATGCCTCCTTTACTTAAACTTCAGTTTGTTACGCATTAGCTTTCTATAATTAATCCATTACCTGGTATTTCCCTCCTGTTAAAACAGACAGATTGAAGGTGTGATGTAACTGTTGATCAAATAGTGAACAGCCAGATGTAATCACTGAATCTGGACACACCAGTGGAGTTGCCCATTCAAACACAAAGCTACATTCTGATTTTCTCATCATTTTTGGTCTTCCCTGGCGAGAAGAAATCACAGAATGGATCAGCATTTCAACACATGAAATTTAATATCACCTTTTCACATTATCACAACATAATATTAGGTAATGGTGTAGATATACAAAGACAAAATAACACCAAAATCTAAGCTTTGTATCTGGTTATTTACATAAAGCTAGAACATATCAATCATTACTCAAAAGGATAATACAAGCCTTTGACTGTTACCCACTTGATTTTGATTTATATTAGACTTTATACTGATTACACAACAGTCAAGCAAATTTCTTACCAAGTCTACACCCTTGACACAATGGAATACTATGAGGGAGTCATAAGTCAATTTAGGATCTGTTTGACAGGTAACATTGGTTGTGAAAGAAATGTAGACGTCCTGAGTTGCTGAATTAATTTGTGGAGGTGCAGAAGCATAACCAATTGCCTACAACAACAAAAAAGCAAGTTATTGAAACTGAAATGTTAGCATTCATTTACAATGTATCATTTTCTTCAGCTGCAGCGCTTTGGTCTGAATCATTCTTGTAAACAATGTCAGCACATCATAAGACTATGGTCAAATATACAATTGAAAGATTGAAATTATTGCAAGTGTAATTATTGCATCCAAGTGAATAACATATATCCTCAATGAAAGAACCTAAATGTATTCTTCTTCAATAAAGGCATACCCCTCTTCAACTTTCATTAATATAGACTTCACAAAAATCAACAGAGACACTGCACAGGAACAAAAATCTGATACTGATCTACAGATGTGCTATAATAGGCGGCTGAAAGCTTGGATTAAGAGTTAGATCTTAAGAAATATCTTGAAGGAAACAAGAGATATGTGGAGAGGAAAGTTTTAGGAAAGGAATTCTAGAGCTAAATGCTGAAGTTGAAGGCAGATCTGTCATTTGCAAAGTGATGAAAAACTGGGAAGACTAACTGGAGCACCCAGACTTCAGGATGGTAGCACCATAAGAGGTTGCAGAGCTAGGACAGAGCAAGTTCCTGCTGTACAGAGAGGAGGGCAAAGCGTACAGCAATAGCAATTGGAGATTTGATAGTAAGGGCACAAAAAGGCACTTCTTTCGCCACAAGGTGCTATGTTGCCTCCCTGGTGCAAGGGTCACAGGTGTCTAAGAGTGTACAGGACATCCTGAAATGAGAGGATAAATAGACAATATTGGCACAAATACAGAGCTAGGAAGAGTGACAAGGTTCTGCAACAAGTCAGGGAGTTAGGTAGTAAACTAAAAATCAGGACCTTTAGGGTAGTAATCACAGGATTATTCCACATCCTACTGAGGCTGGGAACAGAGACATAGCACAATAGAACATGTGGTCAAAAAGCTGTCTTCAGATATTTGGATCTTTGGAAGGTCTCCAAGGGAAGGTGGAAGCTGAACAAAGACAGGTTTCACCTAAACTGGAGGGGCACCAATATCTTGGCAGGGAGGTTGGATAGTGTCACTTGGGAGGGTTTAATCTAATGTGGCAGGAATGTGGTAATTGTAGCAGCAATACAAAGAGTCAGGAATAAGGTAAGAAAAAGAATAAGCCTAAGAACAAGGTAAATATTGCCAACAGGAAGAGCAGTCGGGAGAGATTGCGGAGTTCAGCAGATTTGGAGGTTGGGCTGGATTTGCTTCAATACTAGTAGTAGAACAGGTAAAATGGATGAACTTAGAGCTTGGATTAACGCATGCAATTATGATATTGTTGGCATCACAGAGACACGGTTGAAAGAGGGGCAGGATTGGCAGCTTAACGCTCGGGATATTGATGTTTTAGACGAGACAGAGGACAACGCGAGAGGGGTATGGGAGTTGCATTACTGGTCAGGCAGTATATCAAAGCTGTGTTGATGAAGGACACCATGGAGGGGCAGCAAGGCATTATCGTTAGAACTCAGGCTTAGGAAGGGTGCAATTGCAATGCTGGGATTGTATGACAGACCTCCTAGCAGGAGATAGAGGAAGAAATATTTAGTCAGATTTTGGAAATAATGGTTGTGGCGGGTGGTTTTAACTTTCCTCATTGATTGCAATTCACTTCTTGCCAGGGGTTTGGATAGGGATTAGTTTGTTCATTGTGTCCAGGAGGGTCTTTTTGAAACAGTATCTGGATAATCCAATGAGTGAGGGGGCCATACTGGACCCAGTATTGGGGAAGAAGCCCGTCCAGGTGATCAAAGCTTCAGTGGGAGCGCATTTTGGGAATAGTGACTGTAATTCCCAAAGTTTTCAGATACCTACAACGACACGAGTGAACTTCAGATGAAGGGAGAATAAATTGTAAAAGTTTAGTTAGGACCGGATAGATGTTGTACTGTAGCTGTATGATGTGGGAGCTGGCTGATCCCATTGTGAACAACAGTGACATCTGTAGCAAGTGTTGGTTGCTGGAAGAACTCCAGAACAGAATTGATGATCTGGAATCTGAGCTTCAAACTCTGCGGCACATCCGGGAGGGGAAAAGAGTTACCTGGACACTGTTAGGAGGCTGTCATACCTGGGAGATTTAGTAATTAAATTGAGTGTTCAGGGAAAGAGTGTGAGATTAAGGGACCTCAGCCCTTGACCTTGTCAAACAGGTATGAGATTCTTGCTTCCTGTACGGATGAGAGAAAGGGCTATAGACAGGATGAGCCAGCTGATCATGGCACCATGGTGCAGAAGGCTATTCAAGAGGGGGAAGCAAAAAAGACTAGTTGTTATAGGGGATTCTATAATTAGGGGACAGATAATATCCTTCGCAAGCTGGATCAGAAGACCCACATGGCATGTTGCCTGCCCAGTGCCAGAGTGCAGGACTTCTCCAACCAGCTTGAAAGGATATTGGAGCTGGAGGGAGAGGATCCAGTTGTTGGGACTAACAACATAGGCAAAGCTAGGTGGAAGACCTGTTTGGGGATTATCAAGCACTAGGAAGGAAATTGAAGTACAGGTCCTCAAGGGTCATGATCTCAGAATTACTGCCGGAGTCACGTGCCAATTGGCATAGGGCTAAGAAAGTTAGGGAAGTAAACACGTGGCTAAGGGATTGGTGTGGGAAAGAGCGATTCCATTTCATGGGGCATTGGCATCAGTTTTGGAACGGGGGTGGTGGTGGAGATATGTACTGTTGGGATGGTCTCCACCTGAACCGATCTGGAACCAGTGTTCTTGCATAAAGGATACAAAGGGTGGTCATGGTCAGTAGGACTTTAAAATTGAGTCGGGGGGGGGGGGGGTGAAGGGAGGGAGGGATGAAGGGAGGGAGTGAAAGCGACGGAGTATGGAGTTAACTGGAAAGCAGCATAGCATGCGTGCTGGTGATTTTAAGTCGGGGCAGACTAGGAATGCAGCAAACAAAGGAAGGAAAACTTAAGCCATCTTATGATTTCCAATGTCTCTAATAATAACTTAGCATTAAGGCACTTTACCTGAACACTGGTATTTATAGCAAAGTAGATGAACAAACGGCACAAATCATGAATGATTATGATATGGTAGGCATCTGATGCAGTTGCAGGGGGTTCAGGACTGGCAGCTAAACATTAGAGGATTTACAACTTATCGAAAAGACAGGGAGACGGGCAGAGGGGGCAACATTGCCTTGTTAGTTAGGAATGAAATTAAATCTATGGCACTGAATGGTATAAGGGCAGATGGTGTGCAGTCTGTGTGGGTGGAGTTGAGAAACCATGAAGGCAAAAAACCAAAATGGGAGTTATGTACAGACCTCCCAACAGTGGTCAAGACCAGGGACACAAGATGCACTGGGAAATAGATAGGGCGTTCAGAAAAGGCAAGGCCATGTGATCATGGGGAACTTCAATACGCAGGTGGACTGAGTGAATAATGTTGCCAGTGGATTCAAAGAAAGGGAATTCATGGAATGCTTACAGGATGGCTTTTTGGAACAGCTTGTGAGCAGGCTTTTTTGGTCATGCTATGTAATGAGCCAGACGTTATAAAAGATCTAAAGTAAGGAACACTTAGGAGGCAATGATCATAATATGAGGAGAAAGTGAGGTCTGCAGATGCTGGAGATCATTGCTGGAAATGTGTTGCTGGAAAAGCGCAGCAGGTCAGGCAGCATCCAGGGAACAGGAGAATCGACGTTTCGGGCAGAAGCCCTTCTCCTGAAGAAGGGCTTATGCCCGAAACGTTGATTCTCTTGTTACCTGGATGCTGCCTGACCTGCTGCGCTTTTCCAGCAATGATCATAATATGGTCGAGTTCAGTCTCGAGTTTGAAAAGGAAGGCAAAATCAGATGTAATGGCTTTACAGTTAATTAAGAGATAATTACAGGGGCACAAGTAGGGAACTGATGAAAATCGACAAAGCAGAGCCTAGCAAGGAAGACAGTAGAGCAACAATGGCAGGAGTTTCTGATTGTATGGAGGACACAGTATAGAGGTTCATCCCAAAGAAAAAGAAAGAATATCTGGGGTGGGGAAGAATTAGACAACCACAGCTGACAAAGGAGGTCAGGAAATGTAACAAAGAAAACCAGAGAGCCTATAAAGTGGCCAGAGCACTGGGAAATCAGACGATCGATCGACCAACCAACCAACCAGGGGATAACAGAGAAATAAGGAAGCAGATCAAATATGAAGATAAGCTAGCCAGTAATCTTAGAAATGATAGTTAAAGTTTATTTTAATAAATAAGAAACAAGAGGCAAAAGTAGACATTAGGCCACTCCAAATTGATGCTGGAAGGCTAGTGATGGGAATAAGGAAATAGCTGAAGAACTTAAGTACTCTGCATCAGTCTTCAGTGGAAGACATAAGTAATATCCCAACAATTAAGGAGAGTCAGGAGCAGTGTTGAGTATGATAGCTATTACAAAAGAGAAAGTGTTAGAAAAGCTAAAAAGGTCTAGAAATTGATAAATCTCCTGGCCCTGATGGGAACATCCTAGAGTTCTGAGGGAGATGGCTGAGGAAATGGCGGAGGTGTTGTTTGTAATCTTTCAAAAGTCACTCGAGTCAGGGAAAGTCCCAGATGATTGGAAAATCGCTTTGTAACCCCCTTGTTCAAGAAAGGATCAAGACAAAGATGGAAAATTATAGGCTGATTAGCCTAACCTTGGTTGTTGGTAAAATGCTAGAATCCATCGTTAAGGATGTGATTTCTAAATTCTTGGAAGTGCAGAGTCAGATTAGAACAAGTCAGCATGCACTTAGTATGGGGAGGTTGAGAGTGATAAACCGGTTAGAATTCTTCGAAGAGGTAACAAGTAGGTTCGACCGGGAAAACCCTGCAGATGTTATCCACCTAGACTTCCAAAAGGCCTTTGATAAGGTGCCTCACAGGAGGCTGCTGAGTAAGGGGAGGGCCCATGGTGTTCGAGATGAGCTATTGGCATGGATTGAGGATTGGCTGTCTGACAGAAAGAGTTGGGATAAAGTTCTTTTTCGGAATGGCAGCTAGTGACAAGTGGTGTCCTGCAGGGTTCAGTGTTGGGGCTGCAGCTGTTCACTTTAGATATTAATGAACTGGATGAAGGGACTGGGGACATTCTGGCGAAATTTGCCGATGATACAAAGTTAGGTGGACAGGCAGATAGTACTGAGGAGGTGGGGAGGCTACAGAAAGATTTAGACATTTTAGGAGTGGTCCAGGAAACGGCTGATGAAATTTACTGAACAAATGCAAGCTCTTGCACTTTGGAAGAATCCAGGCATGGACTATTTTCTAAATGGTGAGGAAATTCCTCAAGCCAAAGTACAAAGGGACCTGGGAGTGCTAGTCCAGGATTCTCTAAAGGTTGACTTGCAAGTCGAGTCAGTGATTAAGAAACAAATGTAATGTTGTCATTTATCTCAAGAGGGTTGGAATGTAAAAGCAGCACTGTGCTTCTGAGACTTTATAAAGCTCTAGTTAGGTCCCATTTAGAATACGGTGTCCAATTTTGGGCCCCACATCTCAGGAAGGACATACAGGCACTGGAGCGTGTCCAACGGCGATTCACATGGATGATCCCTGGAATGGTAGGCCTAACGTAAGATGAACATTTGAGGATCCTGGGATTGTATTTATTGGAGTTTAGAAGGTTGTGGGGAGATCTAATACAAACTTAGAAGATAATGCATGGCTTAGAAAGGGTGAATGCTGGGAAACTTTCCATTAGACAGGGACACTAGGACCTGGGCACACAGCCATAAAATTAGAGGGGATCAATGTAGAATGGGAATGAGGGGGCACTTGTTCAGACAGAGTGGTGGGCCTGTGGAATTTATTGCCATGAAGCGCAGTGGAGGCCAGGATGTTAAATGTCTTCAAGGAAGAGATGGATAAATTCTTGATTTCGCAAGGAATTAAATGGCTACAGGGAGAGTGCAGGTAAGTGGAGTGGAAATGCCCAGCAGCCATGATTAAATGCCAGAGTGGAGTCAATGGGCTGAATGGCCTTACTTCCACTCCGATGTCTTATGGACTTTTGGAGAAGGCCAACTACAATTGAATTAGTCAAGAACTGAAGAACGTGGATTGGGAGCAGCTGTTTAGGGTAAATTCATATCTGACATGTAGGAGTCTTTTAAAGACTACTGGTCAGAGTGCAGGACATGTGATTCCTGTAAAAAAAAAAAGGACAGGGATGTCAGGATTCAGGAACCTTGGATGACAAAAAAAATCAGCTTAGTCAAAACAAAAAGGTATACTTAAGGTTTACCCAACTGAAAACAGATAAAGTCCTTGAAGGAACATAGCAAGCAGGAATGAGCTTAAATGGGGAGTTTGGAGAACTAAAAAGGGGCTATAAAACATCCTTGGCCAGCAGGATTAAGGAGAATCAGAAAGCATTTTACACATATTAGGAAGGTAGCTAAGATAAAGTAGGCCCACTCAAGGATAAAAGGAGGGAGATGATGTTGTAAACCCGAGGAAATGGGTGAGATCCTTAATGAATATTTTACATCAGTATTCATTAAAGAGGGGCACGTGACGAATGCAGGGGTTAGGGAAAGGTGTGTGAATACTCTGGGGAAGATCAACATAATGAGGAAGCAGCATTGGGGTCTTGAAATGCATTAAGGTAGACAAGTCCCTCGGGTCAGATGGGATCAATCTCAGGATACTGTGGGAGGCAAGGGAGGAAATAGCTGAGAGCAGATAACTTTGCATCCCCTATCACCTCAGGCAAGGTTCCAGAGGATGGGAGAATGGCCAAGTTGTTCCTTTGTTACAGAAAGAAAACAGATAATCAAGGTAATACAGGCATCAGTGGTAGGGAAGCTGTTGGAGAAGATCTTGAGAAAGAATTTACTCACATTTGGAAACAAATGGTCTTGTTAATGACAAGCAGCATGGATTTGTGTAGGGAAAGGTCATGTCTCACCAACTTCATTGATTTTAAGGTAGTGACAAGAATGATCGTTAAGGGAAGAGCAGCGTATATTGTACAAATGGATTTTACTAAGTCACTTTAAAAGGTTTCTCATAGCAGGCTGGTACAAAAGATAGAGTTTCATGGGATCAGAGGTTTGTTGGCTAGATAGATACAAACCTGGCTTGGTCATAGAAGATGAAAGGGTACTTTCTGCAACAGAGGAGATCAGTAACTAGGGATGCTCCACAGGGGTCAGTGCTGGGACCTTGGTTGTTTGCAATATACATACATAAATGATCTGGAGGAAAATGTAGGTGGCCTGATTAGTAAGTTTGACCTGGAAATGTGTTGCTGGAAAAGCGCAGCAGGTCAGGCAGCATCCAGGGAACAGGAGAATCAACGTTTCGGGCATAAGCCCTTCTTCAGGAAGTAAGTTTGACGCCAAAGTTGCAGATAGTGAGAAGGATTGTCAAAGAATACAGCAGGATATAGACAGATTGCCAATTTGGAAGAGAAATGGCAAATGGTGTTTAATCCTGACAAATGTGAGAAGATGCATTTTGGAGGATCAAATTCAGATGTGAATTATACTATAAATGCCAGAATGCTTAAGAGTGTTGACAGGGGGGATTGGGGTGAACGGGTCTACGGATCCCTCAAAGTGAAACAATAGGTAGAGAAGATCGTCAAGGAGGCATATAGCATGTTCGCTCTCATTGACCAGGATATCAAATATAAAAGTTAACAAGTTACGTTACAGCTTTATAAAACTTTAGTTAGACCACATTTTGAATAGTGTGCACAATTCTGGTCACCACACTGAAGAGGATGTAGATGCTTTACCAGGACGTTGTCTGGTCTAGAGGATTTTATAACCTACAAAGTTAAGCAGCATAATTAGGGTGGATAGTCAGAGGCTTTTTCCCCAGGGTGGTAAGGTCAACTACAAGAGGGCACAGGTTTAAGGTGGTGCTGTGAGGAGGGGTGGAGTTTAGGTGAGAAGTGCAGGAAGTTCTTTTTCCAGAGGGTGACAGGTGAATGGAATGAATACCCAGTGGAGGTGGTGGACGCAGACATGTTAGCAATGTTTAAGGCAATGTTTGATAGATGAACACGAGGGATAGACACCACATATGGTCAATAATTAGCATATCTAAATAAGGACTAGGAGTCAGCACAGGCAAAGGGCCTGTTCCTGTGCTATATTGCATTGCAGGGGAAAGTTGAAAATAAGAAGAACTTTAAGAATCAAGGCAATGCTGGACCTGGGGCCAGTCTAGATAATGGAGTGAGAAGCCAGCAAAAACTGATTATAGGAAGGATGTGGAAGCAATGGAAAGGGTGTAGAGGAGATTTACCAGGATGTTACCAGGGAAGGTCTTATGAGGAAAGGCTGAGGGACTTGAGATTGTTTTCATTAGAGAGAAGTTTAAGAGGTGACTTAATAGAGGCTGACAAAATGATCAGAGGATTAGATAGAGTGGACAGTGAAAACCTTTTATCCTTGGATGGTGGATGGCTAGCACGAGAGGACATAACTTTAAATTGAGGGGTGATAGATATAGGACAGATTTCAGACAGATTCTTTACTCAGAGTAGCAAGGGCATGGAATGCCTTGTCAGCAACAGGGGTAAACTCACCAACTTTAAGGGCATTTAAATGGTCATTAGATAAACATATGGATGATAATGGAATAGTGTATGTTATATGGGTTTCAATCAACGGAGGTAAAAACAATGACTGCAGAAGCTGCAAACCAGATTCTGGATTAGTTGTGCTGGAACAGCACAGCAGTTCAGGCAGCATCCAAGGTATATGGGTTTCAGATTGGTTTCACAGGTTCACGTAGAGGGCCAATGGGCTTGTACTGCGCTGCAATGTTCTATGATCCAAGTTAAGAGAAGGGTGAAGTTTAAGATGAGGTTAAGTTTACGAAAACTGGGAGGTTAACCTGAAAAGCATTGGAGCCTACAGGTAACAAAGGTATGACTGAGGTTTGCAGCAACAGGCAAGTTGAGACAGAAACAGAGGTGAGTGAGTTTACTAGGGCGAGGGTTGGAAAATCAGCACAGTGTCAATAAGACACTAAGGTCATGAATAGTCTGGTTCAGTCTTAAACAACAGCTAGGACGATGTCTGAAAGGTCTTCCTAATACTCTCGCAAACAGCACACTACCCTATTATCTAATCTCAGTGTGCACTGTCCGAAGTGATGTCCTTCGGATGAGATTTTAAACAGAATAAACCAGTGGTTCAGATTGATGTTAAGATCTTACAGCACAGTGAACAAACAAGGATTCGCTCAGATACAGACCACTAGTTCTACCTCAGACAGCTAAATATTTAATATTACTATGAGGGGCATTGCTATACATAAAATGATTGACTCAATTTTCCAGAAGTATTATTATTTACACGAAGCATCACGAGTCATCTCAACTGATCACAGCATTACATAAATAATGTCAATTTTTTTCAGCCTAGTTCCTTTAGTTCTTTTATTCACATCAAATAGTTAGAGGTCATTGAACACATTTTAATGGCCTTTAACAAAACTAGATGTATGGAAGTTTAGTAAACAGTATATTCTCATTCCTTCTGCCTTCTAATATTTGAACGATATCAGTGATTAGCATCAACTTAGAGTCTAGATCTACATAACAGGACCATCGACGTGTCAAAAACAACCTTACTACTCTCATTCCATTTTCCAGCACTTGGCCCATAACCAAGCATTTCTTAGCACTGCAGGTACACAAATATTTCAGATGTTGAGGGTTTCTGCCTTAACAAGGTTTGCATGAAGTTCCAGAATCCTACCACCCTCATCTCTAAACCTTCTCCCTCTCCTCTTCAATCTATTCCCCTGGTTACTAATCTCTCCAAGGGGAGAGAGATCCTGTGTTATGTATCTAAGGCACTCATCTTTATACATCTCAATCACGTCCCCTCTCAATCTTTTCTTCAACTATAAAGAGAACCACCACAGTAAATCTCTTCATAATTAAAACTCTAGCCCAAGCAACATCTTGGTAAATCTCTTTTGCACCCTCTCCAATGCAATCACATGCCTCCTATGTGGATTCCAGGACTGCACACTATAGTCTAGCTGTGGTCTCACTAGTTCTAACATAACATCCCTGCTTTTAAACCCCATGCCTCAATTAATAAAGGCAGATATACCATAAGCTGTCTTAAACATATATTCACCTGCCAAGTTAAGGGACTCAAGCACAAGCACACCAAGGTCCTGCTGCTCCTGTACTTCCCTGGTTCCTACCGTTTATCATGTATTCCCTTGTAAAGTGCAGCACCTCTCATTTATCCAGGCTGAATTCCTTTTGCCACTTATCAACCCATCTACCTGTAATCTAAGGTTTTCTTCCCTATTATTTACAACCATGCCAATTTTTGCATCATCTGCAAACTTCCTGATCAACCCTCCCACATTCGAGATTAAGTCATTTATATAAAGCACAACCAGCAAGGGTCCTAACACTGACCCCTGCAGAACCCAATGGACAGAATTCCAATCAAACATCCCTCAACCTTCTGCTTCCAACCACTCAACCAATTGTAGATCCCAATTTGCCAAATGACTTTGGATCCTATTGGTTCTTCACTTCACTAGCAATCTCCCATGTGGGCCCTCAAAAGCCTTGAAGTCCAAATAGTCTACACCAAAATCATCAGCCTCCTCTACATACCTAGTCACATCTTCAAAAAAATTAAATTAAAAATCGGTCAGACATGACCTCCCCTGAACAAAACCATGCTAACTGCTCTTGATTAATTCTTGCCTCTCCAAATGTCGGTTAATTCCGTCCCTCAGAATTACTTCCAATTGTTTCCCCACCACTAAAGTTAAACTGACTGGCCTCCAGTACCCTGGTTTGTCCCTTGCTCCTTTCGAAGGATGGTACCATATTAGCTGTCCTCCAGTCTTCTGGCATCTCTTATAGCTAGAGAAGAATTGAGAGCCACTACCAACACCCTGCTATTCCCTCCTTTGCCTCACTCAACCTGGGATACATTTCAACTGGATTTTGGGATTTATCTGCTTTTAAGCTTGCCAGACTACTTAGAACCTTCCTTCTGTCTATATTAAATTTCTTTAAATACATCACAGTACTTCTCCCCAATTTCTATACCCACATTAATGGTGATACAAATTAAAATTTAGAACACTTTCCTCTAGCTCCACACACAAATTACCACTTTGGTCCTTAATAGACCCTACTCTCTCTTGTTATGCTTTTACCCTGAATGTACCTAGAAGCCAATTCAAGATTTTTCTTTTTTTAAAAACTGCCAGTATCCTTTTACTCTCTAAATTTCCTTAAATTCCCTCTTGCGCATTCTGGACTCCTCTGGAGCTTCTGTATTTCAAGCCCTCGTAATGTGCCTTAAGCCTCCCAAGGTCTCTTAATCCAATTCTGTATATCCCTCAACATCAGTGTTCACAGGATTTGATGGTCCCACTTTCTTTATTGAAAGATTTTGGCCACTGTTCTGAGAAAGATTTAGCTGGAAATATCTGCTTTAAGTCCACTCTGGCAAAATCATGTCTGATCTTATTAAAATCAGCTTTTTCCATGGTTTAGAACTTTGGAGTTCAGACCTATCCTTGTCCTTTTCCATTACAAGCTTGAATTTAACAGTTATTCTTCCCCATTGATATTTCAACTACTTACCTAGCTTTGCTACTTATAATTAAGTCTAGACCTCTTCCTCTCTTCTGGTAATGTCTTTTTTTTCAAACCTTCACTCAAGGGGTAAGCCAGGGCCTCAGCTTAACACTTTATCCAAAACAAACCACCAAATCCTACAGGACAGCTTTTCTTCAGTTGGACTTCACACTTACATCTCAGGGTGCAGCTTAAACACAACCATCTGACTCAGACAAGGACTGCTGAGCTGGGGCTGATACCTTGACTAGCTGCTGCCACCAATAAGAGAAAACCCTCAACTTAAGGAAACTGTCTTTAACACTAAACACACATGACAAAAGGCAAGGACAATTATTCAATAAACTTCTCGATTACTTTGACAAAGCAAAAGGCATGAAGTGAGTGAAAATTCAGTTGATATATTTATTGTCAAGCAAGCCTTTAAGAAGGCACCAGATGAGAATATCAGACAATAATCCTCCTTGAATGCCATATTAATTTATCTACATGGTTTTTCAGAGTGAATAGATTGAGGCGCTCCAAGTGGTTCAATTTTGGGGTCCTTTTGGATAATGAGAGAGAATATGGAGAAATTCCAACATTGTAGTGACCACAGTCACAAGCATGGCCTCAAGCAAGGAGACAGCATGCTACTTGTTAAATTGTGCTTCCTTTTCCATAAAGACAGCAAGATTAATCTTGAAAAGGTTGACATTTCTAACTTTCTCTTCCCTCTTTCACTAAAAAAAACAATGAATTGGGCTCACCACTAGAATGTAAAATGCAATGAAATTTGAGAGAACTTTTGATGTTCAGTTGGAAGCTGAATAAAATCCACAATGAAATTTGGGACACCCTTTAAAATGTACCTGCACAATTACATCTCAGTCATGTTCCAACATATTGTTTTCAGATGAGTGTACACACACACACACACACACACACACAGGATTTAACTTACCACAGGTGGCCCATTTACAGGATCCATGCACACAGCTGAACCAGGAGGACAGTCAACCCCTGGGATAGGATTTAGTGGTTGGCAAAGGTTGATGTAAAAATCAGGAGTGTCATCTTGACTATCATCAACAATATCTTCATCTTCTGCTGAATAATACCCAGTCTTCTGGATCAGAGGACTTAAATCAATAATCGAGCTTCCATTCTTCACCGAACATCTCACCTAGCCAGCAAACCAGAAAGGACAAGGAAAATGACAACCAAGTTACTTTGTAATAGCAAAGAAAACATTGCTAGTTTATTTAGTGGATAGATAACTGCCTTTACTTATCTAAACAAAGTTAAGTGGCAAAAGTGAAAAATTCATCTAAGTTAACAATTAGATAAATTAAAGGAAAGCCTGAAAGAGAACAGGTCCAAGAAAAGCTTAAATTTACTGCGAACAATTAAGTAGAAATACGTGCAGTTTCTAAGGTTACTGGTTATAAAGATTTTGTAAAAACGCTACCTCATGTTCACAGGCCAGCTGTGTATGCCAAGAAAAATAATGGGTGCATGTCTGCTCATCTGAAGCCACCAGTACAGGTCCAGTATTTGCTCCGGCAAATGTGCCGCAGACAAAACTGAAGATACTTCTGTGATGCAGGTTAGGATTACTGGAGCAGATATCACCTCCACTATATGTGAGCCTCAACACCTGATCTACATAAGTCACTTCTGTATTGAAACGCCCTGCATTGATTGCATGATCTTCTTGAATACACACACCTGCAAAAGGTCACAAACATTACTGGTTTTCAAATGAAATAGCAAACAAAAAAAAGTTCCTAAATATGTTAACGATGATTATTAAATAAATGTAGTGAACATTGCACAAAGTATTGGGCATAATACTTGCATTATTCACATCAGTTGCAGTCTACGCTTTGGAAAGTTTATATATTAAAAACACTTTACCCAAACAGTGGAGTCACACCAACAGCCTTCACTGCTGCCATGCCAGGTGGTGTGAAGTGCACATAGTCTGATCAAGACTTCTCCAATATACAACCCTCAGGCCAATTGTAATTGGTTCCCCTTAAACCTTTGCAATCTTTGGCCTAGATTTCCATTGCTATCTGGACCTGGCATGTTGTCTAATTTAGTTTGGCCAATTTTCTGTCAGGCCTGATTTCTCTGCCTATGGTCAATTTAGAATCTTCAATTTTGGACCTGTGATACCAACATGCCACAAGTGAATTGAAAAAAGATTGGAAAAAGAACCAGAGGGTCATAAGGAAACATTTTATGATTATGATCTGTAACAGCTTGCATGAAAGGAAAGTTTAAGGATGTTGAGTAATTTCAGAATTGAATTCAATAAAAGTCAGAAGGGATTAAGTTTACCCACCACAGGAAAATACAGATGAGTGGTATTAATTAAATAGCTCGCCTAAAGAACACAACAGGCAGGTGTGGGCGGCACGGTGGCACAGTGGTTAGCACTGCTGCCTCACAGCGCCAGAGACCCGGGTTCAATTCCCGCCTCAGGCGACAGACTGTGTGGAGTTTGCACGTTCTCCCAGTGTCTGCGTGGGTTTCCTCCGGGTGCTCCGGTTTCCTCCCACAGTCCAAAGATGTGCAGGTCAGGTGAATTGGCCATGCTAAATTGCCCGTAGTGTTAGGTAAGGGGTAAATGTAGGGGTATGGGTGGGTTACGCTTCGGCGGGTCGGTGTGGACTTGTTGGGCCGAAGGGCCTGTTTCCACACTGTAATGTAATCTAAAAATGTGCCATGTGGCCTCCTTGTATACTCAATTACGTTTGCCATAAGTGTAGACAACTGGAACTAGGGCTCACCAGTAATACGGGCATAAAATAACAACATTCTGAGGGGAGCACTTTGAATTCAAAAGGCAATCATCCACCCCCGTACTGCCCAGTCCTAAAAGATTACTTCATTTTGGTAAAGTTTTCATTCTTCGACTCCACTCTCCATTTAAGCGAAGGGGTAATTAAAAACTTTAGTATGTTAGCTTTTGTTCTACAGGAGTTAGTTGGAATTTAGTTAAATCAGTTCCTTGCTTGATCTAACCAAAAACAAACATTCACTCCAAAAATACTGCAGCACAGCAGGATACAGACTGAGATATAAACAATAACAAATGATCCCTGTATAACAACTTGCAACAACCTAAGGCACCACACAGGAGCATCACTAAATAGGATACTGAGCTGCTTAAAGGACCTATTAATTCAGATGAACACAGGCTTATCAACGAATAGGTTTTAAGTGAGTGCCCTTAAGCAAGTTTGGGGCCAAGGCAACTGCAGCCACCGTCACCAATATTGGAACTACTTATGATTAGAAATGCACAAAAGTCCAATGAAAGACTGTCATGGCTTAGAGGAGAATTTTGAGGGGCAATGCCATGGAATGACTTAATAAACAAATACAAGAATTCTGATGTCAATATAATGGCTTTAACTTCAGTACCCATTCAATACATACCAACATCATTCCCTGAACATCCAGTATTTTGCACCTTATCACAAATATTAAGGCGAATGAAGTTTCTTCTGATTTTATGATCATATATAGTATAGCCTTGACTTGTTCGCAGTGAATTCAAGTCAAATAAATGGCCTGGATGCAAAAACATGCAGCATTAGAAACAAAGTAATTTAGAACAAACATGTCCAAATCTCTAGATATATTAGAGTACAATATATTAATTTGCTAAGAAAATCAATTCACAAATGCCATGGTGGAAGATAAATCTATAAATTTATCCATAAAGAAAAAAATGTTGAACATAAAACACCACATGAAGTTAGCTGAACCCTGCAACCCACTTTATCAAAGCCTTTGATTATTTGATGGCTAATATCTGACTAAGCAGATATCTATTATAGAAGTAGGACCCTTGCTTGAAAAAAAATTGTACATGTTAAAATCCTGAAATAAAAACAGGAAACACCCAGTAGGCCAGACACCATATGTGGTAAGAATGAGTTAACATTGCAGATATGGGATCAAGTTAAAAAAAAAGTGTACATTTCAACTCATCTGTTCTCTCCACAACAAACTGATCTGAACATTCCAATTGTTGATTTTGCTTTGGATGGTGCAAGTTATCCAGACTTAGCCTGGATGCTATGTAGGGACCAATTAGTTTCATAAGATTTTGAGATAAAACAGATTTGCTTTCCTGTCAATTTTTTGTGTTTTCTAGACTAATTAGATTTTCCATTTCAGATAACATCTTTTAAGTACTCATTAGTCCAACTGCTGTCAGGAACTCAGTGTGGAGTTTACTGCTTTAAATGTGTGAAACTAAATTTTAAAAAACTTTGAGAACTTAAAATTGTGCTATCATAAAATTCACATTACTGACCTGTAATTGGATTTGTTACAACACACTCATTGTGTACATTTCTGGTTACTGGGCAAGCGAAAGCAGTGAACCACAAAAATGTGTACTCGCAACTTTCAATGGCAGTGATTAAGTCTGGCTTTGTGTTCTGTAAAAAGATAGATACTTGAAATGAAGTTTACCATCTCAATTATTATCTTGTCTTGCAATGATTACAAGACAAAAACCCCTGACATACCTTTTTTTCCAGCAATGTTAAAAGTTCTGTAATATTGAATTATTGCTTTCATGTCATTTTAGATATACACAAAAAGGCTACAGAAAAAGGTACATCAGGACAATTTAACTTCAATTTCTCTCTAATTTTAAGTTGAGATTTGCTACTCCACAATATAGGCATAGAGCAATGAGCTTTAACGGTGTATTTGTCTCCAATCCACATGTTCTAGTACATTGAGCTTGAGATATTTTGCACCCCTGCCACTGGACAGGTGTCTTTGTGGACTTTGTCCACAATTGATTTTGTTCATTCCACCATAGCGTACAGTTACAGGAGGTAAGATCTGCATAACAAAACATAACTCAATAAGGTGACTTAGATAGTCTTTTTTTTTCCCCCTCTTGATCTCTACTACAAAAAGTAGCACTAGTATAACATTAATATAAAAAGAACTGTGGATTCTAGTGACCTAAAACAAAAGCAGAAATTGCTGGTGAAACTCAGCAGATCTGGCAGCATCTGTGGGGAGAAAGCAGAGTTAATGTTAAGTCTAATGCTCATCAGAACAATATCATGGAAACACATTCCCATGTCTCTCTCAATCTAGACATGTCCCTTTTTTGTCACCCGAGTCACTACCATGAAACTTACTGCTGCTCTGGAGTACTTTTCCGCATGGCAGCGCACTGCCAACAGAATTAAGAAAATATCCTTTGCCCAACATCATACCTCCCCAGAGAACACATACAGGTCAACTCACTCTATAAATAAGGGAATTAACAGTTCTACAAAATTAAATTCAATATTTCCTATTTCCATTTGACTGTCAATTTTTTTTTAAAATCAAGGTTGGAAATATGGAACCCAATATGATTCTTTTACAAGAAATCTCTCATCTGAAGACAGTGCTGAACAGAATACCAAAACTGGTCATACATATTCATGTAACTATCAGTTTTGCATTCCCAGTGGTAGGCATCTACATTGTTAGCAGAGGACAATGATGCCTATAATCACTACTCCAAGATATCAATAGTGGAAGCAATAGAGTTGTTACAGATTAAACAGATAGGTTACAGATTAAGTAGAACATCATTTTTGATTCTTGTATCATACAAGAAACAAAGCAAAACATGAGCTGGATAGGAAGTTTTTCCACTGCATAATGCAATTTTGTTTCCTGCAAGCTTTCCATTTCTTATTTTGATTCACCTCAGGATAAAAAGTAACTGAAATAAGACTTACAATTGCATCTTTATCACATTTGAAACGTATGCTTGTAGTCTTATTGCGTCTTCCATCAGGACACCAGTCACCATTTTGATAACGTAGGACAAGCAGACCATGTTCTTCCCACCTTGGCCCTGCAACAACCTCACCAAGGTTTATATACTTGCTGCCATTCTTCAGGCAGACAGCTGCATTTAAGGGACAGGCCCAGTTGCCTATAAAATAATAAACAGGTTATTACAAACCAATGGCTACATTAAGCCCAAAATAAGCAAACATACAAACCATTAAGTTCAGAATAAAAACGCTAAAATGTCAATATAGCAATTCTGACTACTGAAGTTTAACCACTTACATATGCATAAATATAGTTTTGTAGAGAACATAACAGTCTCCTAATTACCGAATATGATGCACATTCACATTCTTGACTCATTCTAACCTTTTCAAATGGTGGTTAAACAAATCTCTACTCCTATAAATGTGGAAGTTTAATGCAAAAAAATTGCTTTTTTAGGAGTGCGTTTCCCACCTGGTTTTGGACAACTTCGATTCCAGAATAGCAATGCAATACTTCACCATAAAATTGGTGAACAAAGCACAATGCATAAAACAAAGATGGGAAAACTGCTTAAAGTGCCAGCAACATATGCCCAGCCACTCCAGATAATCGCAATAAAAGGTTCTCTCTAGAAACAGTATAAATAGATTATTTATTACCCTGTAACATTTAGCAAGGATGAATTTGATAAAATCAGTTTTAGATAGTTGTTCGATAACCACTATGGAAAAAGTCAAAGTAAACAGCAAGACAGAAGGAAATATACCATTTATATCATCTTTAACTGCCAAAACACTTTAATCAAATAATTACTTTTAAGTGTAATTACTATCGCAATGTACAAAACGCATGAAATTTGCACAAGGCAAGTTCCCAGAGTTATGAAATAAGCAACTAGATAACATTTCAGTACTGATGAGGGATAATTATCGATCAGAATAACTGGAGGAATACTCAATTATAGAATAATAGAACACAGGTGTGCCCTTGACACCTATTTGAAAGTAGTGTCCCCTTCAGTCCTAATTGCTTGTTTTTAGCCCATGAGCCTGCAAATATGATTACAATCGTCCCCACCATACTTGCAGGGGTTATGTTCCAAGACCTACTGTGGAATCCCAAAACCACATAGGAGCGAACCCATTCATTTAAATGGAAAACGTGCCTTCCTGGCAGCCACCTGGTCCCAGGCACTGGAACATTCTCGATGATATGCTCAGGCCACAGCAAACCAAGAGTAACTGAAACTGCAGAAAACAATTCTGCAGATACAGGGATTGCCCTGTATTTATTTAATTCCAATTTGAAGTTATTCAATCTGCTGCCATTATCCTTTCGGAGAACATACAAAACAAAAACTGCATAAATTCTAGAGTTGCCTGTTATTTTGGCAACAATTCCTCCTGGTTTACTCCATCAGGACAGTTCATGATTTTGAACATCCTTAGCAACCGCTGCTTAATTTTCTCTGTCCAAAAGAAAACAACCCAAGTACACAAATCTCTCCAGCATATCAGAAGTCTTCCATGACATTATTCTAACAAATCAAAGCCTTCTAGTTTTCAGTTTCTATTTTGCACCCACAACTGTCAGCTGAAGTACAGCTGACAGACTACTGATTGACAAATGAAGCCAAATATGTGGACAATACATTTTCATAGAAGTCTCTCTTCATCCAAATCCACCCACTACTTCAAGATTAACCTGCACAGCAACAAGAACAAGTCCTAGGTGTTCCTCTCCTTTCTATTTGAATATTAAATTCCAAAGATGAAAACCAACTCTTCAGTTTTCTCAGTTTTGCAGTCAACTTTATGTCATGAACAAAAACTGGTTTGTCATTGCTTATTTAATAGCGCAGAGAAAGTGTGTATGGAATTAGAGATTTTCCCATTCCTTGTTTCTCATTCCTCAGAAAATCCTATGGCTGCCTGTTTTGACTAGTGTATTTGCAACCTCCTTTAATGCTTCAAATTAGATTTGACTTGAATAGGTAAGTGAGCTCCAATGGGCAATGAGTGGCTCCCCATCAAATGCTACACAGCTAAATACTTCTGTTGCTCTCTCAATGCACTTGCCATTTTTTGGGACTAGTGACTTGCAGATGTTGATGTAATATGTCTGGTCAACATCACGTTGCTGTTCTATCTCCCAGTTGTCTTGAGACTGTGATAAAGGAGTAAGGTCATAGGAATTCCCACCTTTATCCCTAAAAAGAAAAAAAAGTTGCACTTCAAATCTTGAATTGGCTTTTATTGCATACATTGCTAAACTACCCATAACTGTAATCAACACCAGGCTTTAAAAACTTAACTCACACTATAATCAAGCAGATTGATAAAGAAATTGAAACATTAATATGATAAATGCATTGTTAAAGTGATCATGTTTCAAGTACATTAATGTGCTCCAGAAATTCCAAATCTCATAAGAAAGCCAAGAAATTTATGACAATTATTCTTCTAACTATGCACAAATCACATTTAATTCTTAGGTGGCAGTATGTTATTCATTACCAGAACAAGTATTACTATACAACATCACAACTTAGTTCTGTTCTCAGTTCATAAAAATTTTAATTACATTTGCATTTTTAACACCAACAGCAAATTTAACTGAAAGTTTGTTAAATAGGTAAATGTACCTTAATGTGCAATCGATGGATCGGAATGGTGGACAAGCATATGATGTATGCCATTCAAAGAGGTATGTACAATCTGGAGTTTCCCTCAAATATACTGGCTTGCCCTATGGGAGAGAACAACTTAATATTTTTGTTTTAATATTTAAATAAATTTGTTTTAAGCTGAAATTAAAGTTGAGGTTTCTTCATGTGGTCAATTCACTATCCTGGTAGCTTCACTATGGAAGAGACCATTAGTGGCAATTTGTATAAAGCATTTATAAAAAACACTAATTGAACAACATTGACTATTTCAACACTTGAATCAATCCACAGGCTATTTGCAAGCAGCATTTTACCACTTTCACCAAGAAGATTTGGAGACTGCCCCTCAGACCGTTATGCCATGACTTACAGAACCAGCGAGGTCAAATACCCAATGGACTTGACTTAGAGATGAAACAAATCTGCCATTCCCGAGGAGCTATTAAGTGAAATTTCAAGGACATTATTATTGTCCATGATGCTCAGAGGGGACAGGATTATGTTACCAAGACATCTTGTCTCCTCTCAGTACATATGATATTTGATTAGATTAGATTACATTACAGCGTGGAAACAGGCCCTTCGGCCCAACAAGTCCACACCGACCCGCCGAAGCGCAACCCACCCATACCCCTACATTTACCCCTTACCTAACACTGAGAACGTGCAAACTCCACACAGTCAGTCAGTCGCCTGAGGCGGGAATTGAACCCGGGTCTCAGGCGCTGTGAGGCAGCAGTGCTAACCACTGTGCCACCGTGCTGCCCACTCATTTGATTCCTCTTGTGTTAGTCTATATTTATGTAAACTTTTGCTCGCTAACATAACTATATTTAGGAACTGCAAGGCTACCAAGCCAAACTAAGCTTTTCGCCCTTCTCAGAATATCCATATGGCTACCATTGTATCAAACAGCATACAAGAGAATCTAGATGTATCTTGGTGATACTATCTTAAAAATGTCGTCTTAATGAGGAAATAGAGACCACTACATATTCAGGCAAGTGAAAAGGGGGCAGAAGTTCATCAGGTTTTATTGTCACTGGGTTATAGAAAAGGTGGTGTTATGGATGGCACATAAACGACTAGCAAGAGGTAATTTAGGGTTCAGAAAAACCAAAGCTAAAAAACATTTACACTGGCCTGGACTGTATGAGGATGTAGTTGAATTTTGCCACATATATGATACATGTCAGGTAATTGGAAAACCAAAGGCAGTAATAAAACCTGCATCTTTAATACCTATTCCTGCATTTGAGGAACTTTCACAAGAGCCTTGATTGTGTAGGACCCCTATCTAAAACAAAAAGTGGGAATCTGTATTTGTTAACAATAATGGATGCGTTCACTAGATTTCCAGAGGCCATTCCATTACACAATATCACAGCTAAAAGTATTGCAGAGGAATTACTCAATTTTCACTAGATACAGACTACCCACAGAGGTACAATTAGATCAAGGATTAAACTTCACATCAAAATTATTCAAGTTATGGACAACATAGGAATAAAACAATTCAAATCTACTGCATACCATTCAGAATCACGGAGTGCTAGAAAGATGGCAGACATTAAAGACCATGTTAAGGACTTAGAGTCAAGATTATCCAGATAATTGGGATAAGAGAATTCCATTTGTACTTTTTGCCATCAGCGATGTACCAAATGAATTGACCAAATTCAGTCCATTTGAATTAGTTTGTGTGCATGAAGGGAGAGGACCACTAAAACTGATTGAGGAGGAATTGGTCATAATTCAGAGACCACATATTCAGACTGTGTGTCAGATTTTAGGGAATAATTAAATAGAGCAGGGGAGTTGACTAGACAGCATTTAAAAGGAGAAAAGTGAGGTCTGCAGATGCTGGAGATCAGAGCTGGAAATGTGTTGCTGGAAAAGCGCAGGTCAGGCAGCATCCAGGGAACAGGAGAATCGACGTTTCGGGCATAAGCCCTTCTTCAGGAATGAGGAAAGTTTGTCCAGCAGGCTAAGATAAAAGGTAGGGAGGAGGGACTTGGGGGAGGGCCGTCGGATATGTGATAGGTTGAAAGAGGTCAAGGTGAGGACCAGTTCCAAAAACGCACAACCCAGATGGCCTCCTTCTTCAAGGACCGCAACTTCCCCCCCGACATGGTCGATGATGCCCTCCACCGCATCTCTTCCACTTCCCGCTCCTCCGCCCTTGAGCC
>NC_057718.1:78376210-78386686 GCF_004010195.1 Chiloscyllium plagiosum | reverse complement strand
AATGGGATGGCGTTTTTACATGGGGCAGGATGGGAGGAGGTGTAGTCCAGTTAGCTGTGGGAGTCGGTCGGTTTGTAGTAGATGTCCGTGTTGATTCTGTCGCCTGAGATAGAAATAGAAAGGTCGAGGGAGGGGAGGGAGGAATCTGAGACTGTCCTGGTGAATTTGAGGTCGGGGTGGAAGGTGTTGGTGAAGTGGATGAACTGTTCAACCTCCTCGTGGGAGCACGAGGCGGCGCCGATACAGTCATCGATGTAGCGGAGGAAAAGGTGGGGGGTGGGGCCAGTGTAGTTGCGGAAGATGGATTGTTCCACATATCCTATGAAGAGGCAGGCATAGCTGGGGCCCATGCGGGTGCCCATGGCTACTCCTTTAGTCATGTGTGACTAAAAATTACCAGGCCATCAAGATACACAAGACAATTGGGTAATCCAGCAGTGATCTTGTTGGTTAGTCTCTGAAATGTGACTGGTGCATTTTTTGTGCCAAATGGCATAACTTTAAATTGACACAGTCCATTCAGCATTAGGAAAGCCAAAATTGTCTTAGCTCTTTTGGGCAACCGTACCTGCCAATATCCTTTGAGCAAGTCCAACTTAGAAATGAGTTGTTTGTCTGACCTTTTCAAAACAGTCTTCCAAGAGTGGAATCTGATATGCATCAGTCTTTGTAATTGCATTAACTTTGCAACACAGAGGAACCTCTATTATCCGAAGGATATGGGCAGGGCGTATTTTGTTTGGTTAATTGAATATTAGATAAACGTCGGGACTTTGCAATCTTGCTGGATCATCTGATATTCAGATAATTGAATGCTGGATAATCAAGGTTCCTCTGTACTCCACACATTTGCAAAATTTATCAGAATTGTTCGATTGATTTCAGGAGGTAGACTTGGTGATAAACCTGACTAAAAGTGCATTTGCCAAAGCAGAAGTCACTTTCCTGGGCCACATTATTGGACATGGACAAATTGCTCCATGGAATGTAAAGCCAAAGGTAATTGGGGAACTTCCCATACAAACCGGCAAAAAGAGCACTATCACAATTCTATAATTGGGATTGAGTGGATTTTATTAGAAATTTATACCAAATATGAACAGTATGGCTGCTCCATTCACTGAATTACTAAAGAAAGGCAAAATGCTTCAACGGATAGCATTTGACAGCCTGAAAGCTAACGTTAACCACTGACCAGTATTAGCCACACCTAATTACACAAAGCTATTCAAGGTGGCTATTGGTGATGAAAAGATAGAAAGAACTATCAGATATTTCTTCAGAAAATTAAACATTCATCAGCAGAAATATTCAACAGTTGAGCAGAAGGCTTCGAGCTTGGTATTGGCATTACAACAGTTCAAAGGTTATGTTACAGTAATGCATCTGGGAATCATATACACTGATTGAAGTGTAATCCATTGAAGTTTGTGGACAAACTGAAGGACAAAAATTCCAGACTGCTTTAGGTGGAGTTTGTTGTTACAGCCATTCAATTTGAAAACTGTGCATGTGGCAGGACGAGATAACATGATTACTGATTCACTGGCGAGACTTGAATGAGAAATGGAGGTGTTCGATGGCAGGAGTAAAACAGACTGTAATAGAATTTAGGAGAAAGTGAGGACTGCAGATGCTGGAGATAAGCGTCAAAGAGTGTGGTTCTGGAAAAGCACAGCTGGTCAGGCAGCATTCGAAGAGCAGGAGAATTCAATTCTTCTGCTTCTGATGTTGCCTGATCAGCTATGCTTTTCCAGCACTAACAGAATTTAGTGTGTACATTTGCATGTTTATCAATGTATATAAATGTTGTAACAGTGTAAGATTGAAGGGTTTTAAAACAAAGCCATCTTTGGATATTGATGGTTCTTTAAGGGAGAGGTGTGATGCTACTGCTCCTTTAACAAGTTTTGTCATCCTGGTTTTTTTTCCCAGGTGGTCATAGAGACAATTTGTGAAACATCTGGGTTGATCTACTTGAGAAACCTTTTAGGTTTAAAAAAAGCTGGTACAATGAAAGGGGAGTGGCCAGTTCTCCCAGCTCAGCTTTTCTCTGGTTTGGGTTTAGCAGCCCGGCTGTTCAGAGCTGCTCGTCAGGTTTTTGAGGCTGCTGCTCAAAGCAGCAGTTCCATGCGGATCCCCCTCTCTCTCTCTGACAATCTCTCCTCTAAAAACTGGTGTTCGACTTTCCCCATAAACAGCACTTGGTAAAAAAGGAATTGTCGCAAGTATTTGGAACAGCATCATTAAGTTGGGATAAGCTGTTGGGTATTTGGATAAGTTAACTTCTTCTATATGCTGTTCGCTTTTACGTTTCATTCAGTAATCCAGCAAAACAACTAGCAAAGTTAGGGTCCGGGTTACTTTCTTGAAATGTTTTGAGGGGGTCTGTCTGGTCTGGGTCCATAACACTATTTATGGTGTCAATTTAACAGCCGTTGCTCTCAGACAAATATTTACACTTCATAACTTTCTTCTCACGCCCCCCCCTCAGTCTGAAACAAGCCAAATATCATTCACAAATGCTAAATGATAGTTGGTCTGATGCATAGCATATCATAAATTTGATTGACTTAATTCTCAAAATAATCTTTTATAGTGTACATTTATTCCACAAATTTACACTTATTTGCTCTTGTTATTAAGGTTTATTAAAAATAAGCTGAGACCAGGGCATTAACAGCACCTTATACTTATGTCATGGAAAATTACAGAAAGTATACAATACAGTGGATCCAATTTAGCGAGCAGAGACACGGTTAGTGTGGGAGTGGGAGTGGAAGAGAATAGAGCAGGGGAAGTGAAGCATCTGAGACTTAACTGATCTAGTGGCAATTGTGATAGAATTGTTTAACACTCCACTGACTCTCACTCAGGTACAGACACAGGGGCACTGAAAGTTCTTTAAAAACTCTTCCAAATGCCATTGGATTAGAGGCCAGGAGATGTTTCCAGACTATTAATATGGCAGCAGAACTAGCTCCTTTCACATGGTGACACATTTTCATCAATTGGAAAGAATCCAGATTTTCCTTTTCCAAGGCAAAGGTTAATCAGAGGAAATAGTAAGGACTGCAGGTGCTGGAGAACTCAGTCGGTAAAGTGTGGCACTGACAAAAGCACAGCAGGTCAGGCAGCATGAGTAGCAAGTGTGTCAACATTTCAGGCTTAACCCTTCATCTGGGCTGCCCTGATCTTTAACTGACAACGGTTAGTCAGAGGTCAAATATAAAAATATCTTTCACTTATAAAAATGCCATTTATCAAAACATCTCCATTATTCCACAAATTCTCTATCACATGGAATACTTCAAAGTCATCCCAGCCAGTACCAACAGAGAGCACTTAAACATGGGAACTTAGCGACATACAAGTTCAATGTCGTATTTAATGGAATACATTTTGTGGTTAGCCATCAGTTAAATTTACAAACAAAGCAAAAACAGAGTAGCAAGGACTTTACAAGTATACACTTAAATTTTGGAATAAAAAAAAGCAAAAAATCTACACTTGTGCATGTTTTGAAAATACTTGCATTTGGATGAAGTGTTTACCTGACCTCAGGTGAATGTAAGAGTCCATAAGACACAGGAGTGGAAGTAAGGCCAGTCAGCCCATCAAATCCACTCCGCCATTCAATCATGGCTGATGGGCATTTCAACACTACTCACTGCACTTTTCCCATATCCCTTAATTCCTTGCGTGATTAAGAATTTATCAATCTCTGCTTTGAAGACATTTACCATCCCAGCCTCCACTGGGCTCCGCGACAATGAATTCCACAGGCCCACCACACTGGCTGAAATGTCTCCCCGTTTCCGTTCTAATTTGACGCCCTCTAATTTTAAGGCTGTGGCCACAGGTCCTAGTATCCCTGCCCGATGGAAACAAATTCCCAGTGTCCATGCTTTCTAAGCCAAGCATTACCTTGTAAATTTCAATTAGATCTCCCCATAACCTTCGAAACTCTAATGAATACAATTCCAGGATCCTCAGCCATTCATCGTATGTTAGGCCAACCATTCCAGGGATCATCCATGTGAATCTCCCCACTGGACATGCTCCAGTGCCAGCATGTCCTTCCTGACGTGGGGCTCAGAACTGGACTCTATTCTAAATGGGGCCTAACTAAAGCTTGATAAAATCTCAGAAGCATATCACTGCTTTTATATTCCAACACTCAAGGTAAATGACAACATTACATTTGCTTTCTTAATCATGGACTCAACCTGCAAGGCAACCTTTAGAGAATCCTGGACTAGCACTCACAGGTCCCTTTGTACTTTGGCTTTTGGAATTTTCTCACCGTTTAGAAAATAGTCTGTCCCTGTATTCTTTTTCCTGAAGTGCAAAACCTCACATTTGTTCACATTGAATTTCAGACATTTCTTGGACCAATCTCAAACAAACAGTCTAAATCTTTCTCTATTCCTGATGAAGGGCTTTTGCCCAAAATGTCGATTTTCCTGCTCCTCGGATGCTGTCTGACCTGCTGTGCTTTTCCAGCCCCACTCTAATCTCGACTCCGGTTTCCAGCATCTGCAGTCATTGTTTTTACCAAAATCTTTCTACAGCCTTCCCGCCTCCTGAGAACTACTTGCCTGTCCGCCTAACTTTGTACCATCTGTGAACATCACCAGAATGCCCCCAGTCCCTTAGTCCAGATCATTTATATATCAAGTGAACAGCTGGGGCCGCAACACTGAACCCTGCAGGACACCACTTGTCACCAGCTGCCATTCCGAAAAAGAACTTTTTATCCCAACTCTCTGCCTGCTGTCAGACAGCGAATCCTCAATCCATGCCAGTAGCTTATCTTGAACATCACGGGCCCACACCTTACTCAGCAGCCTCCTGTGAGGCACCTTATCAAAGGCCTTTTGGAAGTTTAGGTAGCTAACATCCACTGGGTTTTTCTGGTCTAACCTATGTGTTACCTCTTCGAAGAAATCTAACAGGTTTGTCAGGCACGACCTCTTCTTACTAAATCCATGCTGACTTGTTCTAATCAAACCCTGCACTTCCAAGAATTTAGAAAAGACATCCTTAACGAGAGATTCTAGAATTTTACATACAACTGAGGTTAGGCTAATCTGCCTATAATGTTTCATCTTTTGTCTTGATCCTTTCTTGAACAAGGGGGTTTCAACAGCGATGTTCCAATCATCTGGGACTTGCCCTGACTTGTGATTTTTGAAAGATTACAACCAACGCCTCCACTATTTTTTCCAGCCACCTCCCTCAGAACTTTAGGATGCAGTCCATTGGGCCAACTATTGCATTCTGAAGAACATGGGAACCCTTTATGTCCTAGCTAATATCAATGCCTCAAATAACAGTACGAGATCTCAATTTATATATATTATGTACAAATTGATTTCTAAACTTCCTATGACATACTACTACACTACAGAAATAAATAACTGGCTATAAAGCACTTGGAAATCCTGAGGTTGAGAAAGGTGCAAGGTTTAAGGTATAGACAATGCAAGTCTTCTGATAAGATTGACAGTAGAGCAGTATTTTCATCTCCCTACACTTGGAAAGCTTTATTAGCACTTTAAGCAGGTGTTCAAATACGAGGTATCATTTGGGAATTATGAAGATTATACAATGTGAAGAATAATCAAGATTTTTATACATTATTCATAACATAGCCCAAACGTAAAGCTTACTATTGTAAATGAAGAGTTTAGCTGTAGGTATTTATTTTGTGTGCTTAATGTTAAGTGCTATGCTTTTTATAAAAGATTAAACAAACGTAATCTCATTCCTGACAAAGGGCTTATGCCCAAAACATCGATTCTCTTGCTCCTCAGATGCTGCCTGACCGGCTGTGCTTTTCTAGCACTACACTCTTCGAATCTGATCTCCAACATCTGCAGTCCTCACCTTCTCGAAGGAATAGGAGCAGTCATGCCCTCAGGCCAACCAACTTCTGCTGCTTCAATGACCTTCCCTCCATCATCAAGGTATGCTTGTTGATGATCACACAATGACCAACACTACTTCTAACTGCTCGGACACTGAAGCAGTTCATACCCAAATACAGCAAGGCCTGGACAATATCTAGGTTTGGGTTGCCAAATAACATTTGTACTGCACAAGTGCCAATCAATGGCCATCTCCAACAGGGAATCTAACCATTACCCCTTGATATCCAATAGTATTACCATCCCTGACAGCTCACCAGCACCTTCCATCAAGGGTAACTGGAAAATGGGAAATAAGTGCTGGCCCAGCATTCTAATGAGTGCAGTTTTTAAAAAGTGGTAATCTCTTAACAGCATTTCATACAGTAGAGGTGACACTTAAAAACAATGTTGGAAATATTCAGGTCAGCCAGCATCTGTCGAAATACAGAATGACTGTTTTGCTAGAATTTTTCATATTTCCAGCACTTGTGAAACCTTTGCACTTAAGAGATACCTCCTTCGCAGCAGTTGCAAACTATAGCAGCAGTCCAAATGACATGCAGCAAAATTAACAATAGTCATGTCATTATTTCTATGTACTCATGTAGAGATAACAAGCAGAGTTTTCCGAATGCCAAATCTATTGAAAAAGAAATAAATTGACTCTCAGGTGGAGAATCTGTAAGATGACTAATTCCAACTGAACTTAATTTTACATTTACTTCCAAAAGCGCTATGATGTGGAAAAGGGTTATAAGATGCACAGCCCACAAAGTCCATCTCCTGTGGAAGCAATTTTGACCTAACAATGCTCAAACTGGATTGCCACAAACATTGGTCATAACCAGGGAGATTTGAGGTTGCACAGATAAGCAGTGTTTGAATTGTTAGAGACAGAAACAGGATAAAATGGAGAGACGGTCAACAATTTTCCATTTCAGTGTCAAGACCAAATCCTAAGTGCTTTGAGTTGATTTGTTGGTTTTCATCCCAGGGGATTAAACTCATGGCATTTTTAATAATTCAGAACTCTGTCATATTTGCTACATTCAGGAATCTTCACAATTGATAGAATGACATGAAAACGTATCCTCCAGTTGAAAACATTGCCAACCTCAAAACCTTACATCTTCCCAGTAAGTGATTATACCTCAATTAGCAGACTATAAATTAACACTCAAGTTAAGGAACTGTGACACAAACTTCAGAATTTTAATAGCTACTCAGATTGAAAGCAGCAGCAACAACTCTTCCTTTAATAGTTTATTCCAGACAAACTTGTACAGAAATTGAAAGCAATTAGCCACGCCCAGGAAAAAGGGAGTGGAGGCTACATAAGCAAAACTGTTTTGACACCTGTTTGATAGCGGGCTGCCTTAAGGACAAATGACTGACCTGGAAAATTTGAGTTAATTGCAGGACAGGCTTGGTCTTCAAATGGACAGTAAAGAATAAATGTGAGAAAGGAACAGAGGCATTACTTCTGAGAAAGCAAGCTGCAGACTCAAGGACTCCAGAAGATTAACCAATTTTAGGTGAAAGAACCTAAAAGATGATCAATAATGTCACACCAAAGACCTGAAGGACAAGAAAATTCTACTCCAGGATTCCTCAGGAGCAGAACTTCAAAGAACACTGCAAAAGGATCAGATCTCAACTGAGACAAACTACTGCTGGCTGGAATTGTAGCTAAATTCCACCATTAAATCTGATAAGTTGAATTGTGAGGCTTAACTTGCTTACTTGAGGGATCTTATTTTGCTTCTACATGCAATTAAAGTTAAGTCATTGTTTCAGTACTTGATTATCTAAGAAGTTCCCTAATGGGTAGCCAAATTAAAGTTAGCTTGTGGTGATTTATCCACAACACAGTTATAGTGACACCTGAAAAAGGGTACAGTGAAAGAGTGTTAGGAATCAGATAAGAAAATTCTGATTATGACAAAGTCACCAGCCTGTTCTGGTAGTATGGTATCAAATCCCAATTACTTGTGATAAACCAAACATTTGTTTAGACCCTCTGGAATAGCTGAATTTAAATGGGTAATATTGGACTAGCTGCCTTACTAAACCACTTTGTGTGAACATATAATGTGTAACAAAAAGCCCCTGTTGCACAATTGCAAGTTGAAAAAAGGCAGAACGTTTCGATCATTTTCCAACAAGACACTGGCACTACATATACCTCAATCGCTTTCCCACTTGCTATTGAAAGTTCACCTTTTTTTAAACTGCCCTGGTGGTGAGCTGGCAGTGGTTGGAGATGGTGGCGTTTTTGGAATGTAGAATATTAAAATGTCAGTGGGAAATACTCTGAATCCTTGCACATTTAAAACCTGCAAATTCTATTCAATATAAGAATGTGATATTGTAATTACCCTTCAGTTTTTCTGCTTTCAGTTAAACTGTTAGATGGCTGTCACCTGGAGGCACTTTGCATTCCACAAAGCTCTTTCACTTGAATTTGTCGGGATTCCCTTGTGATTTAACTTAAGATTTTACCATAGACTAATTCAGTGAAGTTGTCCTACAAGAGAAACTCAGTACTCATTTCAACCCAATGCTGAAACCACTGCTTTAAAAAAAAGCACAGCAGTATTGGAACGATCTTCCTTCTACATAGCACCTCTGAGCCATTCCTCTTAATACATATAAAAATATGATGCAGATTGAGAGCCTGGGCCATTTGAGACTCCTCGGCCATTTAACAACATTCCAGCTGATTTACTTGTGTTCTGAAATCATATCCATCTCTCAGAAAACATTCAATTCTCTTTACTAACAAATCTACCTGTGCATTAAAATTATTCAATGAACTCACCTCCAACATCTTCTGGGGCAAGAGTTCTAAAGTCCCACAATCCCTTGGAAATTATGTTTACTCTCGTGTGCAAACAAAGGGAAATTTGTTTTTCAAAGTCCACCTCATCCAGACCATTCAAGATCACACTAACTTCAACTCAATCATCCCCAGTCTTCTAAACTTCGATGACAAGATCAGACTGTGTAATTTTTTCCTCATAAGACAACCCACTCAAACAGAAGAACTCTAGCAGTGAAAGTGATAAGGACTGTATATCCCTAGTACCACTTTTACTTCCCTGGTTTTAAGGAGTCATAAAGAGAGAAAAGTGGTCAGAGATAGAGGACAGCACTGAGGTGGATGTTTCAGTACTACAGACTGACCTGCAGCCAGAGAATATTGAAATTGTTCTAAAGAAAAAAGGAGTCACCCAAAAGAAGGGGCCAATGAAGACGTGGAAAAGCCTAGACAGTTCAAGGGAATATATATGCTTCATCTTTGAGATGGGGTACAAATTCTGAATGCGATTGCTACTAAAGGAGAAGGACACCTCCTCCATGAGGCAGTCAGGGGTGCTCTTGGAGAGTATGAGCAGGAGCTGCAAGCTGGCTGGATAGCAATAAAACATTGGTTACAGGGTATAGCCCACATAAGACCGACTGGACAAAAACAAAATTCACAGCTTGCGTCAAAAACCCACAGAAGACTATGAGCAAACATTTAGGACAACCTGGAAAGAATATGCTGAAGTCCCAAATGTACAGGATAACTGGGATTTAAGGCTGCGACTATGGCCAACTGAAGTCTTCTTTTGTAGCCAGATTTAAATCTGAGCTCACTAAAATGTCAAAGTTGACCAAACTGGACCAGGAGTAGAGGGGGATCATTACAATAAATTGGTGAACTGAGGCAGTCAGCTCAGCTGAGATATGGGCGCTGAATTGAGCGCCCAACAAGCAGGACAATAGGACAATCCCCCAGTAGTCTGAGGAAGACAAGACAAATACCCAGAGAAAATGTCACTTCTGTGGGCAGACCGGCCATTGGGTGTTAGCCGAAAGGAAAAAGTCACCTAATGGACAATGAGGAAGAGGAGACCCTGGGAGCAAGACCAATTTCCTTTTTTTTTTTTTAAGAAAACCGACCATTAGGAGCTGTTGAATTTGACAAAAACTGAAAGAGCCCATCCATGCCCCTCTACACTCCCACTTGCTTTGAGGATGAGGGACTTGGGACACTGAATGCCTTTTAGACACAGAAGCAGGATTGATGTGCCTACCCCAGAAGTATGAAAGCAAATTCCCCTTCGACAAGACAGTGAGGACAGCTATGTAAGAACGGTGTATAAAGAGGTTACTTTAAGAACTGTATTTCAGGATTCTATTTCCACCTCGGACTTGTGCTACTGCGATTGCTGAAGAGGTTATTTTCCACTACTCATCAGTTTCGCTCATTATCTGAAAGATCTCTCTCAGCCCCTTGGTCATTGACTCCTTCACCAAGAAGTCTCTCTAATCCTCTTTCCCCATGGGCCCTACTGTTTTTTCATGTATAGATAAAAACAGGATAAGAACAATGACTGCAGATGCTAGAAACCAGATTCTGGATTAGAGTGGTGCTGGAAAAGCACAGCAGTTCAGGCAACATCTGAGGAGCAGGGAAATCGACGTTTCGGGCAAAAGCCACTCATCAGGAATAGAGTGCCTGTAGGGTGGAGAGATAAATGAGAAGAGGGTGGGGGTGGGGAGATAAATGAGA
>NC_057718.1:78374910-78376062 GCF_004010195.1 Chiloscyllium plagiosum | reverse complement strand
GGTGTCTCGGAGATGTTCCCTAAAGCGCTCTGCTAGGAGGCGTCCAGTCTCCCCAATGTAGAGGAGACTGCAATGGGAGCAACGGATACAATAAATGATATTAGTGGATGTGCAGATAAAACTTTGATGGATGTGGAAGGCTCCTTTGGGGCTTTGGATGGAAGTGAGGGAGGCGGCGTGGGTGCAGGTTTTGCAATTCCTGCAGTGGCAGGGGAAGGTGCCAGGACGGGAGAGTGGGTTGTTGGGAGGTGTGGACCTGACCAGGTAGTCACAGAGGGAACGGTCTTTGCGGAAGGCGGAAAGGGGTGGGGAGGGAAATATATCCCTGGTGGTGGGGTCTGTTTGGAGGTGGCAGAAATGTCGGCAGATGATTTGGTTTATGCGAAGGTTGGAAGGGTGGAAGGTTTTTCAAGTGCTCCCTTGCTTTGTTTCATCTGCCCAAGTGCTGCACCTCACACTGATCATGGAATTCAATTCCATTTGCTGTAGATCAGACTATCTAACCAGCCTGACTATATCCTCTTGTACTCCAAGGCTATCCTGTTCACTATTTACTACCCAACAATTACTGCATTACCTGCGAAATTACTGATCAACCCTCCTACGTTCAAGTCAAAACCACTTATATCAAATACAAACAGCAACTCCAACACTGATCCCTGTGGGATCCCAATCGATACAGACACGAGGCCAAAACTGAACAGTAAGAGAGGTGGTCTCTCAAATGCCCTCAATACTTAAAGCACAGCATTTATGTTCAACTCCTATTATAATAAAGGATAGCATTTCATGAGCCTTCTTAATCACTTGCTGTACCTGTATACTTGTGTTTGGTGACTCACTAGAACATCTAGATGACAGTGAGAAAACTTCAGTCGGAAGCAATTGTGCTAAACTTGAATAAAGGTCATTATGAAATAATGAATGCAGAGTTGGCAGGAGTGGACTAGGAAAGGAGATTAGCAGAAAAAGGTGACGAACGAACTATGACATAAGTTGAAAAAAGTTCATGACTCAACAAAAAAAAAAAAGTGTACCCCAGTGACAAAAGAAGGATTCTAAGAAAGGGAATAATACAATGGTTGATGAAACAAATTAAGGATAGTACCAAATTTAAAAGACATACAACATTGCAAAGATGAGGGGGAGGAG
>NC_057718.1:78361595-78374736 GCF_004010195.1 Chiloscyllium plagiosum | reverse complement strand
GAGGGAGGGAGGGAGGGAGGGAGGGAGAGAGAGGGAGGGAGAATAATGCTATTTTAAATGGCTCAAAATCAACACACACCCTATACATCCCCTTTGTTGGTGAACCTTATGCCATCCTTATATCTGTGTCCTAGAGTCCAGTGGTGATTCTGGGTGCAATACCCCCACTAGCAGCTACCTCACCCAGTGAGAATGCCAGCAATGCAGAGCTTGCAAACTTTGATTAGCTGGCAGCCCTTGAGGATCAGGATGTCTGCCTTCTAGGGTCCTTAATCATATGGGAGGCCCATTGGTAGCTGTTAATTGCTCGTCAGGTATTTAGTTGCCCTAGGCCTTTCCCATTAAAAGCAAAACAGGACTCCACTGGGGGCTAAACCTGCATCTCTGAAACAAAGTCTAGCCTGGTTGGAAAAATTAAACTTCAAAACGTCAAAATTCCCCCCACCTTAAATGAAGCCTCAAAAGATGTCTTTGAGTGCTCCAGACAAAAGGGATAGTTCTAAGAATTTAATCTCACTGGTTAGTCTGCTTTATTTACAGTTACATCTTCAATCACTCCAGTCAGCTTTGGATAAGAGGTCCACATATTTTCCAGAGTCATGCAGCGGTCAGGTTGAAGCTACACTCCAGAGAAATGAACATAAATGTAAACTAACAGTTTGTACAGTGAGGGACTAAACCAAAGCTATGTCTATCCTATAATTTGGGCAAAATAGATCTCATTGCCCTTCAAAATGAGAAGTCAGGAGGGGTCAATAGGGCCCGGCTTAATTTTTAAAAAAAAATCTTTAACCAATAACTGAAGTTGATCTTCTGATAATTTACTTAATTGCTCTTAATGCAAGAAGCACTGCAATGACTAAACTAATTTGAAAATGTCCTGAAACACATTAGATTAGAATTTGAATAGACTCCCAACGGTGTGGGAACAGGCGATTTGGCCCAACAAATCCACACCAGCCCTCTGAAGAGTAACACACCCCCTAACCATTCCCCTAACTAATGCACCCAAGATTATGGGCAATTTAGCATTGCAAGTCAGGTGAATTGGCACATCTTTGGACTATGGGAGGAAACCGGAGCACCCGGAGGAAGCACGCACAGAGACAGGGGGAATGTGCAAAGTTCAGACAGCCAGCCGAGGCCGCAATCAAACTCGGGTGACTGGTGCTGTGTGAGGCAGCAGTGCTAACCACTGAGCGACCGTGCCGCCCAATGTAAATATACCAAGTACCAGAGAAACACAGCAGCTCTGGCAGAACCTGTGGAGAAACAGAGTTAACACGTCAAGTTCGAAATAGCTATTCAGAACTCAATGAAATCTTTTCTCCCCCTTGGCAAAATGACATGATAAAAGCGTTAACTGCTTTTCTCTTTTCTGACACAGCTAATCTGAATATTTGTCACACTGTAATTGCATTGAACACATCCATCAATACTGAGAATTCAAGTGGGATTCTGTGTTGAGAAGCTAAACAGAAAAGACTACTCATAACAATGCAGATTCTCCCTTCTTTTCACTCAAATTCATAGATATGGAGCCATAGTAATGACAGATAGTGGGTAACTATTTACCTTAATTCAATACTATGAAAGCCATTGCAACATTTATACATGGTAATGATGATGGGTTGTTGAAGGAACACAAAGAGCTAGCGAAAAGCAAATAAGGTTGCAAGTCTCCAAATGAGAATTTAGACCAAGGCAAGTCAGTAAAAACAGAACACAGATGGTTGGTGGTAAATTTGATTCCAAGTACTAAGAGTAACAACTCTTTTTCAGAAACACTGGGTAGTGCAATGAAACTCCTTACCCATGGAGTTGGTGAATTCCGTACATTACAAATGAAAAAGAAAAGGCACTACTTTAATTCTACAGTTACATAATGGCAAGAAATAAGGCAGAGGTCTACTTTATGAGCAACCATTCAATAAATTCTGTATTTGGTAAAATAAAATAGTATTTATGCATTGTTAAAACTTGCATATTTAAAATCTCTAGGTTATTAAATTTTCCACTTTGCACTTCAAAGTTCTGTAGTTGGTATTAAGCATCATAAATGCAAGTGTTAACTATGGACATAATTTTAGAAGCTTTTTTCAAATAGGAAGTGGTTCCAAAGATATGAAAAATCAATTATTTTCTAGCAAGGAACTTATTTCAAAATTGGACAACACAGAACCCAAAATGTTAAACTTTAAAAATAAGATGGAGGTGGCAGGTGAAAGGAGCAGTCACATTAATATATTCAGATGAAATCACTTCTAATGCTGGTGATGCAGTTTTAACCTTCATGTAATGTAAAACTATTCAGCAGCTCTAAATTACTGCGTATTATCAATTCACTGACCGGTGTTTGGCTGTGATCACAATAGAACAAGATGGCAGTTGACCGTTCATAAATTTTATGGCAAGTGTCTCCTCTGGTGTAGTTTATCATTATCAATCCATCTTCATAGGTTAAATGCTGGGTAAAGCGTCCTTTTAAAAAAATTAAAATGACACATTGTGAGATTAAACATGAACTTCCAATTACATTTAGGAGAGAAACTGCCACCATTTGCAGCAAAAACAGATATTGCCAAAGAAACTTGGCAGAAGTGTCAATGGACCTGAAATATTAACTGCTTTCTCTACACAGATACTGGAGATCAGTTTCTCCAGCAATATCTGTACTTGTTTCAGATTGTCAGCATCAACAGTAACATTTTTTTTAAAAAGTGAGCCACTATTTAACTGGGTCAAATTTGTATCATCACTAATTAAATATCTGCAGTCAAAGAAAATTGCACAGTTTTCACAAGGAGAACCATTAAGGATTGGATAGTTCAGGGAGTAATGGCACAAACTCAGTCTAAATTCTTGCTCTTTTCTGCAAATAGGAGAATGTTTGTATCATCCTTTTAACCTAACCAGGAAGGAGGCATTGCTGGATCTGTTGTTTCAAGTGAATGGGCCACGAACAGGCAGGTGGAACTAGTTTTGTTTGGGATTATGTTCGGCATGGACTGTTTGGACCGAAGGGTCTGTGTTTCCATGCTGTGAATCAACTGTCGGTAAAAGCACACTTAAGGTATGTTGACCATAATATCATAGCTGAAAATGTGTTGCTGGAAAAGCGCAGGTCAGGCAGCATCCAGGGAACAGGAGAATCGACGTTTCGGGCATAAGCCCTTCAGGAGTTTCCTCATTTCCCCTCCCCCACCTTGTCTCAGTCTAATCCATCGAATTCAGCACCACCTTCCTAACCTGCAAACCCCACACTCCAACATAATATCATAGGGCTTGGGTTGGCTATAAAAAGACATGCGGCAGCGATTTTTGAGAAGACATGTAGCTCAGGTTGAGGTCTTGGATGTAAGTTCACTCGCTGAGCTGGAAGGTTCCTTTTCAGACATGTCATCACTATACTAGGTAACATCAGTGAAACACTGGTGTTTTGTCCCTTTTTCTATTTGTGTGCCTTGGTTTCTTAGGTGGGTGATATAATTTCCGGTTCTTTTTCTCAGAAGATGGTAGATGGGGTCCAAACGATGTGTTTACTGACAAAGTTCTGGTTAGAATGCCATGCTTCTAGGAATTCCTGTGCAGACCTCTATTTAGTCTGTCCTAGGATGTCCCAGTTGAAGTGGTGCCTTCCTTGTCTGTAAGTAAGGATACTCGGGATAGCAGGTCATGCCTTTTTGTGGCTAGTTGACATTCATGTATTCTGGTGACTAGCTTTCTGCCTGTTTGTCCAATGTAGTGTTTGTTACAGTCCTTGCATGGCATTTTGTAAACATTTGTTTTGCTCTTTTCTGTTTATTAGCTATTTCAATGTGTTGGTAGGTTTGTGGGCTGCCATGATGTCAAGAGGTCTGAGTATTCCTAGGTCAGAAATTCCTAGAAGGTATTCTAACCAGAACTCTATCAATAAACATCAATTTGGACCCCATCTACCATCCTCAGAAAAACTGAAAGTGATATCACCACCCTAAACAAATCAAGACACAAATAGAAAGTAGGATAAAACACCAGTGCTTCAGCAGAAGATCACTGATTTTACCTAGTATGGTGACAAAACGTCTGAAAACGAACCTTCAATCTAAACACTTAGGACAATTTAGAGTAAAAACAATTAATTTGGACCAATAATGGAGTAAAAAAGATATATTTCAAATACAGTCAAAGCATATTTCCACAGCCCATAAAAGATGAGACAAGCAAATCCAAACCTCCCTAGTTGAAGAAACAGTAAAATGAAACTGAAAACAAAAGTCAGGTGGATACCATATTAAGAACTAGCTGAACAGTTCAGATAAGTGAAAACAACATCTGGAGCAGAAGTGTGCAATTAGGAGTATATTGGCAGTTAAATAAGTCTAAATCTAAAAGTTTGAGTTTGATTTATTGCTGTCACATGTACAGAGATACAGTGTGGTGTTGTTTTGTGCTTTACAGGCAGATTGTACCAAAATAAATAGCAAAATAATGGCAATATTAGAAGTGGGAGTGGTTAGAGATTTTAGAAAGGTTTACACAAAAGTGGTGGACCATGGTTAAAGGTATTCAATAAGTACTTTGCATCTATCTTTACCCAAGATGTGGTGATTAAGTTATAGTGAGGCCATACAAGGCACAAGTCAGGAGTGTCAGGGGTGAAGTGAAGTGAAAGAATACTCTCCACTTGCCAGAAGAACTACTTCAACAACACTCAAAGCTCAACACCATTCAGAACAGAGCAGCCCACCTGACTGATAGTGCATCCACATCATGAGGTGGTAGTTGAGATGAGTGTTTGTATCACATAAGTCAATAATTAAAAAAATCAGGACTGGATGGGATATTTGAGGAATTTAAGGGAAGAAAGTTGAGGAAACACCGACCATTATCTTCAAATCTTCTTTCAATTGAGGGGTCATAACAGGGGATTGGTGAACAGATGAGAAAAATTTATACCAATAATAAATCCAGTGCAAAATTAACAAGCAACTGGGCAAATGCAGGTTTAAGGAAAGCCTGTACTGATTTGTGCAAATTTTTAATTCACCGAGTTTCTTGATTAAGCAAAGGCCTGGAGGGCAATATAGTGGATTAGGTACAGACGGATTTCCAAAAAGGCATTTTATTCTATTGAGTTGAATAGCCCAGCTAGTTATACTAGCTGGACTGTAACATTTTACTCAATAGAATAAAAGTATAATAGCAACAGAGACAGAATTAGTTGAGTTACAGGAAACAGTCCCCTGCTTTGCTTAATATTAAGATGTGACTTAGACTTGAAGGTGTAAGGGCACAATTTCAAAACTGCAGTAAACAAAGTAGCTAAAGCATATGGGATCCTGGGTTTTATAAATAAGCATGTAGATTTCAAAAGTAAAGGTGGTACAATAAACCTGTCTAAACAGTGATTAAACCTAAACTGGATTATGACGACGAGACAACCATTTGGAAAGTACACTAAGGCATTAGAGACAGTCCAGAGACACAAGAGGATGACATTAGTCATCCCTAAAGCCAGTTATACGGTTAGTTGGTCTAAGGCTATTTGGCGGACTACACAAAGAAATACATCTTTTGGCAAAAGGACTGAGAAGACGAAGGATACCAATTTATGGCAATTGGCACTAGAAGCTATTGAGACATGAGAAGCAATTGTGACACGAGGAAAAACTTTTTAAAAAGTCACAGCAAGTGGTTAGGATCCAAAATAGCACTTTATGACAGCGTGATAGAGGCAGATTCAATAACACCATTTAAAGGGAATTAGGTAAATTAATGGAAGGAAAAGGTTTGTGGGGCGTAGTGTGGGAACAGATGGATTGCTTGAATTACCATCTTCTGTGCTGTAAACACCAAAATTCTAAATTTGCTTTTCATCTACAGAACTGTTAAAGAAACCAAAAGAAAACATTCCTGCACCTGGTCAGGTACAAGCTTCATGCTAATCCAAATGTGTCAAGGACTCTTATGCTTGCTATTAGAGTATATCAGAATGTACTGATACTCCAAACATTGAGCAGCAGCTCTGATGAGAAACTGTTGAGCAGATAACCTTGCATTAGAATGCGCATGTTACTTAAGTCATCAAATGTCAGACATGTGTATAATTCCCAGATTACTGACCTTTAGAATACACTGTTAGCGCATGAAGCGGGTACAGCTTCTTGCTTAGCACCCTTCGTAGCAGCGCACCTAAAACTTCTGTCTGAACCCTAACTCATGCTGTTTGATTCACAATTCACTGCTATATACATTAAACCATAACGGTCTCTAGATCCAATACTTATTTTGGAATTCACATTCTTCCTTAACCTCGAGATCTCTGCAATCTTTACTCTGACACGTGACCCAGCCACAACTATTACCCTTCTACCATTAATGGCCGTACTTTCAGCTTTCCCAGTTCCTAGTTCCAGATTCCCTTGAATAAGTCCAATTTTTCCTCACTCTCCAAGATGATGCCCTTCAAAGTTAACCTCTTTGGCCAAGTCTTTGGGGTTTCCTGCCCTTCATAATATTTTGCATTGCATGTAAAATATTTTAGAATTCTGTGGAGTCCTGGGATATTTCGTTATTAGAATCACTGTGTAAACACAAGTTGTGTTTATAGACAAGTTCCAAGTGAAGGCATTTAAAACAATGATTTTATGGTCATCACCAATACCTGGAATTCACATTTGATTGCTTTCAGAGGACAGAGAAAATATCTTTATTTCACTTGCACAAGTTGGCAGAGGGCTTGCTTCTCTACCTGGTGGAAAAACGGAATAAATTTGCCCAGTTGAAAATCAGCTGAATGTAATAGACCAAATGTACAAGTCTTTCTCTCTTTGCCAATGTTTCTTGTGTGTATTTAAAAGGCAGAGATATGTAGGGGAAATGAACAGCAACTACCTCAATTGTTGTAATCCAACTAATCTCCTTAGATTTTCAAAGTAAATGTCCTTGCTTATTCTAATCTATAGTTACATTCAACTCATGAATTATGCTTTATGGTAACTCTAAAAAAATCTACACTTATTTCAGTTTACTGACTTTGGACTTCATGACTGCATATGAATGCAAATCTGAATTCAGATAATATGGGTGAACACCATAGTAATCAGTTGTGATTCTCCATATTGATAAAATTTGATCTTGAGTGCTCAATGAATTCACAGCTTCAACCAAAATGCTCTCAAAAACCTCAACATTGTTTAGAGATTTTTGGCATTGCCAAGAACATGGTCCTTGTAAAAGATGAAATGAGGGATAATTATCAGCACACAATTTTCATTATTAGGCAATCTTCAAGATCCCTCTAAACAATTATTGCTTTGGTCTTGAGTCCTGTATGACTTTCCTCTTCTGCTGTGAAACTGGTATGGAGACATTTCAGGACCATTGCAACTTCTTAAAAATCCACACAAAAAAAACACTGGCTTGTTCAAGTACTCACTGTTTAAACAAAGTTATGCTGCCACCTGTTTTCTCTCAACAAAGGAAACAACTACTATACTGACTAAAACATGGCTGCGAAGCATGGGATGAGTGAGTGAGGCAAAGGCACCAGTTGTAGGGGCTCACAAGCCAAAACCAGGGGCTAGAGTTAGGGTCGAGAGGCCCTCTACAGCCACTGGCCCTCCATCCAACCTGGACTCTACATGCCTTACATGGAGTTCAAAGTTTAAGAGAAGATTTGTAGCTCGGGTGCTCATTGTTGTGGTTCTGTTCACCGAGCTGGGAATGTGTGTTGCAGACGTTTCGTCCCCTGTCTAGGTAACATCCTCAGTGCTTGGGAGCCTCCTGTGAAGCGCTTCTGCAGTGTTTCCTCCGGCATTTATAGTGGTTTGTCTCTGTCACTTCCGGTTGTCAGTTCCAGCTGTCCGTTGCAGTGGTCGGTATATTGGGTCCAGGTCGATGTGCTTATTAATTGAATCTGTGAATGAGTGCCATGCCTCTAGGAATTCCCTGGCTGTTCTCTGTTTGGGGAAGATGAGGCGTTCTTCCTCCAGGCGTCTGGTGGTGAGGGAGCGATGGTGAAGGAGGCCCAGGACCTCCATGTCCTCGGCAGAGTGGGAGGGGGAGTTGAAATGTTGGGCCACAGGGCGGCGTGGTTGATTGGTGCGGGTGTCCCGGAGATGTTCCCTAAAGCGCTCTGCTAGGAGCAATGGATACAATAAATGATATTGGTGGATGTGCAGGTAAAACTTTGATGAATGTGGAAGGCTCCTTTAGGGCCTTGGATAGAGGTGAGGGAGGAGGCTCATCTTCCGCCTCAGAACACTTCAACCCCAGGGCATCAATGTGGACTTCAACAGTTTCCTCATTTCCCCTTCCCCCACCTCACCCTAGTTCCAAACTTCCAGCTCAGCACTGTCCCCATGACATGTCCTACCTGCCTATCTCCTTTTCCACCTATCCTCTCCACCCTGACCTATCACCTTCATCCCCTCCCCCACTCACCTATTGTACTCTATGCTACTTTCTCCCCACCCCCACCAGCTTATCTCTCCACGCTTCAGGCTCTCTGCCTTTATTCCTGATGAAGGGCTTTTTGCCCGAAACGTCGATTTCGCTGCTCCCTGGATGCTGCCTGAACTGCTGTGCTCTTCCAGCACCACCAAGCCAAACAGAGAACAGCCAGGGAATTCCTAGAGGCATAGCACTCATCCACAGATTCAATCAATAAGCACATCGACCTGGACCCAATATACCGACCACTGCAGCGGACAGCTGGAACGGACAACGGAAGCGGCAGAGACAAACCACTATAAATGCCGGAGGAAAGATCGCAGAAGCACATCACAGGCGGCTCCCAAGCACTGAGGATGTCACCTAGACAGGGGACGAAACGTCTGCAACACAAATTCCCAGCTCAAGCTAACAGAACCACAACTTACTTGGAGTCCCCCATTACTTGCACACTCAACAATGCTATTTTCTTCCATTACATTAGTGACGCTAGATGGCTCAGTGGTTAGTACTGCTGCCTCATGGACAGCACAAGGGACCCAGATGATTGTCTGTGTGGAGTTTGCACATTGTGTCTGCATGGGTTTCCTCTGGGTACTCCAGTTTCCTACCATAATCCAAAGATGTGCAGGTTAGTTGCATTAGTCAGGGGTAAATGTAAATGTACATTACTATGTTAGGGAATGGGTCTGGGTGAGTTACGATTCAGAGGGTCAGAATAGACCTGTTGGGCTGAAGGGCCTGTTTCCACACTGTAGGGATTCTAAGTCAGAACACGAGCTCTTTGCACCATCTCAAGGTGGTATTCCCACAAACACTGCTGAAACGAAAAGATTTGAAAATACATTGCTAGCCCCATTTGTTTAACCAAATCATTGCATGGGTTGAGAAAAGACAGACTTCCTAAGGAAAAAAGTTCTTATTTTTAGAACTTCATATTGAAAAAGACAACACACCTGCAATCTTCTTGAAAGAGTCATCATGTGGCTTTGTCTGACATGCTGAAACTGCATTTTCCTCGTCTTGTGAAGAGCTACCACAGTCAGGGTTTCTCAAATAGTCACATACTCTGAAGTGATAGGTGTATTCATCAACTGTCACTTTCTGATCCTCATTAGCAAGTGGTCGCAGATCAATCACATAACCAAATTTTGGGTCCTTAATTTGACAGTTTTCACCTTAAGAAATCAGAGTTTGGTTATTTTTTTTGATAAAAAACCAAAATGCAGGTAACAATGCAGCAAAAATAATTTCTCAATTGGAATCTCTAACTTTAACCTTGTACATCAGAATGGTTAACCTCTGAGAAAGTAATGCCTGAACTAAGCTGTGGAAAACCCTTGCTGTGTCCCTCAACCTTCTGGTGCATTTGACAATGTTCCATACTATTATCCAAAAATCTAAGCACAAGGGAATGCAGGGTAAATCATAGGTATAGACAAAAAAATCTGAAGGGTAAAAGGCAGTGAATTTGACAGCATTTACATGGGTGAGTAAAGAAAAATGGCAGCATGGTATTCTGTCCTTATAATTGATGCTGGGTCAGTTACATTGTAATTTACATGAATGACAGATTCAAAAGCAGAAAGCTGACTGATTAAAACTGAGGATGATACCAAAACTAGAAGACGCAGCAAAATCTAAGGAACTGAGTCAGGGATTACAGCAAAGTGGGAAATATATAAGTGAGCAGATAATATCAGATAAAACTTTTAAAAAAAGGGTTATTAGGTAATAGAAAGTGGAGGGAGAAACTCAAAATTACAATCATACTGAGCAAGGTTAAGTGGGTTAAGTCCTTGGTTCCTGATGGACTTCATGCTAGTATCTTTAAATTAACTGGAGAGATAGTTGAGCATTCATTTAAATTTTCCAGAATTCCTTAAATTTGGAGAAGATTCCACCAGAATGGAAAATATTTAGTATAACTCCTTTATTTAGAAAGGTTCGAGACAAAAAGCAAGAAACTACAGCTATTTAGCTTAACATTAATAATATCTTATAACATTTTCCCTTTGATCAAAGACTTTGAAGCAGGGTACTTGAATAAGTTCAAGATACTCAGGCAGGGTCAACATCGTCATTGTGAAAGGGAAATCACATTTAACTAATTTCATGTCTTCGATGCAACTTTCTCTGGATGAAAGAACACGATCATCTTTCTCGAATGCACTCTATATAGTGTCACATCACCAAATAACAGATCGTGGTGCAGGGGTAGCATACCAGCATAGATAAAAAATGCTTTTCCTGTCCTGTTAGCTGGTCAGTCATAAATGGGTCATTTTCTAGTTGGCAAGACAATGAGTAACACACCATTGGAAGAGTGCTGGGGCCTTTTTTTTTTAAATTCAATTGCTCCAGCGACTATGATGAAGGAACCAAAGATATGGTTTGGTTGCTAAATTTGCTGATAATATAATGATAGGTATGAAAGTTAGGTTGTGACAAGGCAACACAGCAGCTCATTCATTAGCACTGCTATCTCTCAGCACCAGAGGTCAGGGTTCGACTCCACCATCTGGCAGCTGTCTACACATTCTCTATACGTTGGTTTCCTGCCCAAGTCTAACAATGCACAGGTTAGGTGGATTGGCCATGTAAATTGCTTAGCATCTAGGGATGTGCAGGCTAGGTGGATTAACCATAGGAAAGGTAGGGTTACAAAAATAGGGTGGTGGGTCTGAGTTGGATGCTCTTTGAAGGGTTGGTGTGAATACAAGGGCTGAATGTCTTACTTCTACACTGCAGGGATTCTATGATTCTGTGAAGGACACAAGGAAGCAAATCATATGCTAAATTTCTCCAGCAATTTGTTTTTGCTTCAGATCTTCAGCATCCAATTTTTTGTAAAAGCATACAGATAGGCTAAGCAAGCGAACAGATCTGGCAAAGGAAAAGGTGAAATTGCTTACTTGAGCAGGATAAGTGAAAAAGCAGCACATTATCAAAATGGGGGAGACTGCAGAGTGGAGATAGAGATCTGTACGTCCTACTGTATGAATTACAAATGGTTAGTTAAGTAATACAGCAAGTAATGAAGTTAATGAGAGTGACATCTATTGCAAGGGGAATTGAATACAAAAGTGAGGTCATGCTTCAAATATACAGATCATTGGTGAGAGATTGTACAAGAATTTTGAACTAAGGGTCAGTGATTAAAAACAACAGGTCACCTATTTAAGGCAGAGAGAAGTTCTTTCTCTCAGAGGTTGAGCACCTTTGGAACCTGCTTCCACCAACTTCACAGGTAGAAGAGTCAAATATTTTTAAGGCAGAGGTAGGTAGTTTCTTGATTAGGTGTTATTGTAGGTTGATGGGAATGTGAAGTATACCAGATCAGCCCTAATATAATAGTACAATGGAGTAGATGTGAATGGCTGAGTAGCATACTTCTCTCAATTTAAGTTTACATGTGTAAAAATGCTAAATTTTCTTTGTTGTAATTTACAGAAAACACCTCATTATGCTGAGACTGTAAAGGGTGAAGTTGAAGAGAATAAATTAAATGTCGAGCAGCAAAACAAATGACACACTGAACTGTAGAACCAAAACAGAATGAGTGGGGAAATCACTTCACTAGTTGACAAGTGCATCCAGTTCTGGCCACAGACAAAGGAGAAACATTTAAGCACTAAACAATATTTGAGAGATATAAAATTTGGCTAGAAGAGTAAAAGTGGTCAGAAGTTGTTTTAAAAAGGAGTGTTTTAAAGAAGGAAAGAGATGATGCAGAGACTGCAATCTTGAGCTTAGGTCCTAGACAACTAAAAGGTGCAACTACCAATAGCAGAGCAATTACACTGGAAAGATATTTAAGAGACTGATTAAAGCAGGTCAGATGTTTGAGGTTTGTGAAAGCCGATAGGATTTACAGAGATATGGAGGGGCAAAGCCACAGAGCTTTGACACCAAGAATTTGAAATTTAATAATCAAGACTTGCTTGATCTAGAGCCAATATATTAATGAGTTCAAGGTCTTAGGTGATTTAACAAATTCAGCATTTCAGATGGAAGTGGCAGAGTTTTAGATACCATCAAAATTACAGAGGATAGAATATGAGAAAGCAGTCAGCAGCACACTAGAATATTCAAGACTCAAGAAAACAGAGATCAGGGCTTCAGCAGCTGATCACCCAGAAAAGCAAAGTCAGGCAATGTTAATTAAAAACAAACAGGCTTAGTTAAGGTGCAAATGTGGTCGGAAGGTGACTGAGGGCAAATGAAACCAAAGTTGCAGACAGACAGATTTAATCTCAGTCCCAGAGAAATGGATGAAGTCAGTAGCTAGCAAATACAGGTTGAAGTGGGGAGCACAAATGAAGGCTACAGTCTCCCCAATATTTAATTGAAAAAGTGTTTTCACTTATCCATCACTTCTTGTTGGATAAGCAGTTTCTGAATTTAACAGGAGGGAGTTGAAATAGGTGGTAGTAAGGTTAAACTGAGTGTTATCAGCATAAATATGAAAACTAATAGCATTTTCATATGTCTCCAAATGCCAGCTGGTTGATGCAAGGAAGGGAGAAAGTGAGGTCTGCAGATGCTGGAGATCAAAGTTGAAACTTTATTGCTGGAACAGCACAGGTCAGGCAGCATCCAGGGAACAGGAGATTCGACGTTTCGGGCACAGGCCCTTCTTCAGGAATGAGCAGAGAGTGTTCAGCAGGAGAAGATAAAAGGTAGGGAGGAGGGACATGGAGGA